>NC_067472.1:75383183-75693183 GCF_947179515.1 Apodemus sylvaticus | reverse complement strand
GTTTTCTAAACTTAAAAAAATAAAATAAAATAGGGATTTTAAGGTGGCTTAGCAGATAAAGGTGCTTGCGATTCAGCCCTGGTGACCTAAATGCAAGTCCCAGGACACACTGAACCTCAGAAGGAGAGATGATCTCACTAAGTTGTCCTCCAGCCTCCGCACATGCTGGCAGCACACAAGCCATCACACACATCATAGACTCCACATACACAATAACCCAAAATGAAATTAATAAAGCTGGATGAGGTAGCTCATTATCTGTAATATTAGCGCTATTCTCTGAGGATGGAGGACTTTTGCCAGTTCCAAGCCAGACTAGGCTACAAAGCAAGACTCTGTCTCAAACAAACAAACAATAACAACAACAACAACAACAATATCATACTAATGTCTGAAACAAGCTTCATCAAAATCCTGATGTCTTCAAGAATTAGTAATAGCTAATTCTGGCCCAGTTCCCACAATGAAAACATTAAATTGTCTCCCTGTGACACCTTTGTAAAGTAACCACGATGACAATGACCGTGGAGGCAAGGTGGTAGGTGATGGTAATGATACTGGAGGCAGAGGTGAAGGTGGGGATGGGTGTGAGGATGGTATGTTGTATAGAAGTTTCCTCCAGGATTAACATTTTCAATCCTGGAGAGAAGCTCGTTGAGATACAGGCTGTTAGAAAGGAGGCAAAGCAGGCAGATGCTCAAGAGAGATGGAATATTCTTCCCTGCAGAGAAACACATTAGCCTCTTGAAGTAAACAACTCAAAGGCTTCAGGAAGTCCCTGAAACTGACCAGATTCACTAGACCCTCCCTTCCCAAGCTATATGAGAGGTCAAGACTCCAGAGAGACACAGAGAGACACATTTAGCTGCTTGGGAGAGGCTCAGACCATCTAAGTTACGTAGAAAAGACACTCTCTAACCTAGTTAGTTGCCTGAAGGCTGTGCAGTGTGCTTCAGGTTTTTAGGTTTCACAAGCTGTCAGCCATGCAGGGATGGGCTTTGAGTTATCTCTGCTCCTGTAAGTAACCCCTCACCCATCAGTGTTTGAATGAGAATCCCTCATGGACTCATCTATTCGAATGTTTGGTCCCCAATTGATGAACTATTTGGGAAAGATTAGGAGGTGTGGCCTTGATGGTGGGCTTTGGGGTTTTAAAAGGCCATACCAATCTTAATTAACTCTTCATCTCTGACTCTCTCTCTGTCTCTCGCTCTTTTCCTTCCCTCTCACCCTTCCCTCCTTCCCTTCCGTATATGTATCAGATGTGACCTCTCAGTTGCTGCTCCGGTACCATGCCTGCCTGTTCCCATGCTCCCCGCCATGGCGGTCACAGACTCTAACCCTCTGGAACCATGAGTCCCAAATCAAATGCTTTCTTTCTAAGTTACTTTGGTCATGGTGCCTTGTTGTGATGATTAAACGTAACTAAGATACACATATTCCTAAAGTAAGCCCAATAAAACTCTTTGGTTTACCAAGTTACCCTTTGGTGTCCTTGATCTGTTGTTTCCCTATCTGGGGTGAGTAGATGTTTATTCAGGTCCCCCAGGAACAGGCTCACACCACATGGTAGGGGTAGTAAAGGGGAGGATGGAGGTGGTAGAAGCAGCTGAGGTGGTTATTGTGATAATAGTGGTAGTGATAATACTGGTGGTGATAATGATGGTGAAGGTGGAGATGATGATGAAATAGACGATTCTTAGGCTAAAGTGATAGTGCTAACTATGGTGGTGATGGCGAAGATGATGGTGATGATGGTGTGATGATGATGATGGTGAAGGTGATGATGATAGATGATGATGATGAAGATGGTAGAACTGATGATGATAATAATGCTCCTGATCCTGATGGTGAAGCTAGAGATAAAAATAGATACATGGTGATAATGATACTGCTGATATAGAGGCTATAGTATTGGTAATGACAGCTGGGACCAGTATCTCCAGCCAGGATCTTGGTACTAACATTCTCATGTACTCTAAAACATGCAGGGAAATTTGGTGTCCACTGCCAGCTCGCCTCTATTTTATCTAAAATGTTCCTGTGTTTCCAGTGAGAGGAACAGGAAGGGGCCCTGGACCATGGCTAGTAGAGGAGAGACAGTAGTGAGCACACGTGAAACTGTAGCTATGAGGACTCCCGTGTGGCAGCATCTTTGTTATGAATCTGGAGGAAGGGATTCAGCTAGCACAGAAAAAAGCCTGAGCAACTCTGAAGAATGAGACCAGCTTCGGGGGCGTGGCTCTGCAGGCCAGCCAAGTGTCACGGGGTCTCAGGTGGGAGGAGCAAGTCCAGGGAGGCGGAAACTAGCCCAGGGCGTGAGTCTGCTGTCCAGCCAGGAGTCTGGGGGGGTGGGGGTCACAGGTGGAAGGAGCCGAGAAAAGAGAAACCTGGGCTGAGTGGTGGGAGCATCAGAGAGGATAGCTACTGCCATGATGAGACCATAAAGAGAAGGGGACAGCTCAACAGAGTCCCGCGAGCAGGGAATGTCTGGGACTTACCTTCAGTAAGTTCTGAATGAGCTCATCAACTCAGGTCCAATCTCAGTCCCCAGGCCAGGGAACAGGACAAAGTCACTTCCTGATCCCAGAGGTGCTTGCTGATCAAATTAAGTGTCTGATAGCAGAATGCTAGCGTAAGTCACAGTAGTGTCAAGTGCTGACTGGGCTCGCGCCTCGGTTGGAAGCATGCGCAATGAAAATGATGTAGAGGGAGAGCCACCGCAACATGTCCTCCCACAGGATTTGGGCGAACAGAGGTGGAGAAGAGAAAGTAAAAAAAAAAAATAAATAAATAAAATAAAAAATTAAAAAAAAAAAGCCAAATGTGTCATGGGTACGTCTCAGGCAGTCCCCTCAGACTTCTTCTCCCTCCTCCAAAGAGGTAATTGCTACTTTCCCAGGGTTCTGGTGTGAGTCCAGTGTAGACAGGTGAAGGACACCTGCCACCGGGGGTTGTCATTGGTGGGACACATGAGGCTCTAACTCCAGACTTCTCAAGGCTGCTCGGCAGGAACTGACTCCTGGCCCCAGGTCACCTTGACAGCTTCATAAAGCTCTGCGTCCTCTTGTGCACAGAGAGCACAGCTGTAAGCAGCTGCCAGGATGCTGCGGGAATCCGCACCCTCTGGTATAAATCATCCTAGCAAGGGAAGCCACTGATTGTTCTTCTCTGATAGGAGAGGATAAAACCAACAACTGAGTGTGTTCCAAAAGAGAAGCACTGTGGAACCAGAAAGACAAGTGTTGGCCGCTAGCCCCACCTCCTCTGAGCCTTGAGTGGGGCATTTCACTTGAGTGACCTTTAGTAAAATGGCAACGACTAACTGAGCTGAGTGGGTGTGTCAGCAACTCCATTGCTGTGTGCTTTCACAGTATCCGTCTCTCTCTGCAGAGAACCAGTTTGCATTGCTTAGGGCCCATCCACTGTCTCTCCCAAGCAGACCACCATGAGCTCTGTGACAACAGGGTGCGTCTTGTTATCTTACGCACAGGTGGATTTGCAGGACAGAGATGCAATGGGTATTCAGGTTAAAATGGCAGCGGAGCAACTAGATCCTTTGGAAGCACCAATCCTGTTTCAAGGCTGCAATCCAAGGCTGTGAGAAATGAATGCCTTCTTCAAGGTCATACTCAGAAGGATAGAGAGAAAAGGTTCAAACCAAGCCCACAGCCTCTTTAGGACACTGTTCACAAGCCAAGAGGAAACGCTGGAGCCAAAATGTCTGTGACAGATACAACCCCTCCAGGAATAAAGAAATCCATGCTCCAGCAAGGCCCAGAAGATCCTGTTTGAGTCACCTCCCTCCTCCTCTCAGTTCTTCACTCGAAGTCCAGCCAGTCAGACTTGCTCATGCACAAAGCTCACTGGAACTCAGGGCCTTTGCACTTGCTCTCTCCTGGGCCTCCAGCCCTCTCCTGGGGGCTATTTGCTTATTCTTAGGATTTCAAAGCAGAGAGCAGTTGGGAGGGGCCAGACGGACAAAAGCTGTCTCTGAGAGGCCAGCCTCCAAGCCTCTTATCTCCACCTGCCCCCTTGAGTCATTCCCTGCTTAACCCACCTGTTCTGATTTCTTTACAGTGTTTATCAAGACCTGAACTTATCTTATTTGTCTCCGTATGTTATTGTCTGCAACCACTGCCCCAACTAGAGTCCAGGCTTCACAAGAGACCAGTGTGTCTGCTGCAGAGAGCAGCAGCTGTCAGACTTCTGCTCCCTCCTCTCTCTCTCTCTTCCTACTCCCCAAGATTTCAAAGCCTCTCTAGCTGGCCTAGAACTCACTATGTCAGTGTATCTCAATCTGTGGGTCATAATCTGACCTTTTCACAGGAGTCACCTAAGAGCATTAGAAATCGCAGATATTTACATTATGATTCATAACAGTAGCAAAGTTACAGTTATGGAGTTGCAACAAACATAATTTTATAGTTGGGGGGTTTCACCCCAGCATGAGGAAGCATTTGGAACATTGAGAAACACTGTCCTATGTGGACTGGCTGGCCTTGAACTCAGAGTCCTGCCTGCCCTGAGTCCTGGGGTTAAAAGAGTGTGCCATCACACCCGGGACTCTCTCTTCTCTGAAGCAGTTATTCCACATAGAAACAAGGAGGACTCGGCCCGAATAGTGTTACAAGAACTCAAAAGAAACAGCACTCCATCTTCTCTTTATCCAAAATCCGGATGAGAGGAACATCTCAGTCTGTGGCTTTATTCTTAATAATTATTAATTTCTTATACACTTCCTGCTACATGAAATTCAGATTTTCGCAGTGATGTGACAAAACCCCTGACCTCATAGAACATGGAGCCGAATTTGCACGGCCACATTTCCGGTTCATTGCGAGCCTATGATGAGAAGGCGGCACGGGGAGCGCCTGCTCGGCCAACAAAACAAGACCAGGTCATCTGAGGCAGGAATGGGGGAAGGGTGGGTACAGGGAAAGGACACTTAAGCTGAGAACAACATGAAGTGGCAGGAAAGGTTCCTCCCATCAAGGGACACCATTATGAGGTGATAAATACAAATGGACTTAGAGTCCAGCAAACAGCGGCCACTGATGCTGGACCCGGGAAAGCCAGCACACTCCCTGCCTTGCTGAGCCTCCTGGGGAATGAGCCTCTTGCATAGCCTCCCAGGCAGCAGGTAATGGTGAGGACTAGGGACAGGTACAGGCTCTGGGAGGAGACCTCCCAGAGGTTGTTTTGTTTTGTTTTGTTTTACTATTTCAAACGCAGTTAGAAATCCAGAGACATTTTTATGTTTTGATTTGTTTTTTAATTTATTATTATTTTTTGAAGCAAAGTCTCTTTATTATGAAGAATCATCATCTAAGCAGTATATAAACCAAGCAAAGTATCCAAGGAGGGTCAGGCTTGTGGGTGCATGAACCTGCATTGACACCACCAGCTAGGAAGATTCGTAGCAGAATTGATGACATGTGAAATGATCATCCATCTTCAAAGTGCCCACCAGGCAGTCATAACAGTGACTTACTGAGTAGGTTAACAGGCAGGAATTCCACTAAAAGCTTTAAATAGAAACATCATGTTGGTCATCTGCCTCTTTACGGAGTTCCTGCAGTGTGGGATTGGAGACTGAGAATGACGATCACAAGGCCTCAGGAGCAGAAACGTGTCAATGTTTTTCGACTTTCTTGCTGTGGACATGGGCAAGGAAAGGAGAAAACCTCACGCAGCAGGCACTGAGGGCATCAGGAGAGTATCGCATAGTTAAATATGATCTGGAACACCTTCAAGTCCGTAGGGAAGCCCCACCCTGCTTCCTTGGAATAGGGGCACCCTTTTCCTCTTCTTCCTTACCTCCTCTGCTTTTAAGATGGATTTCACAAAGCAAATGGTTTCTGTTTAGCTGTCCAACCCCAGATTGCTTTCCCTCGACACCAGTTTTATTTAGAAGTTCCCAGAGAAGGAAAGTGGGGAGCTCGGGTTCACAAAGGCAGCGGATATAAAGAGCCCCATTAACACAGCCGCCAGGCCGGGAAAGTCAACATGGTTTGATAATGTGTTTTATTTGGACCTGTCCCGCTCGGCACATGATAAGGAGGTGCCTGGAGCTCGCACACTCACCGTGCTACACTCACTCGCCCCTTATTGATTCTGAAACAATGCGTGCTTTCAGATCACACCCACCTACGTGAACAGGAACAAGGGAAGACAGGGGAACCTGATAGAGCATTCAGGTGGCACCTAGGGGCTGAGCTTCAAGGGCTGTCCACCGCCTTGTGCAGTTGGTTGTGGCAGCTTTATTGGACCTCATTGTGGCCTCGGCTCTGTTTGCAAAATAGGGTGGAGCCAGGTGTGATAGGACAGGGCAAGACATGGTGGCAAAAGCCTCTAATAGCAGCACTCAGGAGCCAGAGACATCTCTGTGAGTTCGAGGCCAGCTTGGTCTATATTATGAGTTCTAGGCCAGCTGGGGCTACAAAGTGAGACTTTGTCACAAAAGACGAAAGCAAAAATAGGGCAGGGTCATTTGCTGGATGGAAGCCATGTGACTTAAAAAATATATATGACTACATTGATTATGATTATATATTAAATCACTAATATGATTTAATGTATAAAACAATAACTCCATAGATAAGATATACCATGGTCAGATTCTGTTATGGTACACACCTGTAACAGCAACATCGTGGAGAAGCATCAATTAATTTAAAAGTCAATCTAAACCATTTATAGAGACCCTTAAAAGAATACCAATAAAATAGCAACAAAGACTGCACCATGAAGTTATTACTAACCATCACAACCAGCAAGACTATAAATACGCCCATCACCATCGAAGCATCCTTCAGCCTCTAACTGGCACCATCATCATTGTCCCTACCCATCATCTAAAGAACTCTCTATAAGACTTGAGATCCCATTGGATAGAAATCTTGGTGGGATCTTGCATTAACCACACAGCCTTTTGGGGCACCACCAGAGTCTCAAACGCAGATTTGGAAGGGGATCCCAGAAGTCACTAGCTGTCTTAGTCTGGGTTTCTATTCCTGCACAAACACGACCAAGAAGCAAGTTGAGGAGGAAAGGGTTTATTCAGCTTATACCTTCCACGTTGCTGTTCATCACCAAAGGAAGTCAGGACTGGACTCAAGCAGGTCAGGAAGCAGTAGCTGATTCAGAGGCCATGGAGGGATGTTTCTTACTGGCTTGCTTCCCCTGCCTTGCTTTCTTATAGAACCCAAGACTACCAGCCCAGGGATGGCACCACCCACAATGTGCCCTCCCCACTTGATCTCATGGAGGCAATTCCTCACCTGAAGCTCCTTTCTCTGTGATAACTCCAGCCTGTGTCAAGTTGACACACAAAACCAGCCAGTACACTAGCCCAACCTTGGGTCCCAGCTCCACATCTCCAGCCAATAGAGTCCACTAGTCCACTGTCCTATTCTCTCCACCCCTTCTGCTGTAGCCAAAGAAGTCTTCTGCAAGGAGGCAACCTTCTATCTTTGCCATTCCCCACCAATGGGAGGTTGCTCCCTTGGTTGTCACAGGTGTAGCTCCATTTCACACTCACTGACCTCCCCTTAACATGCTGTGCAATGCTCTTCCTGTCCCCATTGATAGCACCGTCCCTTACAGCTCTCTAGAAATCACACATTTCTCAGAAATCACCTTGGAAAGTATCTGTGAAGATATTGGACTTCAGTCTGTCCTATCGAGAAAGCTTCCTGAGGGCAAGGTGTTGGTCTGTGCTGCTGTCTCCTGTGGCCTGTCCCCACTGCTGGGAGGTGTGCACTGCAGGGTCCCTAATGCCTTCAGAAGCCAGGCCTATAGCAGCCACAGTGAGGAGGACTGGGTGTCAGACCACAGAAAGGAATAGGATGTTCTCTGAGTCTGTGCTCAATGGGAAATGCTCAAGCTGATGATCAACCTAACACACCCAGGGAGCAACGCCCTCCCCACCCCCCACACCCCCAACCCTTCCCCACCCCTGTCCTCAGCCTCAGTCCAGCAAAGTGCATCCCTGATGCGATGCAGCCTCTGCTAAGCCAGTGGGGGCCGGTGAGCCAGAGCCCTCCTAGGTTTGGACGTTTTGCCCTGTTCCCAGTCTCTCTGTGAGCAAATACACTCAACAACCAGCAGGCCAGTGGGGTTGTTTTCAAACTTGCCCCCAAACACAGCTACCTTCTTTCAGAAATGCCAGCAGAATTATAAATCAAATTTTAATCAAGAGAACAAAAGAGTTGGAACAGAAAGAGCTCAGGAATAGCAGTCTATTAAAAATAAATCAGTGGAGAGAGGAACAGAATATATTGCCTGGTTTGCCCTTCAACATGATTTATCCTCTGAGTCTCATTTGGGTTAGGCCATCAGTACCAAGAAATTTCTTTCCTAGGTCTAGGAGCATGCACTGACAAATATGTACTGCCATTCAGGCTGTGTCAGCCAGCATTAGGACATTTTGCTCGAGGTCACCCCAATCAGGGCAATCACCACGGAGATCTCCGAAATAAACTTGTATATTCACCAGACAAATATATTCCAAATACAGTAATTGGGGAGGGGGGGAAGGGGCAAGTGGAGATGGCATTTAAGCTGAGAACAAAAGGAATTTGTGAGGTGTGCCGTGGGCACAGGGGACAAAGGTAAAGCTGACGAGATCGGCACCAGGCACGGTCACACGCAGAGCAAAACGGTACACATGCTGTTAAACATGTGACCCTCTGAGAAACTCCCTGCATTCCCACTTTTTAAAAGTCTTTGTGTATATGCGTGTGCGTGCATGTTCATATTGTGAGTGCAGGTACACGCACACCACAGACACGTGTGAAGGTCTGTCTCTATTTCCCATCTTGTCATTAGGGCCCTGGGAATATAGACATATATCACTGATCTCAGTGCGGTCTGGGGATTTGAACTCAGGTCCTCACACTTGTATAGTAAGCTCTTTACCCACTGAGCCATCTCCCCAGCACTCTATTTCCATAAACACAAGTAGAAGGAGCTTAAGGATAAGAAACTAGTAGTCCTCCAGTAGCACTCTCAAGTTTCAAGCAGATCGGAATGGAAATATCCTTTTGAGGTTGGAAAATGTGGGCGCTTCTAGGTCGGAAAAAAATTTTGAAAAGTGGAAGTATATGTCATCAGGAAGACTGTTTGCACAAAGTGTTCGGCTCAACCTAAACCAAAAAGCTATGGAAACACATCAGACACAGGACTATATGTCTCCTTCCAATTTCCACTGTGGTCCAGCTCTTTTGTGCAGGCACAAACCTTCAAAGTCTTGAGGTCTGTGTGTTAACTCTCCAAGGCTCTTCCACCCACTAAGCAATAACTCACAAGTGGAATTCATCTCGCACTTTGGTTCTCGGCATTTCTCAAATCAGAAATGAATAGGAGGAGAGCGAAGCTCACTCACCGCAAACGCAGACACCAACAACCTAACAGGATGCCCCACCCTCGCAAACACTTTATCGGGGAAGAGAGGGGTCAGTGTCCCTCTCCACGGGAATGACTGATGGCTGAAAGTAGTTTTTGATCTGTGGGTTTCAGTGTGCTTCAAAGTGAAGCCTTTCAGAGCCTGCTGTGGCCACTAGGCACAAGCAGGGATTTCAAAGGTCTGGAGGACTTAGACGGCCCTGGGATCAGCAGCACCCTTGCTGGCACGGCCATCAACCCATTTCATGGGGCCTAACATGGATTACTCCCTGCATGCAACAGCTTCCTTCCATCTGGAAACAAGGCTTTAAGTAGAAATGCAAAATCCTTGGGAGAGCTGCTTACATTTTGGCTTTCTTAGAATTCCATTGTTTGGCCCAATTTGTGGAGGTCAAAGGAGGAGGGTTTAGAGGGGCACAGGGCCACAGGGCTCAGAGCTACAAAGCCCAGGCACCCATTGTTTGGGGGGCTGGCTCCCTCCCTGCTCTCTTCTGAAGTGGCCAGTTGGGCTGTTCCCCCTCCAGGCCTCTTGGTCTCTGAAAGGCCTGGCATCCATTCCACAGAATGCAGTAGGAGGAATATTTAGGTTCCCTGACACAATGGTCCAAACAGCTTCTCTCCAGGACTGGATATCAGACAAGAAAAGCAACCAGCATGCCCCAAAGCTCTCTTCCCAGCAGCAGACTTTTAAATAAAGTCCTCTGGTGTCCCTAAGCCTTTGCACTTGTTTGGCCAAATAGGTTAAACATTAGAGGTATCTTTATTATGGCTTTTGGTTCTCCTGGAAACCTCCTGTGGGAGTGTGGGGAGGCAGGCGGCAGAGAAACACACACAACATGATGCTCTTTACCTCCTGGTGGGGAAAAAAAAGGACAAGTGGAAGAGGGAAAAGAAGGGGCATTGTCCTGATTGTTACTCAGAGGTTTATAAGAGAGCAAGGAGGGGACCTTTGAATGGACTGAAACAGCCAATGGGAGGCAAACCAGTGCAAAGCTATGAGCTTTCCTACAGGGCACAGGTCATAAGGAGAGGGCACCGCTAGGGTTCTCTGTGGGAGGAATTTCTTGGCGATTCATAGTGGTTTGAGGCCACGTTTGGGAGTTGGACTGAGTCTTTACAAATTTTAAGATCGAAGATAGTTGATAGTTCTTCAAAGCTCACCAGCCTCCATTGCAAACCAGGAAGGAATATTGAGTTATTTCTCTGCATAGGAAGGGTTTCACGGAGAGAAGCATGGACATGCATGTGCACACACAGTCCTCACCTTAGGATGGCTCAACTGAACAACTTCGTCACTTTATGACGGCGCCTATAGGTGAGCATCAGCATGGCAAGGGGATCCGAGGGCTCCTCTGGAATGCCCTGGGCAGTATTGTCATGGTGTTTATTTGGCTGCTCACATTTTCTGTTTGTGACAGTCCCAGGTTAGGATGTACATCGTCAGAATGTCATCCCAGTATACCCATCACAGGTTGAAGGCTATATGCCAAGAAGCATCTATATCAGATTATAAAATTCCTACCACACAAAAAGAAATATTATCATTTGTCAGATTATATAGCAAAGTACAGAGCCAGATAAGAGTCTGTCACTGGTCCCAACAAGGAAGCTTACTCCTTGCTGGGATAGCCTCTGAGCATTGCCAATTCATCCTCTTATTTGAGATAAACCTTAAGAGAATGGTCTTGAGACTACTCTAAGGTACATTCTCCAGGGGTAGGGGTGCTGAGTGACTCAGAGGCAGTGAAAGACCTCAGGGGCCTTTACCAGGCCTTTCCTAATGGAGATCATGTATGGAAATGACCCCTGGTACCCAGGACATCCCTCCATAGGAGAGAGAGAGCCAGGTCAAGAAGAGCCTATGTCACCTCAGCAGTCAGTACGCCACTACAACAAAGCCAAGAGTCCGTACACTGTTACAGAGGCACGTTTCAACAGGAGAAAGTCAGCCAAAGTGATCAAAGGCAGAAGAGCTTTGTGCCAGAGGACTCCTCAGTAAAACAGTCAGAAAAATCTGACCATAACCAGGAGCCCTGGGGTATCTACAAGTCAACATTTGCACACAGCTGGAATCTGAGAGGCAGGCCACAAAGATGGAGTGTCCCTCTTGTGGTTGTTCTCAGTCTGCCAAATGATAATGTATTTGTTTAGAAAAAAAAAAAAACCTGCATTGATCCATCAAGAAAACACAACTTCCCTGGGTCTCTCCAGAATTCACACATTCGCCCGACATTTTAAAATACCGCAACATTACAATGAGGCAGGTATTTGAATTATGGGAGTTGAACCCATGAAGCAAACATTTAATTTGTTTTGAATTATCTGATTATCCGGTGTTCTCTAGATGGGTCTAGGTGGGGGAGGGGTCACGTGTGGGAAAACCAGAGCCCTCGATCCCTCGACAGTTAACGCTGACCCTGTTTAGAGCCCTGGCAGCCACTTCCGGGGCAACAAGCTCACTCAACCATGTGAGATGAATTAACTGTTTACTGCAAAGGAACATGATACTGTTGGTTCCTTCTCACACCAGAGTGGCTGTCAAATTGGAGTTAAGGGCAGGGCAATGATCCATATAATTTAGAGATGAGGGGGCAGATGGTTTGGATATATATTCATGCCTAAATATCAAATGAAGGCTACTGACCAAGGCAGCCTGAAACAGTTCTATGCAGAAAGATAATGATGTCCTTAAAGAAAACCTAATCTGTTGACTGTAGACATCAGCACTTGAGAATGTTGACTCAGCCTGCTAATTTTAAGACCATAATCCATTTCTGGGAAGACAAACAGGTCTTCCCTTCCTTGAGAACACTGTTGTCCTTAAAAAGAAACCCAAGAAAAAGCCAGTTATTTCTCAATGTCACAGAGACGGCACCCTGGAAACAGAATGTGAAGCATGTAAGGGCAGGCGTCTGGGCCCACTGTTAGGTGTACTGGCTCATGCGCCATCTTTGCTAACCTACATATTTGGTTGATTTTTTTTTCCAGTTGGTCTCATCCTGCTCTTCAGTGTGCCTCTGCTAGAAAGAGGAACTCTTGCAAGCTGCTTCTCCACAGGATGAAGCCCAGGTGACTTTCCTTCTAAGTCTCCAGCCACTGTCCTTTGACCATCTTTCTGGACTACTTCTGTATCCCTTCCCACACATAATGAGCAACAATACCCACGTCACCAAAGCTCTTTTACTTAACAAAACAAATCACGGACCTCGCTTGGCCTCAGTTTCTTCATTCATGAAATAAATGTTCCATTTCATAAGAAGGTAAAAGAAAAATATCCACATGGAAGATACAAGTCAGTGCCCAGCGTCCTCTCCATTCTGTTTATGCCATCTTTTATAAAACTTATAAAGTTGGTTTGGTATGTACATGCATGCATAAGTGTGTGTGTGTGTGTGTGTGAGGGGGGGGAGGTCGAGGGAGAGGGAGAGGGAAGAGGAGGAGAAAAAGAGAGAGAGAGAAGAGGAGAGGAGAGACAGAGACAGAGACAAAGACAAAGACAGAGAGACTGAGAAACAGAAACAGAGACTTACCTTGTAGTCCAGTCTGGTCTTGAACTGCTTATCCTGCCTCTCCTCCCTCTCTTTACCTATTCCTCAATATCAGTTAAGTATCTCAGGAAAACACCTTATTCACTTTTGTAGCCACAGAACCAAGCACAAAAGCCTTGAACAGAGCAGGACATAATGCTCAGTGAAGAACTTACAATGATGCTGATTTAAGAGAGTGATGAATATTTTTCTGAAACTTACTGCATTCCAGACAGTTGTCAAGGTATTAGAGACACAGAGTGAATAGGAACCCTTAGGAATGCTTTAGTCTAAAGAACATGTTAGACCGCGGGGAAGAGAAAGAAACAAGCCAGTACACCATGATGTTTTCATTTGGGGAGGTCATGATTATATATAGTGCACAGAGATGGATGGGTGGGTAGGTAGGTGGCACATCCAGCATATGAAAATTTTTGAACCAAATCTACCAGAAAGTTCATATCAGTCAAGGAAACATTAAACTATACAACCAGGTCTTCTTTTGCCACACACTGATATTTACTGAGCTGTGTGTGTGTGTGTGTGTGTGTGTGTGTGTGTGAAGATTTGAGGTTCCTACAGCAGCCCTTGGGGAACAGCAACGTCATCCTGTTGCCGACTGTGGGGCAAATCATCCTACCTGACTGAGCTTGAGGTGGCCTATGGCATTTCCCTAGGTTTGGAAAGCAAAGAAGTCTTCAGTGAATATTTATCATCGAAATGAGCCATGTCAAGGGCTTCAACACCCTAGACCCTTTCCAGAAGGTATCAGTCACAGCTTGCTCCCACCAGTAACTGCAATCTAAACCTGCTTCCGTATAAATAACTCCTACTGAGATTAGCTGAACCTTCCTCTTCCTCGTTCAATGGCATACAATGAACCCACCCCCTCTCTCAGCAGCAGTAATAAGCACGCTGACTTTCCCAGCTGCTGGGTTGTCTCCATCAGATCACAAGGTTTGCCCAATGGCATTTCACTATGTGTATCTGCCATGTCTTCCTTCCCCACCACCGGATAGGTCAGCGCTTAAGGTGTGCAGGTTGTGGCCACTGCCTGCTCCTTCCTGCCTGCCCTGCTGCTCTCTGTCCAGGGTTCTTGCTAGGATCCCATGTGCGCCACCCTACTGGCCAGTCTGAGTGATATGGCCGGTGCTCATCCCCCCACAAAAGAAGAGGTTTAGGATGAACTTCTCTGGGTACCGACACCGCTCTCCCTTGTTTGGTACGAAATCATCAGACACTGGAGAATGCATTGCTAGGGAATCGTTTGTTTCTCTCAATTTGCCACAGAATCAAATAAAAGGAGAAGTGCTTTGTTTTATTTTTAAATAAATGAAGTGCCTTTTAAGTCCAGGATTTCAAAGTGCTCTTAGAATGTGTCATATTTATCCCTCCATGTAAGGGGTTTTGTTAGAAATGAAGGACAGGCAGGAAAAGCAAAGTGTCTCAACCAGGAGGACAGTGCTGACCTCAAGTGACCCAGATAAAAAGCAAGGACTCAGAATAGCCCCACCTAGCAAATGCTTTGTACAGAATGCCCAGGTTCCGATTTCCCCCTCACAGCTCCATGTGTCCCTCTGCTTTGCACATCCATCTTACTCTACCACCAAGGTCCCCTGGCCCACTCTTCCCCTGGGAACTCCCCTGAAATCAGACAGGAATGACCAGCCGCCTCCAGCAGACCCCAATCTCTGTCCATACTCACTGTTTTCTGAACACTTCAATGCTTGCCCTGATGGGGGCAGGGCGGGCCCTCCCTCATCTCTACCTCCTATAGAGCCATCTTCCTTCCAAGAGTCAAGTCCACCATCATTTTCTCTGTGAAACCTTCTCAAATCTTTCTGGCGCTCAAACATATTTGCTCAGTAGGTAGCATTTGTTGGTAATTTGTTGTGTATGCTGTTTGTGCTATGTCCACCCTCCTGACCTGCGTTCCCTGAGTCCTCAGTAATGACTCTGGCTCATAAAGTCTCATCCAGCCTTTGTGGGGACAGAATACAGAGGTGGGGCCTTGCACAGTAATGTCGAATGAATGAATGAATGAATGAATGAATGAATGAGAAAGTGAATGACTCATTGCCTGGCAAGGTCTGCTCTTCAACACAAATTCTCTTCCATCACAAATGCAGTAACTATAAAGGTGAAAGACTCCATTTTTTTCATCTTTGTAGTGGAATTCTTACTCTCTCAAACTAGATTTTTCTATTAAAGCACCTTTCAGAGGTCCCCTAGGTTTTGTTAATAAGACTAATGGAAATTTCATTTCCACCATTGCTACCTTCTAATGGAATTTTCTAGAGGAGCTTTTCTTTCCCTTATTACTCTTTTAGGCAAAACAGTCTTTTTCTTTTATGTCAATAACTTTGAACGTGCAGAAACACTAATTCTAATGAATAACGCAAGCCCAAACTGGCATTTAAGAAATCTTAAATCTTAGAGATAGTAAGAGAAAAGGGATTAATGCCACATCCCTATAATTAGGATATTTCCAGTGAGTAAGCTACTTGGCGGCCCGTATGGAGATGTCTGAATAGACTTCACTCCTAAAAAATTGAGGCCAGGTGAGCCAGCTGAGCATAATTCACATTTGGGTTTTAATGCCCAGAAACTCTCTCAAGCCAACATTATAGTCAATAATTCATACCTTTATGAGATGTGAAATTAAAGGACCAGAGAATGCATTTTAAAATTAATTAATTACATAAGTAAAGTGACCTTCTGGCAACGAAAAGCAAACCGCAGCATCCTTTGGGTCACCAACACCTTCCCATCGTATCACAGCAATGGCACTTCTAGCTGTTTTTTAAAAACATATTTTGAAACACTTTGATCTTAGTCGTGTTAAGAAGTCTCTTTAGGGGGAAGTGAAATTCCAGGAGGAAGGGGTTACCTCTAAATTTATCCGGATGAGTAACTGTCACCTAGGTATGTGAGAAGTGGCTGTTTTCTGCCAGAACCAACATGTTGCTATGGTTTCTCATTGACAAAAGGAATGTGCTCTTCTGTCATGGTCTTGGCCAAATATGCTGACACAGATGAAGAAGATGCCCACACGAGCCACGGTACAGGGTCCTCTCCGGCTCCTGCAGCAGTCACAGCAAAGAGAGGCCTTCCTCCCTGTTTTGGTTCGGCCTCACCCACCTTGCCTTTTGCTATGTTTGTTTGTTTTTATGCTCTTTATCATTGATATAAAATACAGAAAACCTCATCACATCTACCATTTCAACCAATTTAAACCCCAGAAGTCAATGGCATTTTGTACATCCCCACTGTTTGGCCACTGTAGACCACTGATCTAGTTTCCGGTTCTATAGTAACCTCCTTGGGATATTTCAAAAGAAAGGGATGGCATGCTAGCCAAGCCACTTGGCCCAGTTTGTTTTACTTAGAATAATGCTTCCAACTTCACCTGTCTCTTTGTGGCTGAACGATATTCTGTTGTGTCAGGAAATCACATTCATTTGCCTGTATCTGTAGGGTCAAGTAGTCCACATTTGGGGATATTACTGGTTTAAGAAATTATGGCAGCGACATAGAAATAGTCTTCTTGCTGGGAATCAAACTCACAGATGGGGAAATCACCTAAGAAGTAACAAATGAATCTTAGATTCTAGTAATTCTGGCTGGAGCCTTGAAGCCTGAAGCCTGTTTATAATATGAGTAACTGCTCACATAGGAACACACGCATATGAAATGACATATAAATGCAAACTTTCCATTCCAACCTTGCTTAACCCATGATGGTTGATATTGGCAAAACTACCTTGAACGTGAGACTGGCTAAAGAACCATGGCAGCAAACCCTCTATGTTGAGTACTCTGCAGCACTTAAAAGGCTATTCTTAGAAAAAGGAAAAGCTCGCGTTAAAGCATAAAGCATCACAAATATTTAGGTACTCCTTTTTTGTTCATCTGTTTTTTATGTATTGGTGTTTTACCTACATGTGTGCCTGTACACCATGTATGTCTGATGCCTGTGGAGGCCAGAAAAGGGGGAGAAATCTCCCTAGAATTGTGAGCTGCCATGTGAATACTGGGAATCAATCCTGGATCCTCTGGAAAAACAGCTGGTGCTCTTAACTGCTGCACCATCTCTCTGGCCCAAATTGGAATACTTTTAACCTATTGTCTCCTTTGAAAGTATGTATAAATGCTATGCTAACAAAAGGCATTTCAGAACAGTAACTATTGAACAATCTCTTTTCAAAACTAATATTCTGAATTTTTCCATCTTTTAAGATTGACCATAAGTTAATAGATTAGGGTTAAACCAACAAACACATAGCTAGAAAGCTACTCCTCTCTCCAGCACCCAAAACCTGCCCCCGGATGCTGGGAATTCTCAATCGCAGTTGGCTATATCTGTAGTAGTCGATCCTTTTTCTCAGTAAAAGAAAATCGATCATCCTCACGGAAGAAAGGGGACCCTCCTCCCAAGCATCACCTCCTTCACACTCCTCTTCCATGGTGCCTTCCTCCCCCACATCTGCTTGTGAACTTTCACCTGACTTTGAAGGCTGACCCCTCCTCCTCTCCCATAGAACTTCTGAACTCTGGCTGCCTTTTCCTGTGGAACACAGATGTGGTGTTTCCCTAATGCTACCTTGAGAATGAAGAACTTGGCCATTATGTTTAGATTTGACCATAACCTCTATAAAAGATGGGAACAAAGGGTATCTTGGAACACACTATCCAGGATATGGAAAAAAGCAAGCATTCACGATATTCTTGTCAAAGGCAAAGATGGGAAGGAACTCTTGATAACTAATGTTATGTGTCTCTAAAAGTCATTCTGGTAGAGAGTTTGAAAGAGCAAAGATTTCTTTTACTCTGTCTCAAAATAAAAGAAACCAAAGTCAAGTTTCTGTTTTCTTCTTTTTTCCCTGGTGACTTCTCCTCCTGAGGTAATCTAGCCAAGATCTGGCCCAAATGGTAGAATTAAGGAATACAGACCTAAATATAATCCCTGCTTTCTCGTTTAGATCCTTTGGTAAGGGGCTCAGTGAAGGATTCTGCCTACAAGTCTCAAGAAAAGCATATAGCTCCAGAGTCTGAGTGAGGAGTTGCCCTTGACTCCGCGTGACTGAGCTGTGTTGTCGTGGCAGGCACCTTCCTGATGTGGGGAAGTACGGCTAGACCAAACTGAAATAGACCTGCCGTAAATCTTCCCAGAAAACCAACTCCAACCTGTCTTGTTCTTCTGGAGCTGCTCCAGCACAATCAGTGGTAGACACAGGATTAATGTAACAGTGAGACAGAAGCCCCCACCTACGCACTGTGCAAAGTGATTTATATCAGCAGGAGGCTTCGAACTCATGTTTGGATTCTTTATTAAATTGCCTTAAGGGTATTTGATTTTCCAAGATGGAATCAAAACCTTCACCAAAACTGAAAGGAGTCTCTTTCTGGTGAAGAGTTGTAAATGCCCGTCCTTTCCAGAGACACTCTCAGCGCTCCTAGCCAAACTTCTCCTCTCCTGGCTCAGCCCCCACTCGCCTCTGCCCACCTGCTCTCTTCCCACCTCTGGCTCTGCCTCAAGTCAACACCTTGAGCAGCTGAGGCTCATTCTAGGCCCTGGGCTATGTATCCATCTCCACCTCTCCTTATTTTGTCTTTAGGGATCAGTTTAAATATCACGTCCAGGGGCAAGGAGTGGGGATCTGCACAGATGCCCACCTGATGATGTAAGTATGGCTCCTTGGTTCCACTCCCACAAAACATCTTAGGCTTCATTTTAGAACCGTCTCCACAGTCTGAAGTGCAATGTTGGTATGGTTATTTATTTGAAGTTTATCCTTTCAAGTAGGATGTGAAGCTTGCAAAATCTGGAAACACAGCTATTTTGCTCACCCCAGGAAGTAGCTTAGTAAATATTTGTAGACGGGACAACCAAGGACAGCTTTCCGATCTTGGACTCAGACGCCGCCCTGGGCTCCGGGCTGGTGTCTCCCTTTTTGACTGTTTCCATTGCCCAACCTGCACATTTAAAAAGAAGATGAAGCTTAGCCAACCTTATTTGGACCCTACTGGGACGCTCGCATGTTTACTGGGAAACTCTGAGACATGCAGAGAACCAAACCACTATTACCATGCCTTCCAAATTCCCCAAAGAAAAATATAATCACACTTAGTAGTGTCCTGTGCGTGTGTCTGTTAGGGCAAAAAAAAAAAAAATACTCCCCATGGTGTTTGTTTATGTCCTAAATTTTACGGTTCTTTTGGAAATTCAAATGAGCAGTGAAATGACTGTGGAAATGGCTGCGCCACTGGCTCCCACCAGAGGAAACACAAGTGTGCCACACAGATGACAAATCAAAGCCCTGATTGTCACAAGAAACCCAACATAGTTGCCACAGAAAAGATCAAACTACAGCAATCAGAAGCCAGGTATAAAATGACGGGGCTTTTGTTGTTGTTGTTGTTGTCTTTTTTTTTTTTTTTTTTTTTTTTTTTAGATATTTGGATTTTTAGCCTCCTATAATTCCCTACATCTCAATAAATAGCTCCTTCCCATCTGCTGCTGATACCTCAGTGTTCCCTCTGATCATGTTCTCAGGTGTCAACAGATAAAGCATGGCTGCTTTGATCTCAAAGCACTGATTGTCGTCAGTTGCCCACGCTTTGGGCACGTTCCCCTTGAAAGGCCATCCAACAAATTGGAATAGTTATGAGGCTAGTGTTACAAATGTGGCCAGACTCTAAGGCCCCTGCCTAAAAGTGGACCTGAATGGCTTTCACCAAATAGTGCCAGATTCCTGACAAAAAATATATAAGAAGAAGAACAAGAACCCACCCCCACCTATTTACCCCATCCCCACTCTAATCTGTACTCCTACTCTTCAAAAACAAAAATGTTCCAAGCACTGCCAAGGTCTTTCAAGAACCATTCCAAGGAGCCTCGGACAGCCTGGCTCTCTAAAAGGATACCATTGTAATGTCAAGCGCTCATATTACAGCGACATACATATATGTCTCACAGAAACCAACGTTTATGTGTTTCAGGATTTCTCCTTAGTTAAACCACAATTGCAGGGAAATGGTACCACATTCGTCGAGTTAAATGTGGTAGCAATTACTCTGCTGGCAAAGAAGAAGGAGGGGCTTGATGGCCTGAGTTCTACAAGTCAGGATTAAATAACCACGTCTTTCAGAGTTACACTGATAACTTGGAACACTCCCCCCACACTCGCAACTTCTGAGAAATCAGTGTTTCTCACAGACAAGCCCATTTTAGCCCAGCCAGGAGACATGTCAGGCAGCTTCAGAAGAAAAAAAAAAATCAAAGAAAAAAATTAACATGTGTACGCATGTGTTTAAGCATATGCACACTCTTGCATGTATGTACACTCACATTAAACACACAGACACAAACACACAGAAAGCTACTCTTGAGTTTGCAGATTATTAAATGCATTTAGATACAGATACCAGGAAATAACTTGAAAATTGCTTTCCTGTATCGTATTTACTAAAACAGTTCTGCGGCATGCTTTAGCGAAGGGAAGATAGGGGTCTGGTAACCTGAGCACTGTTTAATGGTCACTGAGTTTACTAATGGCCAGCCAGTCTTTTGGATTTCATTAGAACACAAGAATGTGATAAGATTCCTGGGCACACACTAAATTCAGGGCCCCTTTTCAAATGTGATAGAGTTTATGTTTAGGGTCCCAGTTTCACTTGGAACAGAAATCAGTTCCCTTTCTGTACTTTCTCCCTTAGCTAGAATGCCACAAACAAATGGTTCAGACCTAGACTCCCACGACTCAAATATAAACAGTAACGCAGACTGACTTCTAACTCTTCCTCTACCTCTCAAGTGTGTCAGCTCCCAGACTGAGATCTGAAGACTCTTAACAAGACACAGCAGGCCAGCAGGACAGGGACAAAGAGGTTTCCTAGCCTGAGAAAAGACAAGAGTCAGATGTTTTCTTCTTATTGGGAATTGAGCCGCTATCGAGTTCAGAAATCCAATAACCCACAGACTCAGCAGGGTGTCTAACAGCTTGGGCTAGCCAACTCACAGTTACTAAGAAAAACACTCAACGCAATTGGGATTGAACGTTGTGTTTCTAAGGGTAGAAGAGCAAATTTTCTCAAAAAAAAAAAAAAAGGGAAGTTCCTATGAGTATGGTAGATTTGAGTAGGGGGACGGGAGATAACAGATGGACAAGATGGACAGTGAATGTATAGGTAAAAGTTGGGGGGGCTGGTCGATAGATAATAGCATATCTATTGACTTAGGTAGAAAGAGAGAAAGATCTAAAAACAAAAGCATAAACTTGTTTCACTTCCATCTTATAGTAAACATGGCTAAAAATGTGCTTCTTCCCTGCAGAGAGACTAGCTCTTTTTTTTTTTGAAAAAAATCCTCTTCCAATACCTTTGAAGATCAAATAGCAATGACTAACTCTAATATTTATTGAATAAGAGAACATGGGAGACCATATACATCAAGTTTTTACAAAAATAATCTTTTCAGAGGCAGTCATGTGTATCAGAGAGTGGCCCCAAATTCACTATCTAGCCAGGAATGACCCTGAAATTCTTCTCTTGACTCCACCTCCAAAATACTGTGACTATAGGTAGGCACCAGCAAACCCATTTCTCAGGATGCTGGGGTTGACCCCAGGGTTTCCTGGATGCTAGGCAGGCACTTAGCCAACTGAATAGTACCAAGTCTAAATATGTAAACATTATAAAGCAAGGTAACAAGTTCAGAAAAATCTGTCAGTTTTCTCTCTAGAATGATTTGGAGGACCAGAGTGTCAAGGAAAGGCAGCCTTAATCAGCGACCTCAACTTTCCCCCTCACCCCTGCCACTCCACATGCCACAATGGTCCCTGTGAACATACACATCAATACTCTAGCCAGGGCATCTCACATCTACAAGCCTTGGCACCATAAGTCCCCATCAGGAGACTGAGCCTAGGGTTACTACCACCAAGTCCAGAGAGGCAATTTGGGGACTTATGGGGAAAGATCCCAGGGAAGTAAATAAATATCCTGTGGGAGACATGAGGCAACACAGGCTTAGTCAGGAAAGAGAGGCCAGAGTGAGCACAGGGCTTCTCTTGCCTGAGTTTAAGGCTGATGCTTCTAGCAGCTGTACTTCTGATTAACTGTTATAGATGTTGAAGAGAAGATCAAGAAACTGTTGAAAACAGAAGTAAGTTATCACGTGAGGTATCAAACTATCCCAAGTCTTGCAAGGTTAAACCAGTAAATCCTATTTTAATATTAGATTTTCCTAGACCAGGATCCCGGAGCAGGGTGGCTTGGGGCAAAATCTCTCCTGATGTTTTCTGTCAAGCTGTTTGCCTAGAAAGTTATCTCAGCCAAAGGCTGTGAAAGTCTAGAGAAAGAGTCTACCTTAAGACCCATCCACGTGGCTATTGATAGGCCTGAATCCCACGCAAGGACTTAGTGGGAAGCTCATTCCCCACCACACAAACCTCCTCTCAGAGCGAAGGACTGGGATTAAGTTGATCTGTCCTTTTACTCTTTGATAGAGCTGGAGTACATTTGAACTTGCAACTCTTCCCAGTTCTCTGAACGTTCTCATGGTATGAGTGGAGTTTTCCCACATACATCCCCAATTTTCTGCACTCAATTCAGAGAGCAATCCTCAGAGAGCAAGACTATACCCAAGGCCTTTCAGAACCAAGTCTTGGAAGCAACATGGCATCATCCCTGCCACAATAGCTGATTGGTCACATACATCTTGGCATAGAGGTAGCAGAAACTACACATAGGTGTGAGATGGAGAAGGGTTTTTTCCCTCGTGTTTTCTTCCCTGTAGGGGGAATATTTCTAGGGATATTTTTAAAGGACCTTTCTGCAAATCTCTTTGGAGATCAAGTGGCTATGACTAATTTTAACATGTTATGGCCTAGAACATGGGTAAAGTAGAGGCTCATATGCTATAAGTCTAAATATTTTGCCTTGCTGGATCATACACAGTACCTCATACATGCTAAAGTTCTACCATTGCGCTACCTGCCCCTACCCCCATGAGTAAATATTTAAATATATAACTAAATATTTAAAAGCTATCAATCACAATAACAACTTGTGTGTTTTGTTTACTTGAAGTAAGTATGTGGCTTAACCAGCTGTGGTCCAGATTCGTCTTTAAATAAGTAGCTTTAGAATAAAGGAAGGAGGGGAGGGGAGATTAAGAACAAGGTTAGCCAGGGAGTAATGATGCTCTTTCGTACTCGACTTTCCCAAACCAAACGTTCCTGGAGGACTAAATGACTCTTCCCTCTGCCTTACCGCAAGAAATCTGGCCTAGCACTTCAGGATGGAAACCTTTGTTCAGCTCTTCAGTGGCATCCTTCAAACTGCCACCTACCCCTTAACTCCATCTCAAACATCCCAGACCGGTAAGCAACATCCGGATGGCCAATGCTAGTTGGTTACTGTCTTCCTTGCTACCATGACTCTCTGAGGCCCTTTGACATTCCACTATAATTACTTCTTTTTGTGCGTTTGTTTGTTTTTCTTTCTCATTTTGTAACTGGTGCTAAGACTCAGCTAGAGAGAGAGAGAGAGAGAGAGAGAGAGAGAGAGAGAGAGAGAGAGAGAGAGAGAGAGAGGTAGTAGAGGCCCCTTGAGTAAGGAGGAGTCTCACCCTCACTGGTGTTAGGAGGAGTCTCACCCTCACCGTGCGCATCTCTACACAGGAGACCATCTAACATCATCTCCTTATAACCCCTGCTTTCGGGTTCCTGTTTGGGAGAAGGCCAGCCCCCTAAAACACTTCCCCATCTGACTATTCCTAAGCCAGGCTCCCCGGTCCCAGGATACCCAAGTCCCTGAATGACTCTGTCCCAGTGCTGTGGAGATTTCAGCCTAGGAAGAAAATGGAAATTTTCTCCTCAGTAATTCCACATCGTTCTTCCTAAGTCACACTTCAACACTGCTGAGAACTTTGTGGCAGTTACATGGAGATTTGCTTATCTGAGTCAAAAGACATTTACTAACTCTATACTGCAGTAGTGAAAGAAAACCAGCACTAACACATAGAAGCCACTTTAAGACATATTTCTCTCTTTTTTGCTACGGCCCTTAAAAATACGATCACTTAAAAGCCCTTCTCCCTCTCCTAAAGGGATAATTCTCCTCCCCTCCCCCCATGAAGGGACCAGACCACGGGAGCACAAGGGATCTTCTGAACTGTGTGGAACAAATAGCTAAGAGGTTTATTGATTCTCCACTTACTCCCTATTTCACTATGTCCATAAAATCCGTTATAATTTTTAGTATGATAAATTTCAGACAACTTATAACTCTAAATGGCAACTTAGCAGTTAGTAAATCATCTCTCATTTCTAAAGAACACTCAGGGTATCCATTAAATAGGAGTGGGACAGTCTATGGTGAAGCTGAGGCAATCTAGAGCTAAGGCTGCCTCTAGGTCCCCACCAATCGACCCTGGAATGCGAACTTCTGAGAGCCTTGTCACATCTGGTTCGGGTTGCAGACGGCCCACAGTGGCCCGTGTTCATTACCATCTAATAACTGCCTGGCCTCTGTCAAGGCCATCCAGAGTCCAGACGGCAGCCTGACACCACATCTGCAGAAGATCTCGGCATCCTCCAAGCCCTGTCCTTGTGACCTCCTTGCTGGCTGTCACAGTGTCAAGGGCATTGTAAGTCAGGCTGCCAATGCATGACTTAAAGCAGATAGCAGTTCTGAAAGATACTCTGTAGATCACAGACAAACCTGCCTATCATACCATTCACGTATCCACAGCTTGGGGACAGGAAAAGTCTTGTCTTGGAATAGTTGTAAAGAGTCAGTCGATGAGTTTTTGTGTGTGACTCCTTCATAATAAATACTGGTACCTTGGAGGTGCTACAGCTGTTTCTAGAGTGAATAAGTAAGTGAAAGGCTCTTTTAAGTATTAACAGTGATTCTGAATAGTTTTTTTTTGCTAAAGTTGAGAAATCTATTTCTCTCTCTCTCTCTTTCTCTCTCTCCTTCCCTCTCCCTCTCTCCCTTCCCCCACCTCCTCTCTCTCTTTCCTTGTTTTACTTTTTGAGACAGAGTCATATACTGCAGCCCAAACTGGCCTGAAACTTACTATGTAATTCAGGCAACCCCTTAAATTCACAGCTATCGCTCTTCATGGTTCAACCTCTAAATAAAATCTTACACACACACACACACACACACACACACATCTAGTCTTACAGACATTCAATGAAAGCCTTCTCAATCATTAAGTGCACGCACACATTACAATAGTATTTGCTCCACCGTGCAGTTGAAGGTTCAACACTTCCAGCTACAACGGTCTTTCTGAGCAGTTAGGATGGCTTTTCTAGGCAGCCTCTGAATGAGGGCTCATGGCCAAGACCCTGGATGGCTGCTGTCAATCAACCCGGCAAGAGCTGAGGACCCAGACTGAGCCCAGTGGGCGGGAGGTTCTACAGAGACTTTGATCTAGCCAGCTGGGGGTGGGGAGAGTTCTGAAGCAAATAGTTACTTAAACTGGAATGTGATTGACTCTGCAGTCCTGGGACATCAATGAAAGAACTTTGGATGCCTCTCTGTGAATATGGGTGAGGAGTTTCCAATTCCTTAAAGTCCCTAATGGCAGGCATATGAAGGAAGCCTAGAGTCAGCCAGTCAGTCCAGTACAAGGTGGTCCCTGGGTCAGAGAGTAGTCGTAGAGTTTCTGAAGAATATATTGGAATGTTTAGAAAAAGTTTTGGGGACCAAGATGGAAGTTGGAGATACAGAGCTGGAATACAGAACCTTAAGAAGACTGTGCATTGTCTCGCCCACATGCCTGCGTAGATGTGTGTGTGTGTGTGTGTGTGTGTGTGTGTGTGTGTGTGTGTGTGTGTGTGTGTGAAAAAGTCTTACTATGAATCCTCAGCTGGTCTGGAGACCAGTTATGCAAACCAGGCTGGCCTTGAACTCACAAAGCTCTGCCTATCTCTGAGACCAAAAGTATTTGCCACTACTCTTGGCTTGTTAACAGTCTTGCCAAGAGACCGTGGGGGAGGGGATGTCTGCTCCTATTTTAAGGTTGTTCTTTCCTTCCTGGACACCCCTAGACGGCTGGTTTCACCTGCTTGTCTTTTGCAACAGAATGTGATGTTATCGCTCTGTATCTGTCTAAGCAAGGCTAATTCTGATGACAACTGTATGTTCAGTGGGGCCTTTTATTTCCCTGCAAAGTGGGGAGAAAATGCTGGGGTCACTCGTAGGTTTCTAGCTCACGCTGCTGTGGAGACTCTCAGTTACTTCGCCAGTGAGGCTTTGTGGATGGTGCTGACCCATGCTGCAGACCACCCAATATGAAAATAAACGCACTGCTAATTCTTCTAGTGCACAGCCAAATGCAACAAAACCAAAGGGAACGGGGCGGGCCGTCCACTCCTTGCAGCAAGCCACGTGTGTGTACAGATCACACAGGGGGCGTTGTGCTGTGGCAGGCTGTTGGGGGAGGGAGGTCTAAAGGAGGTTTTCAACACTGCAGGAGGGATGTATATAGGTCACACAGTGGGACCTTTGCACTGCAGAGGGCAATGGGAAGGGCCCTGGGAGGTTTACACTGTATGAGCCTTGGGAGGGTCCTGCAGATTTACACTATAAGAGGATATGTACTGGGGGGGGGGGCGCAGCACAGTGGGGTTGCCCTGCATGAAAGGGGTGTGTCCAGGGCTAGCACAGTGGGGTGGGGAGTTGCACTTCAAGAGAAATAGAGACAATCTCACAGTGGGGAGGTTCCCAGTGGATGTGTCCCACAGTCAGGGGTTTGCTGCCAACAAAGGGAGTTCCCAGGAGGAGGCAGCAGCAGGACCCAGGCCAGTCGACCCTCCATCTTTGACCTGTGAAGATCAGCCTCCATCCATTTAGAGATAACTGTCGATTTATTCAACATTCACTTGGAAACTCGTTCAATTTCATGAGGTGAACATTTTCTGTGCACCAAGGAAATCCAAAGTAAAGACCAAAAATGAAGTTAAAAAACAACAAACCTCCTGTTTTATAAAGTCCCCAGTGTGAGTGAACTGTCACAGGTGAGACCACAAAGACACCTGCCTGAGCCAGAGTCTCCGGGGCCACTGTCCTCCCAGTCAGGTAAGCAGCATGTGGCACTTCCTCCAAGAACTGACATAGGCACGCTCAGCTATAGTGACAAAGAAAAAATGTGCTTAAAGAAAAATGAAGGGAGAACGTTCTAGAAAGAGGAGCGGTTCACGCATGCACCACACCTCACAGCGGTGACTTAAAACACCTGTGAGTTAGTATCAGCCATCACAAGACCCTCTTTTCACCTCGGAAGCAGCAGCCAAATTCTCTAACCGTGCCACATTCTCTAACCCCCCCTTTTCTAATGTTTAAAAAACCCGAAACGGGGCAACAAGATGGCTCAGTGGTAAAGGAGCTTGCTGCCAAGACCGACAATTTGAGATCAATTCCTAGAACCCATGTGGTAGAAGGAGAGAAGCAACTCCTGCAAGTTATCCTCTGACTCCAACATGTATGTCAGGACACATCCTCCCCTACCCTGGCCCATGTGCACACACACACACACACACTAAATAAATAAATGAATGAATGAATGAATGAATGAATAAATAAATAAATAAATAAATAAATAAATAAATTTTAAAAGAAGACCTGCAATATTCAGTGAGGATGATGTTCCATTTTACATCTGGAATGAGCACAGACCGTGGGGTCTAAGTGTGCAGACTCCAGCAGACACTTTCATGACTGTCAGGCACACATAGCCCAGACTCAGGGTAAACTCCTCAAATATCCAACATGCTGCTCTCAACTAAGCTTCATTGGGAGAACTGTAAGACAGAATCTTTTTTAAAATGTGTATTTGTGTGTGTGTGTGTGTGTGTGTGTGTTTGTCTCTGATGGTATGCGTAGGTCGGGGGACAACTTATAAAGAAGCCTTTATCCTCTGAGCCATCTCACTGGTGTTAGTATTCTGTCTAAGCCCCACCCCACACTTACCTGGCAACAGCCAGGTATGCCCCACCCCATAGACCTGGCCCACTATAAAAGGGCCCCTCCTCTCTCTCATCCTACTCTCACCTCTCTGCCCCTTGGGCTCTCCTCCCCTCCCCCTCTCTCCACGTGGTCATGGCCGGCCTCCACTTCTCTACTTCTCTAATTATTTATTTTTGCTGTTTTCATTTTCCGAGACAAGGTCTCAAAAAAATTAAAAAATTAAAAAAAAAAAAACCAAGGTATCCAAGGATAATTGTCTCAGCTTCTGTCTCCATCTTCAGAGTGTTGGAATTACAGGATTACAGGATTACAGGCATGCACCATCCTGCCAGACTTAGGCAGGGCTGAGATTGAACCCACAGCCTTATGCACACTAGGAAAACATTCTATGCACTGAGCTACATTCCCAGCCCAAGATGTGACAATTATAAAAATCATCTTCCAAGGAGCCTCATTAGTGGGTAGGTAGCATATCAGTCTCATAAAATCATTTCTCAGCGAGAACTGAAGCACTGAAGCCAGGCCTTGGTGGTGCATGCCTGGGGCCCAGCACACAGAAGACTGAACCAAAAAGAATCCCATGTTAACAAACAAACGCTAAAAGTTTAGAGGCCCCTGTGCGATCCTCAGACTAAAAGGCTACCTCAAGGTCTTCATGGCTGCCATTTTACTCTGGAGAAGCACATCTGTGGAAGTAACCTTCGTACATCAGCCATTACAGTATGTTCTCTGTCTCCAAACAAGGGCCTCGCCTTCACCAGGAATATATCAGCTGGTCCATGGTCAGTGTGTCCCCAGAAGATAAACTGGACATGTGAGGCCCAGGGTCCTCAGTATAGTCTGCCGTCATTCCAAGAACTTTGTTAAAGTGTCAGGCAGCTTTATCCCAGGCAGGAGTATCGTCCTCCTCAGCAGAATCCTGAAGCAGCCTGGAGGAGGGTGACAGGGAGCACTTAGCTCATAGGCTGGTGTGCAGAAAGAGAGAGGCGATGCCCACACGCCCAGTCTGCTTGGTTTGGAACAAGTACATGATATGGAGAGTGGATCATATCTCTAGTACTCAAACGCGAAGGAGTTGTGGCAGGCTATTCAGGCTTCAACTTCTGAGTCTTTCTCAACATTCCTTTTTTTGGTAATATTTCTGTGGTTGGGGGGGATTATGGAGGGCTCATTCCCTATCAGAATTTGGAATGTCTGGGGGACTTTATTCTGTGGAGACTGCTGGAACTTCTGTTCCAATGGCTTTCAGAGAGACTCTCCTCAAATCCCAATGCTCTTGAAGTCCTTGAAAATAGCTCTTTAAGGGCTCACCATGTAACAGAGATCAATGCCAAGTCTAAAGACCTGGATTTGATCAGCCGTGGAGCACACATGGTAGGAGAGAATTGACTCCCACAGACTGTCCTCTGATCTCCACACTGGGCTACACACACACACACACACACACATATACACACACACACAGAGAGAGAGAGAGAGAGAGAGAGAGAGAGAGAGAGAGACAGAGAGACAGAAACAGAGACAGAGACAGAGAGGGAGAGAGAGAAAGAGAGAGAGAGAGAGAGAGAGACCCTAAATAGATATTAGTTTGGGTTTTTTTTTTTTTTTTTTTTTTTTTGCGAGACAGGGTTTCTCTGTGTAGCTCCAGCTGTCATGGAACTTGCTCTATAGACCAGGTTGGCCTTGAACTCACAGAGATAAACCTGCCTCCACCTCCCTGAGTGCTGAGATTTTACTGCAGGTGACCTCTTCCACTAGAGGTTACCTACTGGAGGAATCTCACCCATTACTGAATGCAAACTGGTCTTCACCTGCCCTGGTTTGTGTGTGACACTTCAGAAAATGAAGACATCTGGCCTCTTTCCTGGGGTGTGTGGCTCTCGGTCTCTCTGCCAGGGTGTGCTCCAACCAATCTGGTGTGGGAGATCCTTGTTTTAAAGAAGATATAAAGAACAATGTTACAAATGAACTATTGAGAAAGGAAAAGCGCTTACTTCTCCGCCACAAAGCATTCACTCCAGTCCCTGCCAGAAACCAGAACACAGACCGGAGAAGCCACATCTTCTCACACATCAATAGAGTAAGCTCCGTAGGAGGCATCAATGCATTCCTTAGAAGGTGAGAATGGCAGAGTCCAGGTTACAGGAAAGGGAGACCGAGGCTTAGGTGGCAAATGTCTTTCCCGCTCAGCCAGGCCACATCGATGACCAAGCGCTTGAGCCTGGGCAGAGGATTTGATCTTGGAGTTCTTCTCCTCTAAGCAACCAGAGTGAGTGCAGCTTTGCACTGCAGGATGAAGAAATGAACACTGCGCCTTCCTGCATACCCCAGAGAACTGAGGTCAGTGCCGGAGCTGATGAGCAGAGCCCTTGCACACTGAATGTCCCCCTCTCTTCCACCCATGCTACATGCAGGCTGTGAGATGCACAGCAGATGCCATCGAAGAAGTTTTGGGGTCAATCCATATGGGTTCCTTCACATCTTGGCTTGGCCCTTTAGAAGTCGTGAGAGCAAGAACAATGTTTTTGGGATTTTTTGTTTGTTTGTTTGTTTGTTTGTTCCATTTCTAGTAGTAATTGTTAAGAATCAAATTAGTAGGAGTAGGGAGATGGCTCATCTGGTAAAGTGTTTACTACACAAACATGAGGACCCAAGTTCAAGTCCTAGTACCCATTTAAAAGCCAGGCATGATGACAAATACCTATAATCCAGGCTCTGGGGAGGCAGAGACAAGAGGATCCCTGCTGGCCAACCATTCAAATCAAATCATCAAGCTCTAGGTTCAGCTAGAAACCCTGTCAAGGTAGATAGATAGATAGATAGATAGATAGATAGATAGATAGATAGATAGATAGATAGATAGATATAAAGAGATAGATAGATAGATAGATAGATAGATAGATAGATAGATAGATAGATAGACAGATAGACAGACAGACAGAAAGATAGATAGATAAAGAGATAAAGAGATAGATAAGATAAAGAGATAGATAAGATAGATAGATAGATAGATAGATAGATAGATAGATAGATAGATAGATAATATGGTAGAGAGAAAGAGAAAGAGAGATAGAGAGAGAGAGAGAGAGAGAATTTGGATAGGGATTGTCTTAGGGTTTTACCGCTGTGAACAGACACCATGACCAAGGCAACTCTTATAAGGACAGCATTTAATTGGGTCTGGCTTACATGTTCAGAGGCTCAGTCCATTATCATCAAGGTAGGAGCATGGCAGTGTCCAGGCAGACATGGGGCTGGAGGAGCTAAGAGTTCTACATCTTCATCTGAAGGCTGCTAGCAGAGCACTGGCTTCCAGGCAGTTAGGATAAGGGTCTTAAAGGCCATGCCCATGGTGACACACCTACTCCAACAGGGCCACACTTTGGGCTACTCCCAGGGCTGAGCATGTACAAACCATAACAGGGATAGAGGAAGAAACCAAATTTCAGTCTCTGGCCTTCACACATACATGTGCACATACATGTACACATACATAGACATGAATATTTATATACAGATAAAATTAAATCAACTGCCTGGAAAATGGTGACACACACACTTGTAATCCCAGCACTTAGAGCCTGAGGCAGAAGGATTGCTACCAGTAAGTTCAAACCTGTTTGGACTATAGATAATATGAGCCCTTATCTCAAGAAAAAACAAACAGCTAATTTAAAAAGAAGCACGCCGCCAAATCCAATATTCACTTAGATTCATAGTTTCTTTTCATTAAGATTTTGCCCATTAGTTAACAGTATACATAGACAATACTAGTTGTTGATGGCTGCTTTATTTTTATAGCTATTTATTTGAAATTTGCATTTAGACCTTCTCCCTTCCAGACAGAAAGCTCAGGAAGGATGATAGACAGGAAGATCAGCCTTAGGAAATGGAAGCAGGAAGGTCAAGAGTTCATGGCCAGCCTCAACTACGTAGGTTCAAACCCTTCCAGGCTACATAAAACTGTGTCTCATTTTTTTTTTTTTAAAGTTGGGGGAGGATAGTAACAAAGCAAGGAAACGAATAAATAAATTAATTCTATGTCCCTCATGCCTGGCACCAGTGACGTGCTGAGTAAATGGGAATGGATTACTCAAAATATCGTCATCATCTTCACTTCATTAACGGACTAAGAACTGAACATTAAATGTGCAGTGTAGAAGAAAACACAGGATCAGAAGCAGCTATAACCAGAGAATAGGAGAGGGTCCCTGGGTCTGATGCTAGGATCAGACCCAATAGAACGGGAGAATGAGGAAGCTTGTTCACATAGGGATAGGGGTAAAGAATGAAGATACATTCAGGACAGGCTCCATGAACGGGGAGTTCACCAGCTCTCCAAGGCCCTGAGCTCCGAAGGCAGCAGTGTGCCTGGAGTCTCTGCATTCACCATCTTAAAACTCTCCCTGCTTTGGAGCGGGAGCAGGATCCTCCCCCTCATTTTCCTCTTACACTGGGCCCTGAAAATGATGCAAACAGTTCTGAATCCACAACAGGGCTTTTTCCGCTCGCTCTACAAAACCTCTCCGAATTCAAACATGTCACGTCTTTATCTGGCCTCTCTGTCCTCTGGATGGAGTAAACTAATTGAAGAAATGTTTAGAAATGAAGCAGTCGCTAGGAGGCCGGGAGGCCAATGGACCAGAGGCATTTCCAAGCAGCTGGAATCCGAGCTTCCCTGAAGAGGAGCCTTTCTGCAGGTGACAATTGGGCTATTGATTAGAAGCCAGGATGAGGCAAAAATCCCTGTCACAGAATTCAAGCCGTAAGGTTCATTATTTGATAATATTCTAAAGAAGAGTGACCTTTCCAATGAGCAGCATGCAAGGGGTTAACTTTTTCCATGCCAAAGAGGGGTCTCAGGGATTTTTACACTGAACAAATATCTATATACAACCTGACAGCTAAGGGGGCAGGGTGGCTTTCAAGTCAATGTAAACACAGCGGCTGACTTCAGAGTTGGGGAACTCAAACTCCTGAAAACCATTTTCAGTTCCAAATGGCATGCCCCACCCCCACCAAGAAGTTCCTTCTTTAAATAAGCAGAGAGGGTACCGGTCTGATGAACGGATTTCACTTCTTCTGTTCAGCTTTTTCCATCTCCAACACGGCCTCCGTGAGGCCAGATGGCATTGGAGCCACCGCTGGTAAGTCAATACATCTGGCGACATTCCTGAAATGACAAATCTCACAGAGCAGCATCCAGCTCCTACACAAAGCCCCTTTCAGAGTGCTTGCCCTGGTACTTGTCTGCCATAAGCAGAACCTAATGTGTGAAAACAAAGTCAAATTGAGCTCTGTCGCCAGGCCTCGCCGCCTGCGAAAGCTTCATTTTCTCTCTTCTTGTGAATACAAGTCACACTCCTTGCCCTGATTCTGCACCTCTACCTGAGCACACCTCTGAGCCCTGACTGTTGGAGCTGCTGAGGGTGCAAATGCAGCTGCCATCAACCCCACCAGCCCCTCGGGACATGCTGTACCCCAAAGGTGGGTCTAGGAGGCATGCAGACCAGCCTCAGCCCCAACCTTTCACCAGGGGAGTTTATGAATCAGCTCCTGACTCTAACCAGTGATGTCCCACCACACACCAGTCCTTTAGAAAGCTGCTTGACATAGCCATAAAGACTGATGACATAGGGGAAGGGGACTGGACTTGAAATATTAAAGCCTAAGGTCACTTTGAAAAAATGACTGGGATGGGCGTGTCCTGAATCTGCCAGCTGACTATTCTAAGCATCATATTTCAGTGAAGTCTTCGCCCAGTTTGGATATTATCACCTCACATTCTTGGGGCAATATTTTTTGTCTTAATTCCATTCAACTAAAATGGACTGGCTGTCAAGGTATTGTACATCAGCATGTATAAGGAGTAAGGCAGATGTGGTTTCTATCCTTAGAGACTTACTTCCTGCAGTAGCAGTACCTTACTCATATCGACCTCTAGTAGGAGACACATAACAGACGAGAGACAGTGAGCTACAGTAGTTCCTTCCAGTGGGGTTATACACAACAAAAGAAAGAAAGAAGAGGGTGTAAGAGATGAAGTGACTAGAGGTGGCTTTGGATGGGAAAGCTTTGGCAGGAACCTCAGGATAAGACAGAGAGAGCCGTGCAAAGCCAGAGCAAGCAGACCTCTGTGCTAAGCTGTTGGCCTTGAGCAAATCTCAGAGGAAGGGATGCTCAACGATTAGGAATGGCATAAACCAGGGGAGATGATGGAAAAAGTCAAAGAGAAAGGAAGGGACTTCCAAAGGATTCTAGATGTTGATGGAGTCAGTAGATCTTAATGGCAATGCCTTTGGTTTCCATGACCAGAGTGAAGGCAGAGCTCTGGCGACTAGTTGAGCAGAGAGCAAAGATGTGGCGTGCATCCTCCAATGCAACCCCACAAGTCAAAAGTGGCCCGTGCTGTCAACCATGTAAGCATTCCTGAACTCTGACCTTAGTACCAAAGGGAAAACAGTGACAGACCACATATGAGAAGAAACAGCTCAGTGCAACAACAACCAAAAAAAAAAAAAAAAAAAAGGATGAAATGCATTCTGTGCTCACTGGTATGAGAACATTTTGGAGGAACAAACATTTGTTTACCCCAGACGGGACACCAAGGTCTCACAAAGAAACGGTACCTCCTAAGTACAGCCCGGGGAACCAGGGAGTTTACTTTGTTTGCAGCAGCACGGATGGGGGGGAGGGTTACTCACAGGAGACCTGATGACCCCCAAACTGCCTCATCAACCAAAATCCCTGCCCTAACACATGCTGATCTCCCCACAGCTACATAGATGGAGTTCCTTCATACTCTTCTGCCCCCTATGTACACTGTCACCCACCATGATGACTGCTAATCTTGGTTCAACAACTTGACTACATCTGGAATTAATTAAAATTCAAGTAGCTGAGAGTGCCTGTGAGGGATCTTTCTTGGTTGGATTCTTGGGGGTAGAAGGCTTGGCCTAAATCTGGGCCACATCTTTTTGGTGGCAGCTCACATAGAAGAACACGGAAGAAGGAAGCTTTTGCTCTTTGCCTGCTTGCCCTCATTCTCGCTGGCACGTTCATCTAACTTGAGCTATATCTTCACTGGCTTTAGAATCTACTTCTTCAGGATTCAAATGCCAGCTGAAGACAGGCAGTGCTCGAGGACTTCCCCAGAACTCCATCACCTGATGTGACTGCCGAGACATCCAGTCTTCTGAACTGAACAACTACCTGACCCTTAGCCTTTCAGTCAGGAGAAGGCCACTGTTGGACTGCTAGGACCACAGCCTCTGAGCCACTCTGATAAATCCCTTTTAGTCTATGTATATCTCTTTCCACTCTGTTCCTCGAGAGAGCCTTGACAAATACACTTACAGAGACAACATGTAGCTAGGGCAGAAGTACATACAGCTGGTAGAGGGTCCTGGAGGAGTGGCTGAAGCACGGAGGAAGAGTGGGCAGAAGGACTGATGCAAGAACTGAAGTACAGGGAGGAGTGCTGTAAGACACCATCTTCGGGTCGTGATGTGGCCTTTGTATGCAGGGACTCACAGCAGCTGGGACAACTGGCACAAGACAGGGCCCATCAATATTCCATCAAGGACAGAGAATGGTCAGATGAGGCCCCACCCATTCCCAGGAGCTAAAAGTAGTTTACTGGGGAGGGAGAGTCATATTCCTCAGTGTGGTAATCATCAGTAAGTTGCCTTTGCTCTAATAGATAACCCCCATGCTCAAAACCCTAATCATCCTTGGAACACACACACAAAACATTAAAGTGACTAGAGATGCTGTTGGTACAAAGAAGGCAAAACAGAGGTAGGAGAGGATGATAAGGGTGAATCTGATCAAAGAACTTTACAAATGTGTATAAAATTGTGACAGAGATTTGGGGGGAAACATGGTTAATGGCTATGATGCTCTGATACACAGTAATTGCTCTGATACATCAACCTGCTGGCAAAAACGTTTGCCCTCCTTCAAAAGACAACCTAGAAACATCTCAGTACCACATCCTCACACCCTACCGTCCCCAAGAATAGGTACTGCCAAAGCTCAAACTTCCCAGAACAGCCGTCCGAATGGGCGTTGCTGCTTGTCTTGGTCCAAGCGGCCATCTTGGTATGGGCAGTTTTACTTCCTGTTTTAAGTGACACAGGATTCTCACATGGATTGAATAAGATAGTTGATGAGACTGGCAGCTGGGCTTCCTTTCAAGTTCAGAACCTGGCCCTAGTAAGGGATTCAGAGACCTCAAGCACTAACTGGCAAGCAGAAAGGTGTCTCTTAGGTAGTGTCTTAGTCATTCCTGCACAAACATCATGACCAAGAAGCAAGTTGGGGAGGAAAGGGTTTATTGAGCTTACACTTCTGCGTTGCTGTTCATCACAAAAGGAAGTCAGGACTGGAACTCAAGCAGGTCAGGAAGCAGGAGCTGATGCAGAGGCCATGGAGAGATGTTCCATACTGGCTTGCTTCCCCTGGCTTGCTCAGCCTGCTCTCTTATAGAACCCAAGAATACCAGCCCAGAGATGGTATCACCCACAAGGGGCCCTCCCCCTTGATCACTAATTGAGAAAATGCCCCATAGCTGGATCTCATGGAGGCACTTCCCCAACGGAAACTCCTTTCTCTGTGATAACTCCAGCCTGTGTCAAGTTGACACACAAAACCAGCCAGTACAGGTAGAAAGGCAAGTAGAAATAGTTGACCATGGCCAGGCATAAATTCCACATTGTGAAAGGCAGTGAGATGTTCTCACCAAATGTTCTCACCCAAACGCTAAGGATGCTGTTCCCTTTCTTCAGAAACAGGTGGGCAGAGAATCACTCAGTATCATCAGGGGCTATTTATCAAAGAAGACGAGAATTTAAAGTGGCATTTCCTGTATACCATCAGCATTTCTTTCTGCAGCTATAGATTTTCTACACGCTCCTTCTAAACTAATTTTATTCTGCTCAGACTTTCTTCTTTCTTTCTTCCTATCATAAAATATAGAAGCTGTGCCTTGCTATAGACTCACTGATATGTTACTAGGAAGCCATTGCTTAATCATTTTCTGCAGAATACTCTAACCCATGGCTAGATTATATATTAGTGAAAAGTAGAAGCTGTATCTGGCCAATTTTTAAAAAAGAGCAGGGTCTGCTCTCCACTAGTGGCTCTTCCTTCATCTGTAAAAGGGTTAAACTCTTTGAAAAGGTCCAGATTTGATCCATTAATGTGAACCACTTCTCTCTTTGATGCTGTACACGGCGAGACCTGAACAAAGCATGTGGGATATTTAGCATCTTAGAAAGAAATGAAAAACATATTTCAAAACCAAACCAACTGAAGATTTGGTTTATAGGCCAAGCAAAACTAAAGCCACAATATAAGAAAAAGGGGGCCACATAGTGCACTTGGTGATGTTAGGAGGACTTTCGAAAGTCAACAATCCAAAATTTGTAATGTTTCTGTTCAAGTTTTACTAAATACAGGTGTTACAGAATGTTCTGTGATTTCTCAAAAATATTGAAGGTCATTTTGGAGCACCACTGAACTCTCAGCCCAAAGGCACGGGAACATTAGTTTAGAGCCATTTGTCAGTACCCGACAAAGTTGGAGATGGAGTTCCTTGTACCTTTTACACCCTAAGAATCCTACCTGTGTAGTTTTACACGTGTGTAGTTGACAAAGACGTTCATTGTAGTACAGATAGAAATAATAGTCCCCCGTGTAGCGTGTGTGGAACTAACCTGCCTCTCAGTCACTTAACAAAATCTCATTTCACAAGTAAAATAAACTAAAGAGAATTACCTATATCAAGATCATTTGTTCCATCTTTAAAAGTGTGTGTTTATTTACTATTTATGGACACACACACACGGTTTAAAATGTATAATATACAACTGCATGTGGTGGCATGTGCCTGTCATCCCAGCACTCAGAAGGCTGAGACCAGAGGATGGTTGCGACTTTAAGACAAGCCTGGCCTACATGTTAAGATTCTATCTTAAAAATACAAAAAGTAAATCATATAAAACACAAATGATACACATCAAATCCAAGAGACAGAAATGGTTAGGGAGCACTAAAAAACGGTGATAGTTCTTACAAGAATATTTTTACAATGTGGATGTTCAACTTTCTATGTATCGAAGCAGCAAGAACCATTTCTGCATTCTAAAGAAGAAAACGGTATTATTCCTTTTGGCAATAGTGTGACATGCGCACATTCTTTCTAACTCCACTGACCACTAGTGAGGTAGGAATCACCCCTGACTGGCCACTGAGTACAACTGCTTTATTATACCAATAAGAAAAAGTCTTCTTTTTATATAATAATATAAACATATATTTATATAAATATATACATAATAAAAACATTTTTAAAAATTTGTTCTGTTCAGAGAGGTTTTGGAACCTGAAATTTCACCCCCTTTCCCTTTGTTTAAAACTACATCAAATTAAAAATGAAATTTAAAAAATTATACGAAATTGTTCTATTTTAGCATTATATTGCGAAACATAACATGCTTTTATAAAAACAGACATTTATAGAATATGTTGACTGTAAGAAGTGGGGGTGACAGGGGGCTCAAGGTCAGCCACATCTGTCGTGGGTTGGTGTTTCTGGGGATCAACCCCAGGGCCTCCTGCATGCCAGGTAAACGTTCTACCGTGAGACTGTATCCATAGCCCTCATCATATCTTTATTTCTTTTTAATGGTCTCTGAAGCTCATCTGATACTGATTGTTTCTTACGATAGTAGGTAAGTAACTATTGTTATTTATGCTCTTGCTTTTGGATAAAGATTTAAAGTCTTTGAAGCTGAAGCTGTAGCTGAGTTTTATCCATTTGATTTTGAATTGGACTTTTTGAAACATGAATTTGCAATATAGCCCGGACTGACCTCAAACTGGTGACAATCCTCCTGACTCAGTGGCAGCTTCTCCTCCCCTCCTCGCCCTCTTTCCCCTTCTTCTCCTTTCTTCTATCACTTTTTTACTGAAGAAAATTTTCCTCATATCATGCATTCTGACTGTGCTCCCCTTCCCAACTCCTCCTAGATCCTCTCCATTAACATAACTTCACACTTCCTCATTCTCTCTCCAAAAACAAACAAAAAACTCACAAAAACAAAAACAAAATAAACAAGCAAAAGACCAATAAGCGCCCCCCCCCAAGCCCAAACAAATCAATATGAGATAAGAAGTCTACAAGAACCCCACTGAGTTTGTTCTGAGATGCTCAACTACTCCATTGGAGAATGCTATTGTTTTTCTTATGTAAGCAGGTACAATTTTCTTTGCAATTACAAATGGCTTCTCGGTTGGGTTGGGAGTCCATTCCACTTCCCTGTCTCAGCCCTAGGACCCCATCTGGCTTAAACCTATGCAGGTCCCGTGTGCACTGTCACAGTCTCAGTAAGTCCACATGTATATCCGATCTGTTGTGTCTGGAAGACTCCGTTTCCTTGGAGTCACCTACCCCCTCAGGCTCTTACAGTCTTTCACACAGATCTCCGATCCCTGAGGGGAGGGGATTGATGAAGACATCACATGATCCAAGGTCCCTCACATGGTCTGGTGGTGGGTCTCTTGTTAGTTCCTATCGACTGCACAACAGAACCTCTCTGATGATGGTAGACATGTGTAAGCTCCCAACCCGGCTAGACTGAGCTGACTATCAACCCCAAGGAAGCCCATGTTTGCCTTTCAGGACAGGAATGACAAATGTGTCCCACACCCAGCTTTTTACATGGGTGCAGAAGATCCGAATTTGGGTCCTCGTGTTTGCACAGCAAGCGATTTACCCACTGAGCCTTCTCCCCAGCCCAGGACTTTATAAACTCCATCACAGCATCCTATAATCAACTATTGAGAAAAGCATCTCTCCTAACAGTTTTGCTCTCAGGTGGATCTTTAAGAATGCCAAAACTGTGTGACTCCTTAGACTCTCAAGAACAGGAAAGGACAGAACAGAGAGAGCACATCTACAAAGAGCTTGTACTTTCTACGCAAGAAAGATACAGCTGGGTGTGGCTTGGGGGGCTCTGCTTTTCAGAGCTAGACAGCAGACATGGAGGGAGGCTGGTTCATGAGACAGCAAAAAAACATGGCCTAGCACCTTGCTGGAGGCCCTAAGTGTGGGAAAGACAAAGATTACTAAATACAATGGCATGTTGTCTTTGTGCCACATTATAAAATCTCCTGCTATTGTTGCAATACTCATAGATGATCTGGGGATATCAGCAGATCTGCCCAGAGTGGCATTTCTGCTTTTGGATGAGCTCAGTCTGATTCCCAACAGCATGGCCCACCCGGACTTCTCCTAGGAAAATGTCACCCCAAGTCTCTCCTGATCTCATTTGGGGCCTGAGTGGAATGAAATCCTTATGGGGCCACCTTACCCTGGAAAGTCATAAGGACTGGGCTTGGCAGTGACCACTGGCCCTCATCATAACAGGGGCAATCTCAGTTCTACACTCTAAACACTTTAAAAATGAGCGGCTCCTTGTCATTTTTCTCATGTCCCTAGTGAGGTGCTGGGTCACACTGCAAGAGAACCTCTAGGTATATTCAAATCACGAATCCCTTTTCTTCACCCAAAATAGACACCAGGCGAGGTGTCTTAAATGAGAATGTTGTTCTGGAGAGAGACTCCACTGACAGCTCAGCCATCCAGAGCTGCAATGTTTTCCCGCAAAACTCAATGGAAATTGTCCTCACAGCAAAGCTTGAAGAAGTCTTATAATAAATGCACAGGCCTGGTTGTCTCTCTCCCTTCCCAGGAGTTATGTTTCCAGCATTGCAAAGCCTGCCCAACTTCAAACTGCAGATTCCTAAGAGAAGCCATTCAGCTCTTCAGTTGTGGACACCAAATAAAATGTGCACGTTGGAGGAGGGACAGTAGAACCTCCTGCCCACACTACCAAGGGAGTGTATTAGAGCAGCACACACATCAGACACTCTACCTGCCTCCTCCTGGGTCGCTTTGCCTCTCCTGGAAGAAGTCTGGGGTTCAACGATGTATGATTTGCAAATGGTTTGTTTGGTACATAAGATGCTCTGATATCACAAGGTGCAAAGGCAGGAACCTATGGGCAAACCAGTGAGGAACCTATGGGCAAACCAGTGAGGAACCTATGGGCAAACCAGTGAGGAACCTATGGGCAAACCAGTGAGGAACCTATGGGCAAACCAGTGAGGAGCATGTGTGAGAAGAGGGTGAAGAGGCCTGCATAGTTCCTGCTCTGGTTTCCATCAATGCCCCGCTGTGATCTGGAGCTGTGACCAGATAAACCCTTTCCCCTCTGAGTTGCTTTCTTGTCAGAGTGTCTAATCACAGCAAGAACAAAGAACACCTTGGCTCCTGGATCTCTTCTGAGAAGAAGCACCCTCCCTTAGTCATTTGACTCCGCCCCTATACCTTGAGACACTAGAGCCCAGAAATGGGTTATTCATGCTATGTATTCTCTGAGCACCCAGTATCCAAAAGCACTAAGCGCTGCGTGCCTCAACCTGAACACTAGGATCAAAGGCCTAATCGCTCCCCATCAAACTATAATACACCTTAGCTCATCCTGTCTGAACACAGTCCTCCAGAGATACTTGAAACCAAATGTATTCCCATCTACAAAATAGCTACCCTTGGATTCATTTACCAACTTTCTAAAGTTTCCAACTCAACCCTCTCCCCATCCCCACCTGTTACTGTATCAAGAACTTCCACAACTTCTCCATAGATACGCTGCCTCAGCCCAGCACTGATGTTTTGAGCAGCAATTTTGAACTTATTTTCAAACTATGTTCTCATTCATCTGCCACCTGCCTTTAAAACAGCATGTACTCTTTTAGCTCAGGCTTCTGGCCTGAAAGCAAAGCAAAGCAAATATCAATAACAATGAAACGTACACTACATTAATTGCCAAAGGAAATGAGTTTTAAACAAAGCGAGTGCTGCAGGCCATGAGTGGCCCCTGCTGTGACAGTGTTCTGAGCATTTCAAAGGACAGAAAAGAAAATTGAGAAAGATCACTATCAAGACAACAGTGAGATCTGCAAGAGTACTAAGTAAAGATGTCTGTCAAGGCCCATTACCTGCTGATCACATACTGGATCGACCTTAGCAGAACACTCTGCCGCTAATGCAGCGGATGCCTTTGGGTCGTCCTAAAACACAGGGGGGGCAGGGGAGGATGTGGGTTTGATTCACGTTAACAGGACTGCTGTTGTTTTGTTGTCGGCAAGGGCACGAAAGGGAGCCTTATGGAGGGTCTCAACTTGAAGATGTAAGTGAAGGTCTCCAGTTCCAAGCCCCATCAGACAGAGTCTGCAGAGAACAAGGACAACAGGAAACAGGAGATCTGTCTATCTGAAGAGAGCTTATCGTGGCTGCAGAGTGGATTGCACCTAGGAGCTGCCACAGGCTGCCAGGTGGACTTGAGCAGGCCTCTGGGGCCAGGCCCTCTTGAGATGGGCAGGGTAGGGGGGGTTAAAAAAAAGATACTAAACAAACAGAAAAAAATGTGGCTTTAAGGAAAACCCTCCAGCCTCAGGAGAGCTATTCATGGATTCTACAGCCGGTGCTGTGCAGTCAGTAGATCCAGAAGACATGATTTCTACAACGATCCAGCCCTGCTCTTGGATGTGGGAGGAGTGTAGCTACAGGGCCCTCCCTCAACCCCACGGAGTCATGTGAGAATCATGTGGTACTTGAAAACTGAGGCAAGAGAAGGACCCCGAGGTTGAGGTTGAGGTTAGTCTGGGCTACATAGCAATACCTTACCAAACAACAACAATAAATAAACAAACAAACAGCAGGGAGTTTTGGCAGGAATCTCACATTGGCATCTACAACCTTGCAGATATTCTTTCCGAGTGTTTGAGAGGTGGAGGCTGCAGTTTTTTGTTTTTTCTAATGGCCTAGAAGACATTAAGCCCTGAGACTGCAGGAATGACGGAGCTGAACATCAGTATAATCACCTGAACTCCACCTGGCCTCCCTAATTTGATGAAGGAGGAAGCAGAAGGAGATTAGGGGATTGGGAAGGGCTTAAAGAGCCCTGCCTCTCAAGGGCTGGGTCAACTTCCTTTACTCAAAAAAAAAAAAAAAAAACAAAAAAAAAACACAGTATATCTTCCAGTTACACCACCAAGCGTATAAACAAAGAAAAGGCTTCCTGTCTCAGTCAATCAACCTTCTTTTTGCCTCAGTTTCTCATGCACACAGAAACACATTTATCTACGCTCTCTGAACAACTCTTTATATCATCAGAAAGGTGTCTTCCAGTTGAGAGAACAGCACTTCTTCAGGGCCACGCGCCTTGTCTGTGCCTTGGCATCTGTGGATTCCAGGCTGACTGAATTCAAATAGCAGAGGCCTGTAAAAATGGCTTCTAAATAATTGGAGGTGTGCTGGACTGTCACCTGAATCCCATGTGACAGTGAAAGACAGACGGGTTAATCTCCAAGTCCCTACCCTACCTAGAAATACAACCTGAGGTGAAGCAGGTTAATCTGGGCATAGACTTGGTTTCTCTGATTTAAATCTACAGTCAGAAAAAGGAACGCTTCACAGAGCTAGATACATGAGAATAAAAAAGATTTTAAAAGTATGTATAGTAGTAATTGTTATATAAAGTTAGCAGCCAAACTGGAAAAAAAAAAGATTTATTGTATACAACTTAGACAAAGGATTAATATCACTAATTTATAAAAAAAAATCTGTGTGGCAAGGAATAAAATATAGTAGAAAATAGAAAGGGGCATATATTAACAATTTGGGAAATCAAATCTACCACTGACGGTTGGACAAATAGAAAAAGGCTCAAACTCAATAATAATTAGAAAAATCCAAATATTCCTGAGGCTCCTGCTCTCTTCTGTGAGACTAACAAAAGTTTTTCAAAATGTATCCACATATTCTTTTTGTCTGGCTGTGGGGATATAGGCTCTAGGGTGTTTCTGAAGAGAATGCAAATTAATAGGACCCATCTGGGGAAAATAGTTGTTATCCAATAAATAAAATCATTATATACACATGCATTTCTGCTCAGCCATTCCCCCTCTGGGAATCTCTCTCGAAGATGCCTCTTCAACAATACAGCAACACACATACTGACAGTGTTGGGGGGTTGTGGTGCGAGGGGGCTGGTTGCTTGCTTGCTGGCTTTTCTTTTTTTCTGGCACCTTGTGAAGTAGCAAGAGGCTGTAACAAACTAAGTAATTCTTCGTGGAAGAGAAGCGGCCTGACATTGATCTAATAGAGGACTCTCTAGCTAGGCTCACAAAAGGAGGCAGACCCTGTCCACATCATCACAAAGAGAAAAAAGCAAAACACGGAAGGACAAGGAGACCCTGTCGCCCAGTCTACTTCTTAAAGAGTAATTATTTTGAAAGCTGCGGAGATGGCTCAGAGGTGAAGAGCATTAACTCTTTGTGGTGGTTTGAATTAAAATGACTCCAATAGGCCCATGGGGTGTGGTACTATTTGGAGGTGTGGCCTTGTTGTAGGAGGTGTGGCCTTGTTGTAGGGGTGTGGCCTTGTTGTAGGAGGTGTGGCCTTGTTGGAGGTGTGGCCTTGTTGTAGGAGATGTGGCCTTGTAAGAGGTGTGCCCTTGATGTAGGAGGTGTGGCCTTGTAGAAGGTGTGGCCTTATAGGAGGTGTGGCCTTGATGTAGGAGGTGTGGCCTTGATGTAGGAGGTGTGGCCTTGATGTAGGAGGTGTGGCCTTGTAGGAGGTGTGGCCTCGTAAGAGGTGTGGCCTTGTTGGAAAAAGTGTCGCTGGGGGTAGGCTTTGAGGTTTCAGAAGTTCAAGCCAGGCTCATAGTCTCTTTTTGCTGCCTGGAGATTCTGATGTAGAACTCTCAGCTCCTTCTCTAGCACCGCGTCTGCCTGCATGCATCTGCCTGCATGGGGATATGCTTCCCAGCATGCTGACAATGGACTAAACCTTTAAAACAGTAAGTCAGCCCCAATTAAATGTTTTCTTTATAAACGTTGCCTTGGCATGGTGTCAAATCATAACTAAGAAAATGTTCTTGCAGAGGACCCAGTTTGGCTCTCAAAATTCCACATAATGGATCCCAGGCTCTTATAACTCCTGCCCCAGGGAGCCCAGTGTTCTTTTCTAGTCTCCACAGGAACCAGGCAGACTCGTGGCATATAAACGCACATGTAGGTGAAACACTCATACACATACAATACAAAATTTCAAGAAGAATATTTTTCCTTTGACAACTTCTTACATATACACAAATTATCTGGATAATATTTACCGCCATCTCTCCCCTCCTCTTCTTGGAGTCCTCCAACATCCCTCCCTACCACCATCATGCCTTGTTTTATAGTTTAATTAGTGTTGCCTAATATGCACAGTGCCGACCACCCTCCCCTTATGACTTCTCCCCCCAGCAGTCACCAACTCCTCATATTTCCTCAACTAGTGACAGGGACTTGTGAGCCCCTCCTCCGTCTCTGCTTGAAAGGTGACTGGCTTGATCTTGTGCAGGTCTTTTGCGGATACCCACAGCTGTTATGAGCTCTTGAGTGTAGCAGCCGTGCCCGAGTAGAGGACAGCGTGTCCCCACCCTCCTCCTCACCTTTGGGCTCTTACATTCTTTCTGCCTCTTGTTCTATAGTGTTACCCACGCCTTTAATGGAGCCTGAAATGTATATCCATTTAGGGCTCACTGCCACCGTTTGAATAAAGGGAAAAGGCATGTTCATTTACTTGGGTAACTGCAATAGAATGTTACCACTAGATAGCTTAAGCAACGATAGTTATTGTCACACACTTTGGGAAGCTAGAAGCCCAAGTTCAAGGAGTTGGTCCTCCTAAGACCTTCAAGCTTGACAAGTTCCTTGACCACTGGACCATCTCTTCAGTTCAACTAGGGAAAAAAAACCTAATGAGTAATTACTTGGTCAGGTCAATTATTACAAAGTGTTTTGACCCTCGTATCTATTGCCTGGATCATGATTCTGTTCAGCAGTACCATTACCTTCCCTTAACATGATTTATTCCTCACAGTGCTTCTGTGAAAATGAACATGAACTCAGCCAACAGTCCAAGCCAACCTTGTTGATGTTGGATGCTGGTCATGACGTCTCCAACTTGAGTCTTCTGTACTAATAAAACTTTATTGCTCAAATTCATCCCCCTCCAGGTTTCACATACAAGAGGAAAAGTCACAAACTCCCAGAACATTCAGTGCGGGTGTTGTAACCTTTCACCCCAGGAAGTGCATCGGACCCAGGCAAGCTTCCTTCCTATCCCTGGCTCTCCAGCCTCCTCCTATACTTTTGTCTGATGCATCATTTCTTTTCTTTACTCTCTCAGTCCCAGGAGGATTTTCCTTATGAAAACCTTCCCTTACAGTCTGCAGACAGAGGTCATCTCCTCTCATCCCAGTTTCCCAGAGTTCTGTGAGGATGTTGTTTGTGATAATCTCATAATGCTCAGTCACTGTGTACTCTTAGTTCATGTTTGTTGACATCCCCCCCCCTCCAAGGAGGCTGAGTTCTAGGTAGGCTAACATCTTGTCGGCCATACCTGAGCTGTGACAGGAAATACTGTGCTTTCTGGCCAGATGTGGGGCAAGACAGGAAATACTGTGCTTTCTTTGCCTCAGGGTAGGTACTGGGCTGATCAGGTTCTGTGGGCTCTGTTGCTAAGGTTGGGCTCTCAGTATCTTTGAACCCATTCTTTCCACAGCATCTCCATTCTGACAATGCTTTTTCTCCTTAGCCCAAGTTTTGCAAAGTTTTGAGTCTATATTTCAGTCGTTCCCATCTCTCTTCAGGATTAGAATCCCAGCTCTAAGCCTTAGACGGAAGCTTCACTTCCTACTGTCTTATGAGCCAGGATTTATGATGCCTAAGTACCCTCACCTCTCTGGACCAGATATGCAGCAAGCCCTCCCCATGCCCCATTGCCTACCACTACAACTTCCCATCCCCCATTCTGAATTAAACTCAATTTAAAAATCAGGCTTTATTATTCGAGTCTACCTGGTTCATCATTTCCATAAGATAAGAAAGGGTGGAACCATTAAACTGATATGATTGCAATTGTTAATGCAGTCCACAGGTATATTTCAATATTAATCCATGTGACTAGGAATAATCATTGTGATGTCCAAAATAAGGAAGTCCTATGCTTACCCAAGCAGATTATCTTATATAAAAAAGCAGCCAGTACCAATAGTCTACAGCTTTTCTCTCCTTCCTCTGCCCTCTCTGGGCTATGCAGTTGTTGCAGTACCTATGAAAACCCAGAGAAGGGAATCATAAATGCCACAGAGGATATTGGCTTCTAACGGTGCTTTTGGTCAGTCACAGATCTGTATGAGTTAATTACATCAGGTGACACTCCTCAAAAACTGTAGCTAATGAAGACCTCCCCCACAAAGGATCTTGTGTTTCATTATGAGGTGAGAAATGAGTGTAGTAGCTTTGGATCTGAGATCACCCAAGAGGCCAAAGCAGACTGGATGGAATGGGCCCCCTGGAGAGACAAGTGGTTATGTCAGCACAGAATAGACAGACAGGGAAGGACCCAAGGGGGCTCAGGCATGGGAAGCCTAACAGACTACAGATGAACTTGGGGAAACTCTTCAGCATGAAAACCACTAAAATATTCTTCTCAAAAATCTACCATCAAAAGGCATCCTTGCCCATGAGCTGGATCTCTCAAGCTGAGAAGATGGAAAGTCTAGAATTCACAACAAGCCTCACTCAGAGGCCACAGGATCATGAAATTTAAGTCAAGGGGTTGTCTTAACCCAATGGTTGTCAGCCTGAAGAAGGGACTGATATTCAATGTGAGGAAAACTTCTCATTCCCTCTTACAATGTTATCTCTGGAATAAAATTAAAATGTTTTCCATAAATGGAGAGGTCCTCAGCATGGGGAGGGGGACCAGGGAATAGCTCATAAGACTTCAACGCTCCCTGAGAAGCAGCAGGCGGTTAAAGATTGCAAAGTGGGACATCATATTCCACGGTGGGGTCCCCACTGGTGCACTGGCTCCACCCCAGGAAAAAGACGCCTTCACTCTGTCTTGTTAGTGGAGTAGGTACGTCATCAGTCTCACAATGACTCCCCACCCATGCCTATATAGCAACCTTAATTATACACTGTGGTGATTATACACAGTAGAGTGCACACACTCACACACACACACACACACACACACATGAGAAAAAAGACATGTAGATAGAAGGGAGGCTTGGGAAGAAAAAGCTGGGGTGGGAAATAAAATGATAATGATATATGAATATTCACATGAATTATATATAAACATAAAATAGGATTGTATAGTAAAAATTATTTATTTAAAGTATGATGAAATATTGCTACCAATTCAGAAATGGAGTCAGCAACATGTATGTGTCTGGTATATGAGCTTGGTGTTCATGGGGAGTCAAAGACAAAAGTCCCTCTGCCACCATCTCTAGTGTGTCATTCATCTACCAAGCACTCATAGTGAAGAATTCACCCAGTGAGTTGAGGGAAGGAGGGATCACTCCCTCACCTACATATTATCTTTGGTTCCTTATACGAAGCTAGCAGTTAACATTCATAGGAAGAGCACATAAAAAACATAGGCTCTGTCCTCTGCGAGGAAGGTAAATGTCAGGGATAGCGTCACTTAAGGCTGGCCCAGAGGGACAGAGAGAGGAATCGTTGTGATTTCCCGATAGCTTTTGAGTCCACCCTGGAACCGTAAGCCCTGCTTCACCCTCTCTCCGAGAGAGTTCCATTTTTCCTTAGCTGTGCAGTTTGAAGCACAAGGTGTGCAAGTGGTCCTTCTACAGACAGGGTGGTGCTTCCACAAGCATCTGATGCCTGGGACATCGGAGACAGAGAGGCAGTGTGCCCCTGTTTTCGGGGCCCATGGTCACCAATGCTGTCAGATGTTTACTCAGGACAAGGACGCAGATACTGGTCATCTGGAGTAGAGCCCCAATGGGCGCCCCGAGCCCTGGTCTCACCTGCAGGTCCTGTAACAAAGCCCTGAGTATCTTTCCTGCTCCGACACAAGTGCTCAGACACACTCTCCTTCTCACTCATGTTGTGAGTGTTCTTTTGGGTTTAATATTTAATTTTTTTCTCTACTTTTTCTTTAAAAGGACTGAAAGAGCAACAGAAATATCATATCCAAGAAAGGAGATGATGTGTCTAAGTGTGAGCGAAATTGCACAAGGGCACAGCCGTAACCCAGTAAATCACCGTGAGTGACAATGATTCTGAGAGCAGCTGCCAGCTTTGTTCAGACATCAAAGAGCCAGTGCTCTCCAGACCAGCAAGCTTAGGGACTGTGCAGCAGTACTTCAGAGAGGCTGGGAGACTGACCTGAGGTGACCAAAGGCTAGCTTTGTGTCCTTAGTCTAAATCTCAATGTCCTTTCCTCCAACATGCTGTTAAGAACACCTTCACCAGTGATTAGCTACAGAAATGGAATCATACTAAGCATGGAAAATAGCGAACATGCATGGAAATGAGCAGTAAGTGTTAACTCATCATCAGGCTACAGGCAAGAAGGTAAGAAGGGTCGGTCGTCGGTGCAGTCCCAAATGCTAGTTCACTGTTGTTCTTGCTGCAGACAACTATGTGGTGTGTGTGTGTGTGTGTGTGTGTGTGTGTATACGCGAACACTAGAGGTAAGCATCATATGTCTTCCTCTATTGATCTGGGATTTTTTTTCTTTAAAATTTTTTATTTATTTCCTTACTTTATGTGTATGCAGGTTTGTGCTTATGTGTGTATGTAAACATACCATGTGACTGTACTGCCCAAAGAGACCAGGAAAGGTTGGTAGAGCTTCTAAAATTGGAGTTGTCTACACCTGGGAGCTGCCACGTGGGAGGTAAGAACTGAACTCAAGTCCTCTGCTGGAGTAGCAAGTGCTCTTAGTCGATGTGCCAGCTCTGCGGCCTGCCAGCCTTCTATCCATACGCTTTAACTAATTAATTAATTAGGTAATTAATTTTAGACAGCCCCTCCCACTGAATCTGGAGCTCACCAATTTGCTAGATTGGCTCCTAGGAGCGTCTGCCTCTGCCGTCCTCTACTGGGGTTACGGGCATTCACCTCCATGCACACGGATGCCCAGTGTTTTCTAAGGACGCTGGGGATTTCAAGTCAGTCTTCATGCTCACACAGCCAACACTTTAACCACTGAGCTATTGGTGAAGCCCCTCAGTTGCTCGGTTTGTTGTTGTTTGCTTTGTTTTGTGAGACAGAGTCATATCTGGAATTCACTTTGTAAATCATGTTGATCTTGAATTGAAAGTAATCCTTCTGCCTCAGCCTTCACAGTGTTGGGACTACAAGGGAGAATCAGTTTGCATGGGTATGATTTTTATTTTTAAGCTCTGACACGAGAGTTATTATTCCTAGAGTCAGGATCTGATCTTGTACATTGGCTTAAAACTTCCCCGATTTGCTCTCTTGTGTGAAGCAGGCAAATTATGTAAAACAACAATTATCTTGGCGTCAGGTATCAGGCAAGGGAGAACATTGATCCCTGCGAGACAGAAAGCAAACAAAGCCAGTCCCTTCAGTTCCCTGGAAGGAATTTGCTGGGTGTGGCACAAAGAGGGGGAAACTGAGGCAGGATTTCACAGGTTCCCTACTGTAAAGTCAAAGCGGAGAATCAGGAAAAAGCGAGCCAACTAGAGTTCACAGAACAGAACACCAGAGAGGAATGTGGGACAGAGAGAGGAGAGCCTGGGAGTCCATAAAGAGTCTCTTCAAGGAGTGAACAGGGTTTGTGGACATTAACAAGGCCAGGCAAAGATCTCACAATAGGCTTCAGGCAAAGGATGCCAGGTGCGCACACAGAACCACACTAGTTCCCACCAGCCAGCCCGAGAACTCCACATTCAGGAGGCATTGTGTAGAGTCCTCAGGACCGTCTTGCTTCAGTGATGGGGAATAATTAGCCCTAGAAAGGGCTGAGCTCTGGCCCAGCCTAACTAATCACACACAGAAAGCTCAAAGAATGACACTGTTTCCAAGTAACTTAACTACAGCCTAGAACAAAGCTTAAGGATGTTTATAGTAACACAGAAACAGCACCTACCACGGGCAAATCACAAAGTGTGGCATCCAACCAAAGATCCCCAAAGCATGCAGAGAGACAAAGAAGAAAGACTCCAGAATCAGAAGAATAATCAACCAATGGAAACTTACCCACAGCTGACTCACATGCTAAATTTAGTATAGAGGATGTTAAGTATGTAATTTGAATTTTGTAATTTTTAGTGATTTCTTTTTTGGGCATATGAGAATGTATATGGTACATATGTGTGTGTGGCATCTCCATGGCACATGTATGGAGGTCAGAGGACATCAGGTGGGTCCCAGGGATAAAACCTGCATCATCAGTCTTGCTGGCAAGCACTTTATCCACTGAGTTATCTCAATTGTCAAGTTATTAGAACTTTTTGAACATAGAAAATGAAGTCCCATTTCTAGATTAAAAACTGCTAGGTAGGACTCAGGACAAATTAGACAAGGAGATCAAAAAAATCAGTAAACTTGAAGATGAAACAGTGGGAAATATTCCAAATAAAATATAATGTGAAAGTAAGTATGTATTAGGGAAGCAGCAGATTATTGTCCTGAGAGACAATCGCATGTAAACATCTTAAATAATAAAACTCCCAAGGGAGAAAACACAGACAAAAGGGCACTTGAAGAAGTGCCAACAGAAATGTAGTAACAATAAAAATTACGGACTAATAATTCAAGAAACTCAACAAAACCCAGGAAGAGAGATAAAGAAAGAGACAATAAGACTCATCAAAGTTAAATTCATAAAGATGAGTGGCAAAGAGAAAGTCAGGGAACTAGGCATGTTAGTCACAGAAGAATTAAAAAAGAAGAAGACAAGAAGGAGGAGGAGGAAGAGGAGGAGAAAGAAAGAGAGAGAGGGGGAGAGGGAGGGAGGGAAGGAGGGAAGGAGGGAGGGAGGGAGGGAGGGAGGGAGGGAGGGAGGGAGGGAAGGAGAGAGGGAGAAGCCAGCCACCATCTTTGCATCTGGCAACAACAACACAGTCAAAAAGATGGTGAAGAAATGTCCTTACAGGACCAGAAAACACCTGTCAGTACCAAATTCAATACCTGGAGCGAACACCTCTCACAATGAAGCTAGCAGCAAAATAAATAAGACATTTGGGAGTTTAGCTTAGAGTGTGGGGTAGCACCCATCCTGAAATAAACAAATGTTCAGAAACATAAACGGGGCTAAAAGACAAGTTTTCCATACATAAGGGTTCCTGGGTGACTTGTGTAGCAATGACACTGTCAGGCCGATGCCGATGCGGCCTTACTCTTCTTCCTAATTGTGGATGGCACAGAGTAAGTTCCTCCCTAGATGCAGCGTGGATGGGAGCAAAGAAGATGGTGGCCGCCAGTGGGCAATCCTGGCAAGCACAAGCTCAGGCCAGTAGCTGAGGCTATACCAACAGTGACAGTTCACAGCAATGGCACTTGACCTAGCTGTGATGGCATGACCATGACACCTAACCCCCACGAGTTTTGGATTTTCTCCCAAAACTTCACAACTCTAATATAACCATGAGAGAAGATATTAGGTTAGAGGAAATAAAGTTAAAGAAATACAAATAAAGTTTAGATTTAATCAATATTGATTCTTTATTTGAAAAAATGTTCTACAGTAACCTGCAAAGCTAACGACAGAGGAAGTTGCCTGGGAAATGGAAATATCTTTTTATTGACTTGGTGATTTTCAGATTTAGACTCATCCTACAACAAAATTCTATAGAAACAAAATGAAGGTAAAACAGAAACACTGGCACACACACTGTACACTGTTTGTTAAATGATACACATTGTACAAACTATGCTAAACATGATCATTTGCATACACACTGTACATGCTATGTTAAAGGATCACATGGATACACTGTACATGGCACCTTAAGTGATGTCCTTCAGGTTCATGGCAGGGGATACCATATGAAAGATGGAAACTGATAAACACTTAGTCCCTACATGTGTAAACACATATGGTTGTCTTGTTATTTAGATCCTCCTAAAAGATAACCGGCTAGCAGGACATGGTGATGCCCACTTATAATCATAACATTGGAGGAGCTGAACCAGTAAGGTCCCTATTTCAAAGTAAACCTAGTTCATAAGTTGTAAGATCCTGTCTAAAAAAATAAACAAACAAAAAACAAAACAAAAACCAAAATCTGGTGTTGTGGTGCACACCTTTAATTCCAACACTCTGGAAGAAGAGACTGGAAGATTTCTTGTGAGTTCCACACCAGCCTGGACTGTATAGTGAGATTCCATTTAAAACAACATCAACATACACTAGATAGTTGACTCTTGGTTTTACCATAGTGTTCAGTCCCATCCTTCCTGAAACTCCCTGGTACAATTAAATCTCTAGCTTGAAGGGAAGCACAATGCAAGTACAGCTCAAGCAGAAATCAAAATTATCCAGGAAAACCACAAAAAGCCAAGGAACCAAAAGCCAGTAGAGATCTCTTGTGCACTGAATGGACGCATCACCTGCCAATAAAAGCTGGTGACCTATAAGCTGAGGCAGGAAATAGGAGGTGGGAGTTCCCGGCAGGGAGAGAGGAACTCTGGGATAGAGTCAGTCATGCAAAGATATTTATTTACCTTGAACTCTGAGACCCAGATGCATGAAACTGAGGAGAGGTAACCAGCCATGTGGCACTCATAGAACAGTTTAAGTAGGATAATTGAGTTCCGAGCTAGCAGGAACAAGTCCAAGCTTATGGCCTAGGCATTTATTCAAAAATAATAAGTCTCAGAACTATTATTTCAGAAACTGGGGTGCCAAAGGAAAAGCCTGTGGATACAGCCAGGGTTTTTACTGTTACTATTTCTATGTTAGGGGTGGCACCCAGGGCCTCATACTTCTCAGACAAATACTGTACCATTGAGTTACTCCACAGCAAAAAGCTAACTCTTTTCAAGAAGAAGGAGAAAAGGAGAAAGAGAAGAAGGAGGAGGAGAGGAGGAGAAGAGAAGGGGGAGGAGGAGGAGGAAGAGGAGAAGGAGAAGGAAGAAGGAGGAGGAGAAGGAGAGAAGAAGAGGAAGAGGAGGAAGAAGAGGAGGAGGAGGAAAAGAAAGAAGAAACATTAAAATATACATCAAAATGGAGCTAAAAGATAACATGGCAGAGGTATTATGAAGAAAATATGGAAAACAACAGCTTTATGATCACAATGATGACAACTTAGAACCATGCCCTGAAAATTACAAGCTTCAGCCCCTTGGGAAACAATATGAAACATACTAGATCTACGGCAAAAACCAAACCCACACCTCTGTACATCACTATGCATCTGTCAGAATGGCTGAGCATTATAAACAATGATAACAGCATTGTATGCATGCAAGAATATGAGAAAATGGTCCAGTCACACATTTCCAACAAATATACAAAATAGCACAGTCACAGTTTCTACTTTATAAAAATTAAACTGTTTCTGGTTTATAAAAATTAAACACACACCTGTTGTGTGGCTAGCACTTTGCTACCTCAAGCATTTATCCCAGAAAAGGAAAAATATATATTTACATTAAAATGTACACACAGGGGCTGGAGAGATGGCTCAGCGGTTAAGAGCACTAACTGCTCTTCTGAAGGTCCTGAGTTCAAATCCCAGCAACCACATGGTGACTCACAACCATCCGTAATGAGATATGGCGCCCTCTCCTGGAGTGTCTGAAGACAGCTACAGTGTACTTACACATAATAAATAAATAAATCTTTAAAAAAAAAGATGTACACACAATCCAGGATGTGAATTATTAAACAAACCATGACATATCCATCTCATGGAATATTATCTAGTGATAAAAAGAAATAGTCTGCTGGGCGGTGGTGGTGGCACACGCCTTTAATCTCAGCACTTGGGAGGCAGAGGCAGGCAGATTTCTGAGTTCGAGGCCAGCCTGGTCTACAGAGTGAGTTCCAGGACAGCCAGGGCTACACAGAAAAACCCTGTCTCAAAAAGAAAAAAGAAATAGCCCATTAATGCACATAATGACTTAGATGAAATTTCAGGAAATTGTACTTAAATAGTTTTTAAAAGCTGATATTTGAAGGCTGTGTGTGTGTGCTCATTTCTAGGACATTCTTGAAATGACAAAATTGTAGAGATGGAGAACAAATTAGTGAATAAGTAGCATATGAACAACATGAGTTTATGTCTCTCTTCTGGAGACTAGCAAGTCCAAAGTCAGGCACTAGCAGATTCCATGTTTGATGAAGGCTCTGTCCCCAGAGACTTCACTATGTTCTCAGAGCAGGAAGGGGCAGAATAGACCCCTCCAGCAATGGTTTCTCAACCTGTGGCCCTCAACTCACACAGGGTCACATATCAGATATTTCATATTACAGATATTTACATTATTATTTGTAACAATAGCAAAATTACAATGATGAAGGAGAAATGAAAATAATTTTATGGTTGGGGGGTCACCACAACATGAGGAACTGTATTAAAGGATTACAGCATTAGGAAGGTTGAAAACCACTGAGTTAGAATCTCTTGTGTAGGGCGTGAATCCCATCATGAAATCTCTTCCCTGTGAGTTAACAACTTCCCCAAGTACCAATAGCTTGAGGGCGGTTTTTTAATACCTGAGTTTAGAGTGAGCACTGCAGTACCTTAAGTTAGGCAAGCAAGCATTTTGTTTAGTAGGTTTTAAGTGTTGTTTTGAGTCATGAACTTTGCTGGTTATTAGTTACCTTGAAATCCTGTGCCTCCTGCCTCTACCTCCCTTCCAATGAGCTTACACTGAATACCATTATGTCTGACTAGGCAAATGCTTCTAACCCTAGAGAATAAAAGACAAAACCCATGAAGAAAAAGCCCATAAATTAGACTTCACAAAAAACTAAACATGTGCTCTTTATAGGATAAAAGACAAGATATGGCCTCAAACAGAAATCTTGACAGACTTCTGTCTGTGGATCCCTCTGGTCCCCCTATGTCAGCTCCCCATACCTGCTGCAGACAAAGCAATACCTTGGCGTACTTAGCCTGGACCACCTCCACGCCACCAACGCCGCCGCAGCCGCCGCCGCCGCAGCCGCCGCCGCCGCCTACATGTTCAGCTTTCAGAACTGAAGACCAGGCCACATATCTCACTCCGGGGAGCTATGTTGAAAAGTGTCTGCCCTGAGCCTGGGATCCATGGCTGACCCCACATAGCCATCTCTTGGAGAGGAAGCTGTTGGGGAAGGAGTTTGTCTTTATGAAAACTCATTGGAACTGTAACCAAATTGATGGTCCAAGAAAGAAAACCAAAAGCAAGCTGAGCTATGAAAGTAGGGCCCGTCTATCTGCCTCCGGGGAGTCAATTATACATCTGCTTCATTCTGAAGCCAGCAGCGACAGGAGGCCCAGGTCCAGCATGCTCACCTCAGCCCAGTGGATTAAAACAGAGGCTGATGCCCTGTGTTTCAGAGGAAGGCTTGGGATGAGGGAGGAGGGCCAGTAGGATCAAACAATACCTGAGGACAAGATAATGGCAAACGGGGACAGATTTGGCTTCGAGACTTGGTTTTGGCTCCCAAACAGTAGTCTTGGCAGGAAGCAGCAGCAACATCCCCTAGAAACTCAATGGAGACATCAGCCCTCTCTCACTGAAGACCTACTTGATGTGAGCCTCATCAGACTTCCAGTTACTGTAGGGGCATGAGAAGGGAATTTAGCCTTGAGTGAATATTGGACTCATGTGGGACACTTTCTAGCCAAGGCTAAAGTTAGGGTCTACTTCCCAGCGATCGTGATTTTAGGGATTGATTGGTTCCATCTCGAATCAAGCCCAGGTACTTAACGCTCATCCCAAGGGCATATCGGATCCTGAGGACCACCCCAAAAAGATCACTGCCGGAAGCTTTATTCATGGGTTCTGACTCTCCAAGGGGGCTTGACCATCCCTGCTTCTAGCGGGTGTCCTCTGCCCAAATGATTCCAATGTACCTGTCCTCTTTAAGAAACATTCCCTTTTAGAATTTGTTTTATGGTTAGGTCTTCCCAGCATTGTAAAACAGGACCAACCTTCTAACCCTAGATCTCATTCAACCTCACATAATTCCACATATGATGGTATATAACGTTCCAGAAGCCGTTCAACAAACAGCATCTCATGTGCCAACTCCCCCTCTGTACACTCATCTAAATGATAAAAAAAAGTAAAGTGAGGGGAGTCTGTGCCCTGGCCACATGTGATCACGACAAGGACAGTAAAGTAAGAAAGGGGACGTACGGGGAAGAAATCGAAGAGTTGCTTTTTAAGTGCATTTCAGATAATAAAAGGTGAGTCAGTCAAGACTCTCTTTGGAAATACCCAGGACGCTCTGCCCACAGAACAATAAACATGATTCCCTTCCCACGCTAACCCTGGCCCACTTATTCCTACGGAGGTTAAGCAAACAATTTGTTTTGTCTTTTGAAAAAAGGGGGGGTGTAGACATCCATCACCAAGGGAGAAAAATTAAACAGCAGTAAGCCAGCTGAGATACTTCCAAGAGAGATAAAGGCCAGAAAGAGAGTAAACTGGGACTGAGAGGAGGCCGAGGAGAACGATTAACCCATGCACTCACTGTGCACCCTGCCAGCTGCGTGACTTGGGCCAGAAGGGTGAGGCCTGCAGGCAGCTGCCAGGGCCAGGGCTGAGCTGGCTCTTGGAGTGCTAAGTCAACAGCTCCGACATGCTGTTCTGGACGGAGCCTTGGGCTCTCAGTCCTGCCTGAGAAATGGACAGATTGTAACTACTTCTTCACGTGGCACTCTCCTCCTCTAGACAAGGGCTCCCAAGGAGCTGAGGTGACTGTCACCAAGCCCTTGGCTCCTGGCATCTAGCATCAACCCCCTGGCATGAACCACCTGGTAAGTGACCCTACAAGACACTTTCTGCAGCCTTATATAAATAGCCTATTCTTTAGAGAGAATGGCAAATGTTATGTAAGATCCCAGCTCATTTCCCATGGATCTGGATAGCAAAGTGGATTAGGGACCTTCGTTAGCTGAAGGTTCAGTGCTGCATTCTGAGCCGCACAGTGGAATGAACGTCGGGTCCCCTCACCCCACTAAAGATGAGGTGGACTTTAGACAAGGACTTTATGAGGAAATCGGATCCTTGGGTTTAATTACTGAGGCAGTGGTGGAGATGAGAGCACCTTAAGATAGACTGGACCCTAGGTCCAAAGAGATAGAAAAGGCCACTCGTTGATGCTTCGCAGACAGGGCTGCCCCAGAGAGCACACTACACCAAGGTTGGAGCCTGCAATACTTCTATTGAAGGATAGATGTATCTGGGCTTTGGCCTTCACCACCGAAGACCAAGCAGCCCCCAATCCCGCTTCTGGGAACAGTGCTTCTTCGCATCTCTGCAGAACGCTTGTTTATGAGGAACCCTTTTCAACTACAAAGACCTAGAGAGGCAGAACACAAAATCAAAGGAGCGCATGAAAGAGGAGCCTGTGTGCCAGACACGATGTGTGAGTTCGACTTAGAGGAGATAGTCCCCTTTCTCTACAGTCACATCTGTGATTCTGTTTTAAGATAACAGTAAAACAATATTTGTATATGACACTGGCATGCTAAGATCTCAAGAAAGCAAAAATATAAGGGAGACAAACACACATACACACATGCACACACACACACACAAGTACACACACATACACAGGTATACACACAAACATACATTCACAGATGTACACACACAGGTATATACACAGTCACACACCCATATACACTCATATACTTACACAGGTATACAAACACGTACACAGGCACATACATGTATCCACACACAGAGATACACATATACTCACACACATACATATTTGGGTATATACACACATACACAGGCACATATACTCACATATCTATACTACACAGCTACACACACACACACACACACACACACATGCCTTCCTTCTTGCTCTTACCCACACTTTCTGTGAAGAGTGTCTAAAATAGCTAAGCACTAGAAGCACAGTCTTCCATATTAAGAGTCCCCTTTTTCTCCTAGTCAACAGAAATTGCTGAAACCTGGAAGAGAAACTCCTCTTTTCCCCAATATAGTCTTTAAAGACTTTAAAGCTCCCAAAATACAATGGATAAAAAGATTAAAATCAAAATGGTCCTGGTTGTCAAAGAATATGCTTCATTACCTCCCAAAGCATGGGCGAGGCTGGAGAATCACCTGCTTAGCAGTCAGCAGTTCCTGGCTCCCCAGAATGGCCAGCCACAGGTTTGAGACAGGGTTTCTCTGTGTAGTTTTGGCTGTCTCAGAACTCACTTGGTAACCCAGGCTGGCCTTGAGCCCCTAGAGATCTGCCTGCCTCTGCCTCCTGAGTGCTGGGATTCACAAAGGACTTTTGAAATACATGATAAATTGCAAGCCTGCATATTTTACACATTCCTTCCTTCCTCCACCCTCACTGTAGCCAACTCCACCTCTGACATGAAGCCTTCCATCCGGATGGAGGACAGGTGGACTAAGTAGGCCTCTTGAACAGAAGAGTCTGGAAGAATTAGCAAATGACTAGATTTAGCAAGTGGAAACACAAGGTATCTACTTAACTTGGACTTCATAGCAAATAGTTTGTAAATATAAATAAATTCCAAATGATTCTTAGAGCATTTGTAATGGGAAAAAAAAGTCATTTGTTATTTGTCTGAAATTTAAATTTAACAGTTTTTATTTGTTATTTTTAAGTCGGGGATACACGGAGCCCAAGCTGGACTCAAATTAATTTAGCCAGGGGTAATCTTGAACGATCTGCCTCACGAATACTGCAATTAAAGACAGGCACTACATACCCAGTTTACAAGATGCTGGGCATCAAACCCGGGGCTTTTTGCTACTGAGCCACGCCCCAATCCTGTGTCTGTATTTTTATTTACTAAATTTGCAAGCCTCCTTGTGAGAGCTAACATTGAGATTTGCATGTCAATCCAGCCACCAACTATGCAGATGGACACAGCATTTGTGAAAGTGTGTGTTAATAGTGCTGGACGTACACAGACTCATGCTTACACACACTTACTTACACATGCATGTATGTACTATAATCAAGTACATACAAATACGTACTATATATACATACTTACCTGATGCTCACATGCACTTACACGTATCTCTGTTTCATCCTTTGTTAGGAGAACATGTTAATCGTTTAAGAACTGTCTAGGGCACCCCTTGCTCCAGAAGTTTCCCCCAGGACCAATCTCCCCTACACAGGAAGATTTGAGATGGACACCCTGCCACTCTGTTCTGCGCTTACATGCTTCTCCTCAGGACTCTGTCTTCCCCGCTGCTCCTTGGTCTCTCTGCTCCTTCTTATTTCTTTTCGACCACAATATCTGGTATACACAGTGACATTTCAAGCATCACATTAGAGTTTACTTTGCTTCTTCAAACTTAGAAGTGGAGACCTCCGTGTTTATCCCTAGCCCAGGGTTACCCAGAGTCTCTGTTGTTGTAGACAGGTGCTCCTCCAGCAGGTGGTGTTCCCAAAGCCTCCTCCCTCCTCATGTGACCCCACCCTCCCAGTATGACTCCTCCCTCCCAGTGAGACTCTGCCTTTCCTTCACACTGCTCCCCTGAACCCTTCAAACCAATGCAGTTCCTCCTCTTCCCCCCAGCTAATTCAGAAGTTCTCAAGAATTTTAAAAATCAAACTGGTGGTAGGGTAAAGCAATAAGTTTAGCTACACAGTTTTGGCTCCTGGCAGGTCACCTGTGCTTACCTGCCTAAGAGCTATGTTGATTCGGGAATGAAAGACAGACAGACTGACAGACACACACACACACACACACACACACACACAGACAGACAGACACACACACACATACGCAAATGCATGCGCTCCAGTTAATTTTAACATGCTGTAACTAGCTCAAAGGCTGGGCAGTTCTAATCCTCTCCCTGGCTGGCATACACTTCCCTCCAGTACTCCTGGCTTAAGACCTTCCAAGTCTATGTTCATCTCTGCTGCCCTGTTACCTTCGGGCAGCCCCCTAGTCTCTGCTGCCCAAGACGCCTCTCCTCAGCCCTTCTGAGAGCTGCATTCCTTCTCACCTACATTTTGGATAATTTTCCTTCTGCGCCTCTAAATCAAATCAGTCTCCCTCCAAATCATGGCAGTTCCTTTCTCTGTCCCAGCCCCTCACCCAGGCAAATCTAAAGGTCCAGTCTAAGTCTACCTGCCCAGCCATTGGCAGGTGGCTCTTTATTGATGGATCAAAAACCAATTGGGGACAAGGATCTTCAGCTCTTACACACCCAGATTCCCGATTTGGGGGGTCTGGATTGATTTAAAGTATTAGAACCAGTCCACAACAGTGGGGTTCATGCCACACGTCTGTGAAGCCACCATTACCCCACTCCTTCTGTTCTGTTGGATTTTGCCCAATGGGCTGTGTGACTGCCATCTACCAACAGCTACAGCTTTGTTTTTCTGCCTCGGCACCAGTGGTTTGAGTCACTAAGAAAGCCCTAGGCCTGCTTGCTGCAGTGTACTGAAGGTCATTCTCAGAACTATCTCTGAAGAGGTCTACATAGAATGGGAACTGACTCAGAGCTCACTGGTTCTCATAAACACAAGCATACACATTTGGCCACCGGTTTCAAGTATATGGCCAGGTAAAAATGCAATGGTAAAGACCTAGAGGCACATAGCCTGTGCCAGCCAGCTGTTTCCTATCCAACTGACTCCAGCTTGGGCCAGAGGTAGGAGATAACTAACGCCAAGAACGTCATGTATGGTGCAAGAGCAGAAAGGAACGTGAGAAAACCCCATGATACAGGACCAAGTGTAGCACAGAAAGACCATGCAGGCTGGGAGTCTGAGGCAACCTTTGTACCCAGCCTAAGCCCTGTCCCCATTTCTAGGAACTGAGCCCCAGAAGGAGCTGCTCTACACCCACACAGCCACAGAGACTGTACTGAGCATAAAGTCAGACACAAAATATACACAGCCACTGATAAACCTGCCACAAACTCAGGCCCAGCAAATACCGGCTCCTGCATTCCAGGATCTACACCCAGAGCTCACCAACAGACCCAGGTGACTCGTTAACCAGTGATTTCCTGCCCCCTCCTGAGGATCAGAATACTGAAGAACACTCTAACCAGGAGTCGGGTTATCCTGGGAAGACTGCTTGGCATGTGTGCGTTGTAAATGGATCTGTTGTAAAGAACCACAGCAGCCTCCTCTACCTGTTAGAACCACAGCAGCCTCCTCTACCTGTTAGAACCACAGCAGCCTCCTCTACCTGTTAGAACCACAGCAGCCTCCTCTACCTGTTAGAAAGAGGAGGAGAACCAGATAATAACAGTCAGTGACTACTTGTGATAGGCAGACACTCATCCCATTGGATTTATTGTCTCATTGAATCTCCCAAGCCATAGGTCAGATAGGGAGACATAGGCCCATTACAGACAAGACCATGAGTTAGCCAAGGTCACCTAACAGTAACAGATTCCAGTGGTGGCATGTCCATTCATGCTCTGTCACCCCATTTCCCTGAAGTCACCTTCACAGAACATCTGGTGTGCCCAGACTTAAAGCTCCAAGTCTCCTAGAACAGAAGGGTCTGGCCAGCATCCTCAGAGCCAAACAGATGGGAGGGTGAGATCTCTCTTACTCAGGCTTTGGAAATGAGCCTCAAGATCTCCACTGTCAAACGTCAGAGAACTGCAGGACAGAGGAGGAAGCGGTGGTGGTGGGGGGGGAGGGGTTCAAGCCAGTGGACTCAATGGACCCCTGCGAACCGTGGCAGAATCATACAAAGAGAGGCAGTCTCCAGAGTTGAAAGAGTGGAGCATCTCAACACCCCCTGGGGTTCATGGCCAAATAACTGGGAACCCTGTCATTATTCTACTAAAGACATACTTTCTACAGTCAATATCTTCAAGTGGAACCTAGCAAAAGTTCTTGTATGTATTGTGTATTTTAAAATTTTCAGATGAACTAAAGAGGAAGCTCAGAGTTAAGAGAACTTATTGCTCTTGCAGAGGACCCAGGTTCAGTTCCCAGCACCCATATCGGACAGCTCACAACTGCCTATAATTCCAATTCCAAAAGATCTAGTGTTTCTGGCCTCCGAGGGCACACTCTCCTGGAACAGTCACTTTCATAGTTTGATTACATTCCTCAGCAAAGAATGTAGAACTGTATCTCCTACAGTTACTCTAACTGAGACTGGAGAGAGAGAGAGAGAGAGAGAGAGAGAGAGAGAGAGAGAGAGAGAGAGAGAGAGAGAGAGAGAGAGAGAGACTCTCCTTGCTGGCCCTCAAGAGGTGACTCAATGTGTTTTGGAAGACCTGAGGCTCTGACAGTATCTACAGTATCTAGGGCCCTAGGATCTAGAAGCTAACAGCTACCAAGAAAGCAAAACCCTCATTTCTACAGCCTCAGGTGCTAAATTCTATAGTGCCTTGGAAGAAAGTGTTGGCTTACTGCTTAACACTAGGCTATAGCAAAAGGCCTGTTCCACAATGCCAGCTCCTACCTCTAGGAAAGACTGGGAGGTAACAAATGTGTATTGTCCTCAGCCTGGAGACGTATGGCAAATTGACATTTAGCCATAGAAAATTAACACAGAGGCAAACTTAAGGTTATATGAACGGCTTAGGCAGGCCCTCATTGCCCAGACTCCTGCATTTGGCTGTCTGGGGCCACAGCTCTGTTGGGCACTGCTGGATGGGCAATGAGTTGGGGAGTGCAGCAGTCAGGGACCAACCTCTGCATCATTCTCCCTCCAGCATGGCAGAAGCTAACACTTGGTGTTCTAATATCATCTGGGCATCTGTGAGTAGGCTGCCATGTTTCACAGAAGCTAGGGATCTCAAATAAGCAAGGTAGCACCTGAAGGGGTGTGTGTGTGTGTGTGTGTGTGTGTGTGCACCACTCCTGAAGTCTGTTATAATTCCTTAGAGATACACACACACATACACACACACATACACACACATGTATGCACACACAGGCATGCATACCATACATCCATGCATGCACACACACGCATGCACACACAGGCATGCATGCACACATACACACACACTCACACACATACTTGCCCCACACTATGCCTGCCTTGGCTTCTGTTTCAATCTGACAAATAGTCACAAACAGGTCCCATCTACTAGCTATCTGTCATGAGCTCTTTTGTCACTTGAAGTTAAATGTTCACTAAAGTTTCTCATTTCACAAATGTGTCCTTAAACCAAGTAACAAAGCCAAGTATGTGAGCCACCCCAGTTCGTATGTCTCTGGGGTGTCACTCCAAATGGTGTCTATCATGAGGATGGCAAAGGTCTTGGCAGGCTTCTCTAGGTCTAATTTCAAGGTATGTTCTCTGTTCAGCATGTGATAAAGCTGGGTGTGGTGGCTCAGGTCTGTAAGGACAATGCTCGGAATATTGAGGTCGGCTTGAGCTAGGGTGAGACACATTCTCTCTCTCTCTCTCTCTCTCTCTCTCTCTCTCTCTCTCTCTCTCTCTCTCTCTGTATGTGTGTGTGTGTGTGTGTGTGTGTGTGTGTGTATGTCTCACACACATATCCCACCAAGAAACAATCAACATAGTACAAAAAGGATGATGGTTGTTAGAAAAAGGTATAATATTCAAGGTGATATTAAGATAAAATAATTGGGGGTGGGGGCAATTAGTCCTTATTTCATCCTTTCGTCCAATCACTCCAAAAAAAAAACCCAAAAACAAACAAACAAAAACCTTCAGATTAAAAAAAAAAAAACTAGAGGAAAACAACTCTAGGCTTTACAACTCCAGATTAAATCTGCGTGCAGACACAGCCTCCATTTTCTTCCAGAAAAGCAGCCTTGCCAAGTTTGCAGAACTTCAGGTGAGGCTGCTCTCCCTGCGCAGCCGGGTTAGGCAAGCTGCCACCAGTGCCTGAAGGAGGAGCTGCAGACCCCAGTACTCTCAGCTGGTCACGCCCACAGAAATCATGAGACTCGCTGGGACTTTGGGGAGCTTACAGTGAAGGCTGCAGGCATGAAGACTCTGCCAGCCCACGCTTCCTGCTGGGAGCTGGTACCCAGCGTCAGCTCAAAGTGCAGAACAGGGTGACACTGAGGAACCAAGACTTCATGACATCACCCCAGGCCTGAATCCAGTCATAACTGAAATTTTAATTTTCCACCATTCACACCACTACCATTTCCTGGGTTTCATTTTCAATCACTTGCAACCAAACTGCTCCTTATTAAGATAAGGAATCACTTCAATGTTATAAGCGATGCTTTGTTGCAATTATTAGCACAGTACTTATTCGTGGCCAAGGGATTAATCCAGATATCAAGCCATGGTTTTCCTGTACCTTAGAGTCAACTCTTCTTTCAGAGAATTAGTCACACTTCCCTTGATTTGTTTTTCACAAATTAATGATTATTTACATAAGAATACATCGAACCATAAGTATCAGAATATCTAACTGAAAGTAGGTTAAATCATTAGCCTCGAAACTGAGCTAGCAGTTAGTCATCCAGGTTTGATTAACTAATTCAACACTTCCAAGTAGCCACCACAGACTGCAGTCCTTCTACCCATCTAGCAAGCCACGAATCTCCCCTCGTGGTCACAAGAAAACTGTTGCAGCACCAGCTACCAAGTCGGCACTCCAATGTCCCATCTGAGAAGAAAGGAAAGCAGGCAGAGGGAGCTTTCTTCATACCGGTGTCAGAGAGGAAAAGCTAGTCCAAAGGTGTCCCCCATTCCGCATGTTGGCTAGGACTTCGTTATAGGCCCCCTCATAAATCACCTCCCAGACAGAAAGGGGAGGCGGGTATTTATAACTGACTTAGATTGGCTAAAGTTGAGATTTTTATCCAGCAGAGTGGTTGTCTGTGGAGAGGTGTCTATCAAAATGGTCAGAATGGTTCCATTTATCTAGGGAGGTTTTGTTTTGTTTTGATTTTTGGTTTTGTTTGTGTGTGTGATTTTTTTTTTTTAACCAGGACATAGAAAAAAATACTAAGTAGGTAAACCCCAATTTTACAGAAGTCACACGTGTAGCCTTTGTCTTTGCCCTTAAAGTAAAATCACAATGAGGCACCTGTAAAAACTATCTCAGATGCCCTGGAGCTAGACGAGATAAGTCAAAGTCAGAAGCTGGGGCTAGATCTACTCATAGCTTTACCTGCCTTTGGCAATGAATTCTAAAAATACAGACCTTCGACAGCATCTATTTTAGGCTGCAAATGCCGTGGTTAAGGCCTCTGCTCCTCTTGAAGACACACTGACTCTTTGTGCTGAGGAAGGAGTGACAGAGCCCTGGATTTGTCACAGCAGGTACAGGCCGCATTTTGAATTTGAGAGCACGTATCTCCTGGCTACGTGGCTCTCTCTGCACCCAGTGTCCTCATCCTCAAGGTAAAGCCAATGATCCTCGCCTTGGGAGTCTAGAGAAATGGCTGTGACTTCAAGGTACTCATCACTCTTGCAGAGGACTTGAGGTTTGGCCCCAGCACCCACACAGTGGTTCTCAAGCAGGAAGTCTACAACCATCTGTGACTCCAGTTCCAAGAGACCCAATGCCTTCTATGTGGGCACCAGACACACACACGATACACAAACAAATGTGTAGGCAAAATACTCATAAAATAAACAAATCTAAAAGCTAATTTGTTAAATAATAATGTTCACCTTGGACTGGTGAGTTGGATCAGCAGGTAAAGGCACTTGCTGCCAAGGCTGACAGTCTGAGTTCAATTCCCAGAAGCAACATGGAAGAAAAAATAGAACCAATTCCTGCAAGTCGTCTTCCTACCACACACGCAGCGTGGCATGTGTAATGCTCAAACACACACACACACACACACACACACACACCCTACCACCACCTCAAATGCATCCACCTAAATACATACATACATACATACATACATACATACATACGTACGTACATACATACATGCACAGATGAGACTCCCCTCCCCATTCTCCCTTCTAGAGAATGACAAAAGCCACTCTCAGACAGAATTCTGCCTCAGCAGAAAAACAGTTATGTGACCTCCTCTGCAGAGCTCAGCCATGCTCAGCTGCCCTTCTGGGTGCTGCTTGAAACAGTTCCCTTGGTGCTAACGGTCCAGTATCCAAGCTTTAGAATGCAGGCATCTAGAATGCTTCCAGGGGCTACAGAGATGGCTCAGCTAGTAAACTGTTAGCTTTGTGACTGTGAGATACTGAACTCAGAGCTGCTTGTAACTCCACTGCTGAGAAGCAGAACAGGAAAGTTTTTGGGGAATCCCTGGCTAGTTGGGCTATCCTACTTGGTAAGTGCCAGGCCTGTGGGAAAACTTGTCTCAAATAAAAGCAAAGGCATATGATACCTGAAGGACAACGCTCAAGATTGACCTCTGATCTCCACACAGAGGAACGCTCTCTCTCTCTCTCTCTCTCTCTCTCTCTCTCTCTCTCTCTCTCTCTCTCTCATACACACACACACACACACACACCATTCATCTGCTCTTTCCCTTCCTGCCATCTCCATCTCCATCCCCACGGACCATGGCTCCCTGCATTTCATCTTCCCAGGCCACCTTCCCCACATTGCTTTCTTACATCATATAGTGAAGCACCTGACCCATGGCTCCCGCTGTCTCCTGAGTTTGGTTCTAGCTCCTCATGAAATAATGGGTGTCTTGAGAAGAGGGATGCTAATGGGAATAAGCCACTAAATAGCAAATTCGCCCTCTTTGGGCTTTATTTCATTTAGGAGGTAGATGCTTTCGTATTCAGGTTTTGATCATTTCTTTATTCAGTAGATACAGAACCTTGTTCAATCAAAAATACTCAGAATTAAGGCCACCACGTGGAAAGGCCACGGGACCTCAGTTTTCCACATCTTCTGGAAACTGTCCCTTCAGCACTTGAAGGGCCAAAGCATTACAACTTTACCCTCGAAGCAAAGGTGCCTTATGAGGGAGGGGGCGTCTTCACTGGACCAAGCTGGACTGACAAGTGAAGCTGTACTTTCAAGGCTAAGATTTTAATTCAGGTCCGCTCTTTTAAAATGAAAGACATATGGAGAGGAGGCAGCATGACTCTCTTTTCCAGTAATCTTCCCCAGCCACAAGATGGATGACCCTTGACCCCTGTTGATCCAGTTACCCGAGGTCAGTTCACACATCATTACAAAGAGTCAGTTCAAGCCATGGGCACTTTCCCCTGAACACCCAGTGCTACTTTGCCGTAAGCACAGTGCACACTTTACAATCCTCTGTGTTTACTGGAATTTCTCCACTGCATTTGATTCCTGGGGATTCATGTTAAAAGAGAATTGTAAATAACATCCTTCAAGAGGCAGTGACCTGGAGGTGACTTTCCTACCCCCAGCCCAAGTCATATCCACCTAACACAGCCTGACCTGCCATCTTGGTGCAGGCTGTCAACTCCTATCTGACAAAAGGCAACCAGAACAGGGGCTGCGCTGCCCCAGCTCACCTCACATCAAAGGCAAGGAGTGGCGGTTGGATTGTTCACACAGGGCCACGGTAAAGCTGGGTAATACGCATTCGGCAGGTCTCTTCCTGGGTCCGATGACATCACTTGGGTAGCTGGAAGTAGGCCCTAGCGGGAGTATTTCCATAATGGAAGTCAGTGAACCCACAGCCAGGGCTTCTCCTGCCCCTCCCCACCCTCCTCAGCATTTCCCAGCATGCACTGCTTTACTGCCATGGTCCTCCCGAGGCTTCATCAATGCAAATCCATACACTCTCTCCCCACCCCCCGCCTCCCCCGCAAGAGTTGGCTTCATTGCAATTATTGCAAAACTTCCTGAATCGCAACAAAGACGCATGGCATCTCTTGGTGAGAGCTTGGGCCTCTGTCCCATTATCAAACTTTCTAGAACTATCTCTCATTCATCCAGTAAGGCGGTTCTTAAGCCCCGCCCCACCTCCCCCAACCAAAAAAACCTGCCATAAAACAAACTAGTCTTTATTGCTGCCTTCTCTGGGCTTCCTTGAAATCACATTTTCCAGCCTACAGCAACCTCCCTGCCCGGAGGAAGCCTGGAAGAGGGTGCCAGGTTAGATCGGGTTTCCTGCTGTTTTCATTTGCAGTCTTTCACAGACTTACAGTCAAGAACTGCCTTGTTCTGTGACTCTTAAGAGGCTTCAGGCTTATGCAAGGATTTGCATCCAGCCAAGAACTTACAGAGCTTGATAGGTCCCTAGACTTTGTGGCTCTCCTTGGTAAAACTCAAGGGCACTTGGACTGGCTCGCGGTGGGCCTAAGCTCACGGTCTCTGCCTCTGCCTGAGCCAGTATGAATCGTGAGCTTTCTTTCTTGCCGCAGAGAAAGCAGGAGCAGAGAGCAGTGGTCAGTCGGAAGGAAGCCAGAGCTGACCTAGGTTCAGAGCTAACTCAATGTCCTTAGCACCTCTGTGCTTCCTGGCCTGGGGGACCCTTGACCTAACACAGACATGCTCTGCCTCTTGGGAAACCATAAGACTTATAACCAGTGCTTATCTGGAAGCAGGGCAGTTCCTTCGCATGGTTGTTGTTAGCACTCGAGTTTAGTCTTCCACATAGCTGACCTGAGTACTTAGTAAATCCCCAGAACTTACAAGATGGAAGGAGGGATCCAACTCTCACAAAGTTATCCTCCTCACACTTCCAAACACACACATACACACACACACACACATACACACACACACACGTACATACATGCACACAAAATTTTTTTTTTATTTTAAAAAAGAAGCAGAGCCCCACACCACTGCTACCCTCTCCCAGAGTCCTGCCTTCTCCCCTGTTCCGCTCCCTGCTCCTCCAACTTGTGGGAGCTCCTCCCTGATTTCCACTGATTATCAGATTAGGAGTGTAAGAGCACCTTGCCTCCTTAGAATAAATGTCTGATGACCAAAGAGTCTTAGAAGTCCAGGAGCAGAGCTCAGGAAGCTGCCCTAGGTTGCTGGACAAGACGGTAAAAGGAGACAGATTTCGAAGCCCGGGAGATTCCCACACCTAAGCTGCGCACCACAAGCGATCGAGGGTTCCAGTTCCACCTGCACCTCACCCCTGGTGAGAGATGCTACAAGGAAAGAATTAGGCATTTAAGTCTTAGCAGTGGGGAGACAGAGTACGCGCCTCAGCTCATCAGAACTACCATTGCAACGTGCTTGGAGTTCAAAGGAAACCCACAGGGTCGGCGTTTCCTGCCCACTCCAGCCAGCGACTGTGGAGCCGGCCATCTTCTGTCTTACTTTCAGTGAATGAATAGAAGTGATGATGACCAGGGTGGAGATGGTAAAGGCAGCTGGATTTGAGTGTAGATACTCGTGTGTACACGCGCATGGGTGTACTTCGGCACTCGGGCAGAAGAAGCTGGTGGATGAGTAGGATCCAACTGCGGTTGAACCGATGGGCGGATGAAAAGAGACAAGGAAGGTTGCTCACTGCTCAGTAAGTCATCAGAAGTTGCTCCAACTGCGTCACCAACTGCGAGGTTAGAAACCTCTAAGACAGAGAAAGCCACAGCGAAATGATCCTGGACTTCCTGGTAACTGGCTTTTCAGTAAAACCGCGTGTTCGTGTTATTCCTGTGTCTCTGAACACTATCCAGACTCGGAGAGCTTTTCCATTCAAAGAATTTTCAAATCCGTTTCCTTTGGCAAACGTCATCTGAATGGGGACATCAAGTTCATATGCTGTGGTATAGGGTCTGGCAGATAGCTCTGTGTGTGTGTGTGTGTGTGTATGAGAGAGACAGAGAGAGAGAGAGAGAGAGAGAGGCCTGAAGCAACCTTTTACGGGCATAAGCACACTAGCCAAGATTCAATTTGGCAGCCCGGAGGAATAGTTTAGCACCATCATATACCCACCCAGCTCAGTTTTGCACAACCAGAAAAAAAAAAAAAGCCCTCCATGGTTCCACATTGAGCTTTGAGATGAAAGCAAGAATTTTCTGACCCACAATACAACTCAAAACCATTGAAACAACCATGAGGGAGAAAGCAGACATAGAAACTTGGTCCTCTGTCCTCAGTTGTAACAAAAGAACAAAAATTACATTTCTGATGGCTGGAAGAACTGTCTGGCCCTTATCATCTGACTGTGACTACACTGTACCTTGAGGCTTGAGGAGCTCAGTATTCAGTTTTCGATGCCTTTGGTCCGGGGCCTGAAAGGTCTCCTGTCCTCGGAGGTCAGACCTGGGATTGCAGCAGCTTAGAGCTGGGTGGATATCAGAAACTATGTGGACCCTAGAGGTTGCTCTTGGGGAAGAAAGGGAACACTTGAGAGCAGGTGACAGACGCTCTGAGTGACCTGGGTGGCCTATAAAGCCTTGTGTTTGCTTCCCAGAAATCCCTGTGTTCTGTGAAATTTTCTGTTTCTGTATTATTTTTCTAATGTTCTCCATGAATACTTTAGTCTCATCTCTTTTGCTGTGGGCTAACCTGTGCTCCTCAAGTTCATCCTTTGACACCACAGCTGCCAGTGTGGCTGCATCAGTAGATGGATCACTGTCACAGTTCATCTGGGATGGCATGACAACGTACCTTAGCCTTGGTTGCTCTCAGAACTGAAACATATTGCTTACAGTTCTGAGCACCATAAAGTCCAAGATCAGATGGGTCCACTGTCTGACAAAGGTGGGCTTTCTGCTGTGGGAACAGCCCCTCCTTGCTGTAGCTTCACGTTGTTGAAAGGTTCCAGCAGGTTCCTTCAGACTTATTTTATATGTGTACTAAGCCCTTGTAAGATACCTCAATGGCAAAGGCATCTGTAACCAAGGCCCATGGCCTCAGTTGGATCTCGGGGACCCATATGATGGAAGGAGAGAATTGACTCCCACAAGTTGCTTCTGACTTCCACACACATGCCATGGCCCCTGTACATGCACACACGCACACACACACACACACACACACACACACACACACACACACACGTAATAAAAAGATGTGAAGTGTAGGAAAGGACAAACACACAGAATCTAGAGGGTAAGTATTCCCATGAGAACATTCAGAGAACGCCGTCTCTGCCCATGCTCAGAGGGAAAGACAGAGCAGCTGTGTTCAAGCCACTCAGCTTGGGGGATCCTGTCCTCACTGCCTGAATGTGAAGTGAGTCCCACGCTATTAAGCTGAGGGAGCTGAGGGTGAATTAAACATCTTCTTTATCAAGTGTGTTCTCTGTCCAGAACAAGTAACGGTTAACATTTTACCTGAGGGTTGCATGCATTTGCTGAATATATACAAATGGGCAAGAAACTGTCACTAAGGACTCTGTCTCATACTTCTTATTGTTTATAGATATACAGAGACAGACAGATAGACACCCCCCCACACACACAGAGAACTATAAACTCAGCTGATCATCTGGTTGGTACAGCAGCCATGTGGGAAGGCCTATGGCCTGTGCTTGATTTTATGCTGCTCTCATTCACAGTCCCTCTCCATCCACCCGCTAACAGCTCCTGTTGTTTGAGGACTTTGGGTGCCTGCTTTGTTCCAGTCTCCACTGGCTTCTCTGGGTAGCCTTGCTGCCCTGAGTAGGAAGCTGCTCACACTAGTCCAGTGACTCCTAGTCCAGCCAAGGCCCATCCATCTCCAGGAGAGACAGAGAGACAGACAGAGGGACAAGAGACCGAGAGAGGAAGATGGTGGAGAGTGGAATGTAAGGGACACAAGTGACAAATCGATGATTTGGAGCTGAGGTCACAAAGGTGACAGAAATATCACTCTCAGGGCTAAGGGAATAAAATATCTATAATGATGGACCACTGGGAAACTTCTCAAAATTCTACCAAGCATAAGAATAAGGAGGCACAATACAGATTGCTTAAAAAAGCAAAGCTATGAGGGTGGGTGGGGATTGCAGGAGTGGGCTGACCTGCAGAACCCACCCAGGGACCAGGAAGAGGAGAGCTAGATATACCATTGGCTCTGGGCAAGAGAGATCATCCAGGATTAGCAGCCAACTCCTCTTCTTCCACCTGGAATTTCTTAGGCTGACTTCATTCCCAGATGCCTCTCTCCAATGGGGAAGCCAGGCTGGGTAAACTGGAATAACTTTACCCATCTCAGATGATGATGAGCAACTGCAAAGCCCCACCACCCCATGGAAGAGTTTTGCTCTGCTGCAGAGTGTCACACCCTGTCCCATCGAGAGAGGCTGATTGATGTAAGGTGTAGATTATGTGCTGTGTGCAGCTAGCTTCCGTGTGACACATGGAGCTTTTCCTGGTCAATATGCTTGTGTGACCACTCTGGTTAAATGTTCTTTAATGGGTTGCCCATGCTTAGGAATGTCACCCAGACTGATTAAGATTCTCAATTAAATCTGGATGCTGGCCTTCTCCTGACATCTGGGCAAATGGCTCTAATCCCTTGAAATGTCAAGATGACAAAACCCAGGATTCACATTTGACCTCCATAGAGCCAAAGACCATGGACCTAGTTTTGGCCTAGGTTTCAACAGTGAAATTCAGATTGTATTTTAAAATTAAAAATTGTACCTTCTACTTTCCAGGGTTTTGTTTCTTCTTCTTCTTAAATTTTTCCACATTTCCATTTATAAACCTTTGCCAAGGTTAGAATACTTAGCCATCAAGTTGAACTTGATCTTGTGAGGATGCGTAGGTTTGAGTCTAAATACAGCAGTCCTGTGTACCCATCAAGATTTATTGTCTGTTTATGGCCACATTTGCAAGGACAGAGGTTTAACAGCCCCTGTTTTACCAGAAACCACGCAGACCCAAATAGTGTGGTTTTGACAATGTTTATATTGAAAAGAAATATGTTATTCTCTGATGCTGCTCTGGTTGAAGCGATCTCACCAGAGTGTGTTTCTCATAAGTTTAGAGGCTGCTTAATGTGGCAAGGGGATTGTCCCTGGTTGGAAAATGAGGAACAAGGTTGAGGTCACACCTAGTCAGTAGCAAAGGACAGTCAGAGTCTTGGTTCAGAGCACCTTGCACCAATGCTAACTCTGCCCAGGACAGGAAGCACAAAGGACAATGTATCCCAGAAGATGCACAGGGCACACCAGCTATGCTCAAAGCTGGTGGAAGCTGAGGAGGATCATAGAGTTTGGGCTCATCTGGTGCCCTCGTCTCAACTGAGTACTCTGTAACCTCACAAGGAACATCAGCAGTTCTGCTAAGAAGGACTGCCCTACATCTTACCAATTACCTTGCTTGTAAGTCTAACATGTTGCATTGCTACTCAATAACCACCTGCTGAGGTATCACACCGTAAACTCTGAGATTGGGTTATTTACTGAAAAAAAAAAAAAAAACTGTTTCTAGTTGTGGTGTGGCTCAGCCCTAACACACACCTTTAATCCAAGAGTTTTCTGCTTCAATATAGTAAATAGGATGAAATAAAGTTAACCATAGGTCAAGAGGTAGAACAAGCAACCAGTTGACAGGGAGTTAACATAGAAAAACATCATAGAGAGTAAGAGGAAGTCAGGAGGATGACTAGAGAGACACACAGGAAGTAGAAGAGATGGACATTCAATTTGAAGGGTTTTTAGGAAGGAGAGCTTGTTTTTTCCTTTGGGGATGTCTACTGAGGAGGAGGAAGGTCAACCTGATGCTTTCTCTGCCTTTCTGAGCTAGTAGGCTTTTACCCCAGCATCGTTGGTAAAATGGAAAGATTGGGATTTTGTTAAAAACAACACCCATCAATATTCAACATCCATTCCACCACCCTTCTTCTACACCTACTTGAGTTCCAGGACCTAAAAAGCTAGAAACTACATTTCCCAAACACTTCTGCAAGTAAGTCATCAGATATGTGTTCCTCTTAACCAATCAGAGTCAAGCATGGTGATTAGGCACATAAAAGGAATGCTTGCCTTGAGTCTCCCTGCTGATAAGCCTGGCCTTGAAGCCATTTAGAGTCTCTGCAGTGTCTTGGTTTCCTGGGTGTCAGGGATGAGACCATCCATTTAGCTAGCATTTATCACAGTAGATAAGGTTGTGCTCTGGAGTTGGTGGGGACCATGGTGGCTTTTGGATTGCAGAAAGTCAGTGGTTTCAATTCTGTGCTTTAGATTTGAGATTTTCCAATCAGCCAATCTAAAGCCTGCTTTCTTGGCTTTCTGAATAGTTCTATACAACATTTGACATTTAAGAAAGTAAAAAATAAATAAAACTGTACTAATTTAAATGGTGTGTGATTCTTTCTGTGAATAAGACTTGAATGGTCCCTGGAGAGAAAGCTCAGACTGGAATAGCACATGAATTGATCACTCATCATGAGTTAAAAAGTAGAACTGGCCATCTACATAGCTCTCTCATTTTAATTTTCACATGTTGGATTGGGGGATGTGAGCTACTTCTTCAGGCCCCACAGCAGTGAGGACCTAGTACAGAAGAGAGACATATCTTTGATGTCCAACATGCCTCTAGAGGTACCATTGGTGCTCTAAAGAGAGTGCTTCTTCAGGACATAGATACACTTAAAGGTGATGACGGAACAACTTGTCTCACTTGCAGTGGCTTGCAAGTTACAGTGTCATGTTCTCAGATGGTGCATGGTTCTGAGACAAACACAGAAGATCAGTGCTCTTTGACCTTAGAGTGACAAACAGAGTGTGTAACAAACAACACAGGGCATTTACAGTGTCAAAGGCAGATGTCAGAAAGATTGAGCTACATTTTTCAACTCCTCTCAAAATAATCAGAGAGCGGGTGACTCCTTTAAAACCCCGTGTGGCTGCATCACTGCATTCAGGGGAACTCTGAAGGACATTTACCCTTGAAGTTGACCTTGGCCCTTCAGCTTCAATGCCTCTGAGCAGGTGAGAGAGAGGGGGTGTCCACCAGCACCTGCTCATCTCTACTTTGCTTTCATAACTGGATTATTCACCAAATTCCAGTGAGACTGCTAGCCTCTGTGACCTCTCTGCAAATGACATCTGCCCACACCTGTGCTCCACACCTGTAAGTCCCACTCAGGGACTTCATTCCCCTGATCTCCCAGGTGCCATCACTCCACATTCAGATAAACAGGACATCCTACCCATCACTGCTGCCTATCTCTGTGACAAACAGCCACTGTGGACCCTCCTCCATTGGCACTCTCCCTACCTCCTCAGCCTGCTGTTCCCTCGGGAGAAGCTTTCAGCTGAAGGTTGGCAGTGCTCCCAACCCTGTCCTCTTGAATCCTTGACCTCTGCTTTTCACCGAAGCCATTCTCTTTCAAGGAGTTATCTGGTAGTGGGGCAGGTAATACCTCTAACACTTATAATGCAACCACCCATTGGGACATGCTCTTAGAACACAGCCTTTTTTCCTCCCAGCGGGCTGTCCCCATGCCTCCCTGTCCTGGTTTCCATCCTTGCTCTGCCATCCTACACCTTTCTCCCGTACAGCCAACTTAGGTTCAGGAGTGGCTTCAAACATTTTCCCATAGCTTTCAAAATCCTGCCTTTCCTTCCATTATTCTCATGTTGGAGGCAACTTAAATGCCAAATGCACCCCTGGTCTGTCTTCCTTACGATGCAGCAGAGAAGCAGGAGCTTGGTCCCTTTTTCCTTCCTGTTCAAAATTGTTCCAATGAAGAGTCTCCTATGTTGCTGAATAGGTGATTTCTGCTATTCCTTCTTTAAAACAGACATTGAACTAAGAATAAAATGAAGTGAAGTGATTGCCCATTTTGGATGCTGGAGTGGATGCCCAGTGTACAGTGAACTGGGGTGATACCCAGGTAGTAGACAAAGGACATAGATTTCCATAAAAGACCCCTCAGCTCAGTCAGTTTAAGAACATATGGAAGGTAAGTAAAAAGGCACCTGTCACAAGTTCAGGATGCTGACCTGGCCATCTGAACCTCAGTTCTTATCTTAGTTTTATTTCCTGTTGCTATTATAAAAATATCCTCTAAAAAAGCATCTTGGCTCACAATTCCAGGTTATGGTTTTTCTTCTTCCTCCTCCTCCTCCTCCTTGTCCTCGTCCTCGTCCTCCTCCACCTCCTCCTCTTCCTATTATTATTATTATTCGATAATTGAGTCAATAAGAACTTGAAGCAACTAGTCACATCCAAAGTCAAGAGCAGAGAGAAAATGAAGACACAGAGACTGGCACTGATCTCACTTTCTCTCCACCCTTCCACAGTTCAGGACCACCTGCCTGGGGAATGGTGTCACCCACAGTGGGCAGGTCTTTGCACCTTAATTAATACAGTCAAGATAATGCTCTTCAGGACAGCCCAGTCTAGACAATCTCTCACTGAAACATTCTTCCCATGTGATTCTAGCCTATGTCAAGTTGACAATTAAAATTACCCATCACCTCTCATCACAGGGGAGAGCTCAGGTCACTCACTGCAGTGAAAGAGGAGGGCGAACCAGATACGCCCCTCTTCTGTGTCCAAATAGTCCCAGCAATGGTGCCCTGAGCACCTGTCCCATGGGACAGTGTCCTCTGCTCTCTTCTCAAGCAACTGTAAGATTGCTCTTTCCTACTCTCTGTTGACAAGCATGCTATAGGACAAGCCCTAATATCTTGTTGTTTCTCAGAGACTGCCTTGATAAAGGGTCTGTTTCTTCTGTAACAACAAGACAGGAGTCTCAGTAATAGACATTTAAACAAAATTAAGCAAGATCTGAGTTGTGTGGTCCCGTTTTATGAAAACAATTCCCCCTGGCAAACAATTTCCTCTTCCTGTCAGGCATCCAGGTAGCACAGGTCCACACCCCTGGCCTTGGCAATTCGTCTACAGACCTGCAGAGCCTGTGGCACCTGGGCACTCTCACCAGAGAGCTAAAAAACAAAAAATGAACAACAAACAAGTCAAGCCACAACCCTGCTTTGGCAAAGAGAGACTTGTTAATGTAGCATATCACAATGTAGTGAACCCTTGAACACAATCCCCATTCTAATCACAAAACTAGCACTACTCGGCCACTTCTAGACACTTCCTTCTCTTTTTTTCCCTGGAGTCTTTTGCCTCACACACACACACCCACACACACAACTTTTTTTTTTTTAATATTGCACTTGGAATTTTTGCTCCAATTATGGTTTGAGGGAAAAATATCTGTCTTTCAGACAGCAACTGTAACAAAACTTCTTAGGAGCTCCAGGCTCCTCTTTTGCCCAGGCAGAGTGAAGGTTCCATTCCATTGACTCAAGCTTTTCAAGCTGGTATCTGGAATGGTCTAACACCCACTTCATTAGCATCAAGGGCTAATTTCGTTTGAAGGGAGTTTAAAGCAGCCAGGACTTAGATTCTGGGGTTAATTGGTCTGTTTGCCACTGTTTGTCAGAACTGTATTGAAAGAGGATCTTCAAAGCCAGGCTGTGATACTGGCTCCCACACTGTCTGAAACGTTTCAGATGTCTTTATCAGTGCCAAAAAATACAGTGAGTGAAATGGCCTTTTTACTCAATTAGTTCTGAAAACCAAAAAGGGGAATCCATGTGGATAGATGATGAGGATCGACACAGTGAAATTAAGATGCATGCTCAGACAGGAGTGCAGCTTTTACCCACGGCATAGAGCAATGGGAGACTCCACCTGCCCCAGCCTGCTGTCCTCAGCCCACAGCATCAAGGTGCCCTGGAAGCTCCTCTTGTCTCCCAAATCCTTTCCATCCTAAAACCCCAGCTGATTGGAGTCCACAGGTTGCTTAGCAACCCAAGGGCCAATTGGATTCAGTTTTTAAATGTCAACATCTGCATCGTATTCAAAGTTATTTTTTAATTCAAAAATTTATGGCCTCAGACAGGGAAGGAAATATATATTTAAAAAGATAAAACAAAATCGTATTTCCTTATACAGCTTCCTCCTGGCTCCTGTCCTCCAGCAGATCATGGCTGCTTTTCAGAACCCCCAAGTCTACAGTCCTGTTTCCCATTTCTTTTGGAAGTAGAGAGAAGCAAAAAGAGGGAACAAGGTGGAGACTCCATCTAGAAATCCAGCAGCAAAGGAAAATGAAACTACATCTTGTTTAACAACAATTAGGGATGCTCCAAGCTAAACAGAAAGTCTATCTCAGCCTCCATTGTATAAAAAGTTACAATGCTTGTGGATCCAAGCTTATACACATGTCAGATGGCAAACAGAAGAAGCTGACTACCATTCTGTGATGGATTATTCTGCTTATACCAAAATATGGCTACTTCTTCCTCACATGCCCCCAAAAACCAAATTTACAACACACACACACACACACCCCAAATGAAACTGGGCAAGTCATTTAGCAGAGAAACTAGGGTTGGGGATTTAGCTCAGTGGTAGAGCGCTTGCCTAGCAAGCGCAAGGCCCTGGGGTTCGGTCCTCAGCTCTGTTAAAAAAAAAAAAAAAAAAAAAAAAAGACCAAAATATGGCTACTTCTTCCTCACATGCCCCCCCCAAACCAAACTTACAACACACACACACACACACCCCAAATGAAATTGGGCAAGTCATTTAGCAGAGAAACTACAATAGCACACATCTAATAAAGAGTTAACTTTATACTGTCTACAAGTATCTCACCTTTTAAGGCCCTTGGCCTCTCATATATGAAAGCCTTCCCTCCCTGGGGTGTTGTGTTGGGCCTGCTGTGCTTTGGGAATCACAACTTCCAGTTCTTGCCACTATTGAAATTCCCTGGTGCCAATATGTTTGTGTGCTATTTGGGGGGAAAGGAAACAGAAACCCCCATGGGGGGAATCAGATTTGGAAAGCTCAAGAGCAGAGGCAACCTCAGAATAACACCTTTCTGTAAGAAATCCAAATAGGTTACAAACTGATGCTATCACTCCATTGGCCTCTGCTAGAATGAACACATTAGCCTGCCTGCTGGACCATTGTAGAGGTCAAATTACCTGCTGGAGAGAAAAGGAAACCCTAAATCATTGGATGTAAGAAAAACTAGCCACGTGGGACCTCAGCAAGGGGGCAATGGGGACTTGTAGGGTCTCCTTCCTTGGAGGTGTGAGAAGTGTGTTAGCTGAAAAGAACTGCAGGATGGGAAAAAGTACCAGAAACAAAAACACATCTACACATTTTACTCACCTTTCCACAGAGCACCCAAGCCTTGGTGAGACTGAAGCCCTTCCTTCCTTGCCCAGAGCAGAGATTACTGTTATCTTCACCTCCACTACTACAAGTGTTGTCATTACTTCCCCGTGGATAGGGCTCAGTTTTATAAACACAATAGAAGACTGTGTGCACCACACTTGCCCTCTAACCAGAAGGGCTGGCTTCAAAGAGGGGGGAGGGGGAATGAGAGAAAAGGAAGGAAGGAGGGAAGGAGGGGAAAGTGAGGGAGGGAAGGAAGAAGGGGGAAGGGATGAGAGAACTTGGGCTGTGGATCAGGAGCAGTCCGAGCTGCTGAAGGAGGCTTTCAGAAAGAACTCTGTGATAACACGCACGAAGGCCCATATGTGTGCATGTGCGTGTGCCTGTGCATTTAAAATGGCACAGCTAAAACAAAGCATTGAATGGGCATCATGTCAGAAAGAACCATCTATTTTACTGGTTCATTCCCTCCCTCCCTCCCCCCTAGGCCCCAATGCGTTTTGGGCTCAAATCTTCAAATGTGAGGAACAGAAGCCTGAATCATGATAAACAAGAATTCATTATAACGACGACAACAGTGGCATATCCCTGGCCTCCAAAGAGCCCCGTCTGCTAGCCCAGACTGCAGACACTTTCCCAACCAGAAAAAAAAACTGCTTGGGGTTAGAAGTGGGGTTCCCTGGGGCCAATTTGTCCTGCTTGCCTGCCACCTGTGGGGGCGGAAGAAAACCTGCTCATGGAGCCTCTCCAAGCCTGTCCACGTGGGCTCACACACACACACACACACACACACACACACACACACACACACACCAAGGCATAGGAGCACAAAAAATATGGCTTCTTAAATATGCCGGTCTCATCTCATAAGCCTGACTTCTGTTAATTCTCCCTCTTTCCTTCTCTGGGATGGTATCAAATATCCTGAATGGTCCATCTAGGCCTGGGCAAGAAATATAGATCAAGGTTATAGCAGGCCTGCTCCCCAGAGCATATGTCTAATGGAGTTACTAGTAGAACTCTGCTCTATGACCCTCGTGCATACATCATACTGGAGCTCGGCACTACAAGGACTTAGCATTTAGCACCACAGTAGCTAAGCACTATGAAGACTCAGCACTAGAACACAAACCAAGCTTTGCTTGCCTTCTCTCTTGTTGAGGCTCTCCTAGAACCCTGTAGCTGGATCTCCTTTCTTGTCAGGGTGCATCACCATGCCCAGCGTCACAGTTCCCTTTACTTGTTTTAAGACAATATTTGTTAAGATTCATTTAATATCTCTCTCTCTCTCTCTCTCTCTCTCTCTCTCTCTCTCTCTCTCTCTGTGTGTGTGTGTGTGTGTGTGTGTGTGTGTGTGTGTATGTAACATGTAACTGCAGGTGCCAGTGGAGGTCAGAAGAGGGCAGCAGACCTCCTGGAGCCGGAGTTAAGGGCAGTTGTAAGCTGTCGAATGTGGACACTAGGAATCAGGTTCTGGACCTCTGAAAGGGTTTACTTTTAATTACTGAGCCATCTCTCCAGACCCCAAATAATGTCATTTTTTCTTTTTGAGATCTAATTCACATGCCTTAACATGAACTCTTTTAAGCCTGTCATAAGAGCATATATTCATAATTCCAGATGGCCAGGCTTGATTACATGGAGAATTTAAGAACCTGACCTACAGAGATCCTATCTTAATAAACAAATATAAGAAATAAATCAGAGCCGGGTGGTGGTAGCGCACGCCTGTAATCCCAGCACTCTGGGAGGCAGAGGCAGGCGGATTTCTGAGTTCAAGGCCAGCCTGGTCTACAGAGTGAGCTCCAGGACAGCCAGGACTATACAGAGAAACCCTGTTTCGGAAAAAGAAAGAAAGAAAGAAAGAAAGAAAGAAAGAAAGAAAGAAAGAAAGAAAGAAAGAAAGAAAGAAAGAAAGAAAGAAAGAAAGAAGAGAAAGAAGGAAAGAAAGAAAGAAAGAAAGAAAGAAAGAAAGAAAGAAAGAAAGAAAGAAAGAAAGAAAGAAAGAAAGAAAGAAAGAAAGAAAGAAAGAAAGAAATCACTTTTGATCAACTAGGGCAAAGGCAGACAGCTTTCTGCGAGTTTCAGGCTAGCCAGAGCTATTAAAGACTGTGTCAAAAACAAAAACAACACACACACACACACACACACACACACACACCTTTAAAGAAGAACAGCAATGGTTTTAGCACACTTGTAAATATATATGATTGACTCAATCTCAGTGTATTTTTTTGTCAGTTGCCAAAAAGCCCTGCTTGTTTCTTCTTCTGAAGTGTTTTCTAAACAATTCAGTCCTTGAGTCCTATAACCTGTTTGTTGCATGTAAAGTAAACCCATCCATGGCCTTTGCCAACCCCTGTAAAACTAGCCTCCTACAGATCACTGGGCGCCAGTTCCCATCTGAACAAGGTACCCAGGAACAAGAAACTCAGATCTCGCCTACAAAGATCCCCTCCACCTTCCTGAGAGTTCTGGTAAGTCAATAAATATATCTCCTCTCTCAGCCCTACTCACCCTCAATCCTGAAAGAGCTGGGACCCCGCAACTCATCTCTTCATGGATTCCATCTTTCAGGTCTCGAAGATTTGACTCTTCTGTTCACCAGTTATGTCATCTCTCTCTGAGGCTGGCAAGACAGGGGTGGCTGCCACTCCAAAGGTCACAGGGCAAAAGGAAGTAATCATTTCCCAACTAGAATAGGCTAACTTCTCTAGTTCCTCCCCCATACACCTGCACCTGCAGGCACAGATCAAAGCCTCCCACACAGTGGTGTGCTAGAGTAATGTCCCCTTTCTCTACATATGAAGGAGTGGGGGTGGGTTCATCAGCCTTTTTTAAAAAAATTATAATTTGTTTTTAAATTTATAAAATTTCTGAGCCCTTGGCACAACAAGGCAATAGTAGGTAAGACCAGATGAGTCTGAGGCCTGGCCCTGTCACAGAATATTTAATTTGGGTCTCTGGTCATCTTTATACTCTGAGCTTCAGTTCACTCTGCAAAATTCAAATACACCAGGGTGAGATCTCCCTTGGTTCTTCACTCCACTTCCGTTTTTATTTCATCTAATTAAAAAGTTGAGGAGATAGGAGAGTTTGGAAGGAAGCAGTGGAAAAGGAGAAATGGTATTATTATAATCTCAACAGCCAAAACCATTTTTTTATAAAAAAAATGTGAGGGAGTTAGCAGGTTGACTCAGTGGGCAGGGGTACTTGTTGCCAAGCCTAATGACCTTGGTTGGATTCTGAATTTCTGCAGCTCATGCAAGTTGTCCTCTGATCTCTATCCAGATGTGCCACATGTGTACCCATGCAAATACACCCAAATAAATAAACATAAAGATGTTTTCTAAAATTGAACAATGGTTTAAAAGTTGAATGATTAGCAAGGCACAGAAAATTCCAGATTCCCCCTTACAGTGGCCAAGGCCAGACACATGGGGTTTCTCATTCTCTTGAAAGAAGAGTCACTGAATAAAGGAGTCTGGCAGTGGTGACCAGGCTCAGCTCCCTACACTGGGGAAAAAAAGGGGGGGAGCCAGTGCATCCTAGTCATCCCCATGTCAACAAAGGAGGCTGGGCGGCAAATCTGAGTTTGAAGGTGCCAATTAAAGGTGATGACGGTGACTTCACGATGACTTCATCAACAACGACAAGACAGCCACTGCTGAGAAGTTTACACACAGCTGTTGCCATTCTGTGTGGAAAGGAAAAGCTACCCTTTAGAAAATGAAGGGAATCCTGTTAAAGAGGTTAAAAGATTTTATCAGGACCATACAACTAAATATTGAGAATGAAGAACTTTTACCCCATCTGCCTCTGGGCCCTGCTCTCCCAAGCAGGTAAAGGCGTGAATAGGCCTTCTATACAGAGGTGCCTTCCCAGTCTGAAGCAATCCGAAGCAGGCCTCAGCTTACCTTGGGGCAGAGCTAAACTTGTCCTGCTTTGTTTGCTGTGAGAAACGGTTCACTCTGAAATGCAAGTCCTTTGGTAGGACAAAGTAGCTCACCGTGCCTGTAATCTCAGTGCTCAAGCTGAGGTAGAAAGATTGCTGGAAGTTGGACACTAGCCAGCCTGGGCTCCATGAGTTCTAGGTAAGCCTAGGCTACAGTGTGAGACCTTGTCTCCAAAATAAACAAACAAAGCAACTACTTTAACCATCTCACTGAGAAAATGTATTCCTGTTTCATACCACATGACTAAAACAAGTCTATTTGTAGCAACAGTTAAATAGAACATTGAAATCCTAAGTATACAAGTCTAGGATGAAACAGTGGAAGCAAGGGAAGAAGTCCTGTAACCTCAAAGGTCTTAACAGACTGGAACACTTTACAGATTACCTTTGTTCCTGTGACGAAAAACAACACCATTTAAAAAGCCAAAGGACAAATGAGAAGCATATTATAGAAACACACCTCCTTAACTTCGTAAATATCGCCTATGAAATACATACCAGATGTCCAACAGAAACTACAGGTTAAGGTGATGAAAGGACTATAGTAAAGATGTGATAAAAGCCTCTTGACAAAATTCCTAATGAAAGCAAACCATAGAGTTGGCAAAGGTCTACAAGGATTAGTAATTGTGTGGGCAAACACATCCCGAGCCAGAGCTGCAGGCCATGCAGGTCCTGTTGGCCTCCAGCAGGAGCAATTAGACAACCAATGCTCGACTCCACCATCCGTTTAGAGATTTAATATGCACATGCTTACATATGTAGGGTGTGGTTACATACACACATAATATTGTCTCATTGTTCTAAGTAACAGAAGGTTGGAAGTAAATCAAACAGTATAGGAAGAAAACAGGTTAATAAGTTGTGGAACAGAAGTGGGGTGTTGAGTGTGTATGTGATGGGCTTGTATATGATGTAATGTGCTTGTGTGATATTGTGTTGGATGTGGTATGCTTGTGTGATATTGTGTTTGATGTAGTATGCTTGTGTATGTAATGTGATATGTGTGCGATGCTAATTGTGTATGTGTATACAGTGTGGTATGTATGTGTTGCGGGTGTGTGTGTGTGATATTCATTGCTTATATGTATATGATATGGTATGTATGTGTTGTGGTGTGTGTGTGTGTGTGCTTTGATGCATATGCATGAATGTCCTGATACAAGACCCCATGCATGAACATGTTGAGACTAGAGCAGGACTTAGGTGACTGCCTCTGTTACTCCCTGTTCTCTGCCCTATTGCCTTGAACCAATTTCTCACCAAGGCAGAAGCTCATCACTGCATGTAGGCTAGCTGGCCAGCATGTTGCTGGTCTCCATTTGTCTACTCTTTCCTCTATCTTTATTAATTTTGGAGTTACAGGCATACAGTGTCTTTCTTAGGGTTTCTGTTGCTGTAGTGAAATACCATGCCCCCCCCAAAAAAAAGCAAGTTGGGAAGGACAGGGTTTCTTTGGCTTACACTCCCACCTCCTAGTTCATCATTGAAGGAAGTCAGGACAGGAACTCAGAGCAGGAACCTGGAGGCAGGACCTGAACCAGAGGCCATGGAGGGGTGCTGCTTGCTGGTTTGCTCCCCAAGGCTTGCTTAGTCTTCTTTCTCATAGTACCCAGGACCACCAGCCCCAGGGATCACCCCACAATGGACAGGGCCCTCCCACATCAATCATCAATTAAGAAAATGGCCTACAAGCTTGCCTATAGCCTGATCTTATGGACACATTTTCTCAATTGATGTTCTCCCCTTTCAGATAATTCTAGTTTCTGTCAAGTTGACATAAGACTGGCTAGTACAACTGACCTCTTGTTAACTTGACACATGAACATATCACTATTAACACATAACCCTTCCTTTTGTACTCATCCTCAAGATCTCATACTAAAAGCATACATAATTTTGAAGTCCCAGTCTTTACAGATTCAAACACATTAAATTTTCAGTCCCTTTAAAATAGCCAATCTCTTTATAAATCCAAAGTCTTTTGAAATTCAGTCTCTCAACTGGAGGCTCCAGTAAAATCAAAAATAAACCAAATACTTTCTTATACTTTAAGAAGGAATGAAGCAGAAGCAAACTCCAAAAGTGTAAATAACTTGATGCAAAATGTCTGGGATCACTCATTATCTTCTGGGCTCCACCAAGGGACTTGGGTTATTTCCCTGGCTCTGCCCTTTACAGCACAGCTTGTCCTCGAGGCTCTGGGTGACTCTACTCCACTCTTGCTGCTGCTGTTGGTTATCTTCCCACGGTACTGACATCTCCAAAATGGTGGGTCTTCTGCTGCGACTGGGCTGTACTTGCACCAATAGCATCTCACAGGCTCTCTTCATGGTGTCAAGCCTCAACTTCTCTGCATAACCTGGTCAATTCTGGGCCTTCAACTTCCACTGAGGCTGTACCTTCACCAATGTCCTCTTTACCAATGTCAAGCCTCAGCTGTTCTCTGTGACCCCTTCAAGTCTTCAAAACCAGTACCACCTGGGTGACTCTTACATTGCCAAAGTTGGCTGACAGCACAAGGTACAACCTTGGCTACCTCTGCTTCATGTTCTGACTCTCAGCAAACACTCCCCAGAAGATTTCACCTCAACGATGCTGGTCTTTTCTTAATCACCACTAATTTCTTAGCTGTGGTAGACCAGCATCCATTGTCCCAGCAAAGCGAAGGTTCTATTTTAGTAGTCCTGGTATCTTGCCAATCACAACTGACTCTTCAACCCCAGCCAGCCAGAACCACAGAATCTTAATTCAAAATAACAAATGGCTCCGATAAAGTCTTTAAGCTTTTCCCTCTAGAACTTCACAAGCCAGTCCTTCATCTGCTGAACTGCCCTCAGCATTCGAATCTTCCAAGCTCCCACAGAACAGCTCACCAAGCACTGAACACTCAATGGCTTTTCTTGCACAAAGTTCCAAAGTCTTTCCACAGTCCTCCTCCCCACCCCCCAAAAACCATCATGGTCAGGTCTGTCACACAATCCCCCAGGATCTTGGTACCAACTTGCCTTAGTTAGGGTTTGTATTACTGCTATATGTATTTCTTTACATGGGTGCTGGGTCTTTGAGCTCAGATCCCCATGCTTGCATGGGTTAAGTACTCTTAACCATGGAGCTATTTTCTTTCAGTCTCTGGAACAAGATGCTATGCAACTATCAAAAAGGACATCAGTTACACAAAAAAATTAAGTCAGTTCCTTATCCCACTCTACCACTGAGCTACTTCCCAGCCTCTATAATGCCATTTTAAAAACAATATAGAAGTAAAGTTCCATGGTTTTAGATTTGATAGTAGATCTCAGATATGGCACCAAAAGCATAAGCAACAAAAGGAACATATGTAAGTTGAATTTTATCAGCATCAAAAACTATTGAGTATAAAAAGATACGTTAAGAAAGAGAGAGGACAAAGATGAGCACCAAGGTACCATGATCCCAGCCTTAGGGGACTGTGATGGGTTGTATATGCTCAGCCCAGGGAGTAGTACTATTAGAAGGTGTGGTCTTTTTGGAGTAGGCGTGTCACTGTGGGCATGGGCTTTAATCCTAGCTACCTGGAAGCCAGTATTCTGCTAGCAGCCTTTGGGTAAAGATGTAGAACTTTCAAGCAAGCTAGTAAGTAATATCCCTCCATAGCCTCTGCATCAGCTCCTGCTTCCTGAACTGCTTGAGTTCCAGTCCTGACTTCCTTTGGTGATGAACAGCAATGTGGAAAGTATAAGCTGAATAAATCCTTTCCTTCCAAACTTGCTTCTTGGTCATGTTACCTATGCAGGAATAGAAAGAAACCTTGATTAAGACAGGGACTGAGGCAGGAGGATGAAGAGTCCAAGGTCAGTTTGGGTTACATAGTAAGATCTCTCCTGTCTCCAGAAAGAAAGGAAAGGAAAAAGAGAAGAGAAAAAGCAAAGACTTTGAACAGATGTTTCTCTACAGAGTAAATGTACCCAATTAACTACTGGGATTGGCTGCACTGATACAAACTTTCCTTTGGTGATGATTAAAATCTTCCTAATTAGAAGGTGGTAATGCTTACACAACATTGTGAGTGCACTAGAAGCCACTGGAATACACACTTCAAAATGGTTGGTATGGACTAGGGACATAGCTTAGTGGGCAAACTGCTTGCCTAGCATATAGGAAACTTTGGGTTCAATTGACAACACCACATAAAAGTAGGTGTGGTGGCAAGCACTTTTCACCTCAGAACTGGTAGAAGCAGGAGGGTAAGAAGAAGTTCAAGGTTATAGCAAGCTCAAGGCATGCCTAGGATGCAAAAGACCCCATCTCAAAAACAACAACAACAAAAACAACAAAAAGTCAAATAGTTGAAATGGTAGTTTTTGTGTTACTTATATTTTACCTCAAGAACAAAAAGAAGCTCTTTATGTATCAGTAGGACTAATCCCTAAGATACGTGTTAAGTAAAATTAAAAGTAGGTCTCTGACCTCAGAGCTATATACCATGTGCTCTTGATTCTACATCATTTATTATAATGTCCTTATTAATATGACTTAACTTCCTGAGAAGGCAGGCAGGGAAGCAGACCTATGCCTGAGACACTTTCAACTTTAGCCAAACACATTCTTCGCAGGGTACATGTAAGTGTCTTGTATCACAAGAGAGCACTTGCCACTGGCCCTGTGATACAAGTCAGTTTGGCTACTCAACACCCAGCACCCAGCACCCAGTACCCAGCCCCGCCCTTACTCTGGGGTTCATACAGGCAGCTATAGGGTGAGGTTCGCATTCATTGGCATAGCCTCCTCTTCTGTGCCCAGTTATAGCTGCTGAGCAGGGCACCGGGACAAGCTGCCCAGTGCAGACCTTCACAGAGAAAGTCCGAGCATCACATACATCCCTCTCCATCCAAGGCTGGGCACCTCATGCTGTCAGTCAGTGAACTTAATCCAATTCTGTTATGCACTATGCTCATTGGTTGAAAGCCCTAACTCCGGAAACATTGAGAGGTAGGGCCTTTGGGAGGTGATTAGATTTTAAATAATGTCCTGAGGTAGCCCTGCCCCCAGAGTGAGGGTAAAGAGACTGGAGCACTTGCACTCAGTCTGGGACAAAATGTGTTTGGTTTGAGTTTAAGGTGGAGCGGGGAAAGAGAAAAGGGGAAAGGAGAAAGAGAGAGAAAGGAGAAGGGGAAAGTGGAGGGGGGAGAGAAGAAGAGGAGAGGAGACAGAGACAGAGACAGACAGAGAGAGAGACAGAGACAGAGACAGAGAGAGGAAGAGAGGGGAGGGGGAAGAAAGAGAGGAAGACAAACAATAAAAAGGCTTCAAGCCTCCCTGCCTAGCAGGAATTGAGAGCTGCCCTTGGGCCTAGGGTACCCCCAACTGTCTCGCACTGAGAGCATCCCACTGTTCAAGTAGCATTTTTGTGTGTAAAGTTAGACATTTTCATCTAGTATCACCCCAAAAGCACACCACCTGCTGTTCCTGGTGCCGGGCACATTGGAAAGCAAACCATTGATCAGCCCAGCGCTGGAGGACTCGACAACAACGAAAAAGAGCTTCTCACAGGAGAGCACAGTACTGCGTTTTATGGGTGATTTCTGGGACTTTCAAGGGTAATTTCCACCATATGTTTTTCTCAGGTCACATGATAGCGTTAGTCTCCATCCCCTGAGTTAACTGTGATTGCTCTCTAACTGACAGCATGGCCGACTTCTCTGCTCCAAAAAAATAAGATCCAAATGTTACTAGAAGACACTGTCCCAGCAAACTCCCTGATCCTCTGGCTCTTACAATCCACCTCCTAGTACTGTCAGAAGCTGCAGCCATAAGTCTGAGCATGGCGGCTGCCTAGACACAGTTGAACAAGGACAGTAACAACAGACACACTACAGCACATAGGGGAAAGCCAACGAGGACTCAACCCCACACCAAGAACTACAGGCAACTGTGGGATGCTGAGAGCAGGGGGTGGGGTGGGGAGACAGCCTTCCCCAGGGAAGAGCACCCCAACTGATTATCTAATACTAAATGGTCAGCCCCAAAAGCGTACATACTGGTTATTCTATACAGACTGAGGAATATATGCTTAGGAATACACACACACACACACACACACACACACACACACACATACATATACAATTTATGAAGAAAGAGGCAGTGGATTGGAAAGAGAGCAAGGAGAGGTATATGGGAGGGTCTGGCGGAAGGAAAGGGAAGGGAGGGATGATGTGATTACATCATAATATAATCTCAAAAAAAAAGGCAAAAGATGCAGGGATAGCTCACTCCTATCCAGAGTGACTTTTCCCTCCTGAATGTCTATGATGCTTATGTTTGTTACCTGGGGATGCAAGGAAGGTGTGTGGGTGTTCCGAGGGTGATCGCACACAAATCTCCCCCAAACTGAGGCTTAGAAAGGCTACCTGATTATCCTCTGTACTCCGTTCCATGGCTGGGCTGTGGCGGGGCGGGGCGGGGCCGTGGGGGACCGGGGGAGGGCTGTGAAAGGGGTAGGTGGGCTCGGGATGGGGGGCTGTGCGGCTGGAATCTAAATCCCAAGTTTCACCCACTTCAATTCGGCTAAATTGCTCTCATCAGCTTAACTCACCTGCATCTCTTCCGCCAATGCTAATTTACGTCTTCAGTTTGCATCCAATTTAGTTCCTTCTACTCAGGCTGCCTTCTTGCCTGCAAATCCCCCTGGGGAGGCCTTAAGATGACTCCTGCCCAGAAATTACTGCCTTCAGCCTGCACGCACGTGCCCGAGGCACTCCTCAGGGTCCTGAATCCACACCGTGACATCGCCAGCCACCTTTGCCAGCAGCTTCTCCATCGGCCCACTAACATTCCGAGCCTCTCTCCAGCCCCTTGCTTCCGTGGCTACCTGCGGCTCTTGTTATGTTCCTGTCTTTGACTTCGTGCTGGGGTTTCTAACCACCCAATCCAACTTCCCCGCTTTCATTTCTTTTTCTGTCCTTGGAATCTGAAGCATCTCCCGATTTACTACCATCTGCTACCTTAATTAATAGGCTGTTTACCTCCCCTGTAGGACCTTGCAGAAATTCTCTTGGACGCAGTCCCTGACTGTAGAGTTGCAGGCTCTCATTAGCCGTGGTTTATAATCCAGCCTTCAATCTATCTGACAGCTCGCATCTCCAAGCCAATTTGAATTACATTTTTCTCATAGGATTTCATAAGACACAAATACACTTTATTCAAACCTGGAACAAATTACAGTTACAAGATCCCCTCTGTCCAGCCCTTTTATAATTTGAAAGGAACCAGAAGAAGAGGAAGGGGGACAAAAAAAAAAAAGAGCATTAATCTGGTTTGCTTGATATAAATTCACTGAGTTCTTCTCTGCACTGAAGTCTTGGGATTTTACTGCCAGCAATATTCTTTCTACATAACATAGTCGGTGCCTGCAGCTTCCCTCATGCCACCAGCCTCATGGGCAGACTTCCCCTACACCCAGTGCAACCACACAAATCTATGGCCAGAAAACAAATGAAGAGAATAACTTTTCCAATCTCAATTGCCAGTGTTCTTGTGTCAAAGATGGCGACTTATCTAGAAGAGGAAACAACTCGTGATTAGTCTTCGTTGTTGTTGAGCTGAGGAGATGGCTCGGCAGATCAAACACTTACTTACTAGGCAAGTTTGAGGGCCCGTGTTTGGATCTCAAGACCCACAAAAAGCCAAGCTCCATAGCATGTGTCCGTAATCCCAGGCCATCTGTGAAGAGAAGGGAGCCAAAGTCAAGAGGTTCTCTGGAAGCCTGCAGGCTAGCCTGCCACAGGCTACAGATCCCATCTCACAGAGGAAGAAGATGACCACACAAGTGTGCTGTGGCATACGCATGCCTACACTTACAAACACACACACACACACACACACAAACGCGCGCGCGCGCGCGCGCGCGCGCGCGCACACATACGCACATGCACACGCACTCAAACACATTTTAAAATGACTTTTTAAAGAATTTTTGTCAGCTGTGTGATGGTGGTGCACACCTTTAATCTCTGCACTCAGGAGGCAAAAGACAGGCAGATCTCTGAGTTTGGGGCCAGCCTGGTCTACATATCGAATTCCAGGACAGCTAGAGCTACCCAGAGAAATCCTGTCTCAAACAAACAAGTAAAGAGAAAAAAATTTTTTTTATTGTTATGTGTCATGGTCATTATTGCAAGTGTTTCTTTTTTTTTAATTTATTGGTATATTTATTTACATTTCAAATGATTTCCCCTTTTCTGGACCCCCACTCCCCGAAAGTCCCATCAGTCCCCTTCCCTCCCCCTGTTTTCCCACCCAACCCTTCCCACTTCCCTGTTCTGATTTTGCTCTATACTGCTTCACTGAGTCTTTCCAGAACAAGGGGCCACTCCTCCGTTCTTCTTGTACCTCATTTGATGTGTGGATTATGTTTTGGGTATTCCAGTTTTCTAGGTTAATATCCACTTATTAGTGAGTGCATACCATGATTCATCTTTTGAGTCTGGGTTACCTCACTTAGTATGATGTTCTCCAGCTCCATCCATTTGCCTAAGAATTTCATGAATTCATTGTTTCTAATGGCTGAATAGTACTCCATGGTGTATATATACCACATTTTTTGCATCCACTCTTCTGTTGAGGGATACCTGGGTTCTTTCCAGCATCTGGCAATTATAAATAGGGCTGCTATGAACATAGTGGAACATGTATCCTTATTACATGCTGGGGAATCTTTTTGGGTATATGCCCAGGAGTGGTATAGCAGGATCTTCTGGAAGTGAGGTGCCCAGTTTTCGGAGGAACCGCCAGATTGATTTCCAGAGTGGTTGTACCAATTTGCAACCCCACCAGCAGTGGAGGAGAGTTCCTCTTTCTCCACACCCTCTCCAACACCTGCTGTCTCCTGAATTTTTAATCTTAGCCATTCTGACTGGTGTAAGGTGAAATCTCAGGGTTGTTTTGAATTGCATTTCCCTAATGACTAATGAAGTTGAGCATTTTTTAAGATGTTTCTCTGCCATCCGAAGTTCTTCAGGTGAGAATTCTTTGTTTAACTCTGTACCCCATTTTTTAATAGGGTTGTTTGGTTTTCTGGAGTCTAACTTCTTGAGTTCTTTATATATATTGGATATTAGCCCTCTATCTGATGTAGGATTGGTGAAGATCTTTTCCCAATTTGTTGGTTGCCGATTTGTCCTTTTGATGGTGTCCTTTGCCATACAGAAACTTTGTAATTTTATGAGGTCCCATTTGTCAATTCTTGATCTTAGAGCATATGCTATTGGTGTTCTGTTCATAAACTTTCTCCCTGTGCCAATGTCCTCAAGGGTCTTCCCCAGTTTCTTTTCTTTTTTCTTTTTCTTTTTTTTGTTTTTTTTTTATTCGATACAATTTTTTATTTACATTTCAAATGATTTCCCCTTTTCTAGCCCCCCACTCCCCGAAAATCCCATAAGCCCCTTTCTCTTCCCCTGTCCTCCCACCCACCCCTTCCCACTTCCCCGTTCTGGTTTTGCCGAATACTGCTTCACTGAGTCTTTCCAGAACCAGGGGCCACTCCTCCTTTCTTCTTGTACCTCATTTGATGTGTGGATTATGTTTTGGGTATTCCAGTTTTCTAGGTTAATATCCACTTATTAGTGAGTGCATACCATGATTCACCTTTTGAGTCTGGGTTACCTCACTTAGTATGATGTTCTCTAGCTCCATCCATTTGCCTAAGAATTTCATGAATTCATTGTTTCTAATGGCTGAATAGTACTCCATGGTGTATATATACCACATTTTTTGCATCCACTCTTCTGTTGAGGGATACCTGGGTTCTTTCCAGCATCTGGCAATTATAAATAGGGCTGCTATGAACATAGTAGAGCATGTATCCTTATTACATGGTGGGGAATCCTCTGGGTATATGCCCAGGAGTGGTATAGCAGGATCTTCTGGAAGTGAGGTGCCCAGTTTTCGGAGGAACCACCAGACTGATTTCCAGAGTGGTTGTACCAATTTGCAACCCCACCAGCAGTGGAGGAGTGTTCCTCTTTCTCCGCACCCTCTCCAACACCTGCTGTCTCCTGAATTTTTAATCTTAGTCATTCTGACTGGTGTAAGGTGAAATCTCAGGGTTGTTTTGATTTGCATTTCCCTAATGACTAATGAAGTTGAGCATTTTTTAAGATGCTTCTCCGCCATCTGAAGTTCTTCAGGTGAGAATTCTTTGTTTAACTCTGTACCCCATTTTTTAATAGGGTTGTTTGGTTTTCTGGAGTCTAACTTCTTGAGTTCTTTATATATATTGGATATTAGCCCTCTATCTGATGTAGGATTGGTGAAGATCTTTTCCCAATTTGTTGGTTGCCGATTTGTCCTTTTGATGGTGTCCTTTGCCTTACAGAAACTTTGTAATTTTATGAGGTCCCATTTGTCAATTCTTGATCTTAGAGCATATGCTATTGGTGTTCTGTTCATAAACTTTCTCCCTGTACCAATGTCCTCAAGGGTCTTCCCCAGTTTCTTTTCTATTAGCTTCAGAGTGTCTGGCTTTATGGGGAGGTCCTTGATCCATTTGGATTTGAGCTTAGTACAAGGAGACAAGGATGGATCAATTCACATTCTTCTGCATGCTGACCTCCAGTTGAACCAGCACCATTTGTTGAAAAGGCTATCTTTTTTCCATTGGATGTTTTCAGCCCCTTTGTCGAGGATCAAGTGGCCATAGGTGTGTGGGTTCATTTCTGGATCTTCAATCCTGTTCCATTGATCTGCCTGCCTGTCACTGTACCAATACCCTGCAGTTTTTAATACTATTGCTCTGTAGTATTGCTTGAGGTCAGTGATACTGATTCCCCCAGAATTTCTTTTGTTGCTGAGAATAGTTTTACCTATCCTGGGTTTTTTGTTATTCCAGATGAATTTGAGAATTGCTCTTTCTAACTCTGTGAAGAATTGAGTTGGGATTTTGATGGGTATTGCATGGCTGCCCCCTTTCTCCTTATCTTTTCAATATTGTACTTGAGGTACTAGCTCGGGCAATTAGACAACATAAGGAGGTCAAAGGGATACAAATTGGAAAGGAAGAAGTCAAACTATCATTATTTGCAGATGACATGATAGTCTACCTAAGTGACCCAAAAAACTCCACTAGAGAACTCCTACAGCTGATAAACAACTTCAGCAAAGTAGCAGGTTATAAAATCAACCCAAGCAAACCAGTGGCCTTCCTATACTCAAAGAATAAGCTGGCTGAGAAAGAAATTAGGGAAATGACCCCCTTCACAATAGCCACAAACAGTATAAAGTACCTTGGGGTGACTCTTACCAAACATGTGAAAGATCTGTATGACAAGAACTTCAAGACTCTGAAGAAGGAAATGGAAGAAGACCTCAAAAAATGGGAAAACCTCCCATGCTCATGGATCGGCGGGATCAATATAGTTAAAATGGCCATTTTGCCAAAAGCAATATACAGATTCATTGCAAGTGTTTCTTAAAATGCAGTTGTCTGTGCTCTTTCTTCACAGAGGCAGGGCAGAGGGAGGGCGTGGTGTCCAGTAAGCTTCATCTGGGGATCAGAGCCTGAGTGATAGATTCACCTCTGTGATCACAGCAGGAGTTTAAACCACCCTTACTCAGATCAAAGTGTGGCTCTCCAAACCTCAATAACTCTATGCTCTGAGTAGGGGTTTGAGATTGGGCTCCAAAAGGCCTGCTGGGGATTTCTTTGGTGGCTAAATGAATATTGGAAACACCAGAATTTCAAACCACCCCAGAAATATCAATTTCAGCTCTTTTTTTTGTCTGTCATATGTCACATGTGATGCTCAAACAGCTTCAACAATTTGCCCAGAATTCTCAGACTGTAGAACCATAAGCCCAGCACTGAAACGGGGATTATAGGTTTCTGGAGTTCATGCATTCTTCATGACACACAGAGCCTCGGTCGTGATGGAAGCCTTCCTTCCCTATATGGGGTTTGAGCTTCTTTTATGTTTTCCTGAGATAGCTTAGCATCATTTTTACAAGATAAAAATGTTTTCAGCATGCCCAAAGATATTGATGCACGTCAATGTTCATGTTAGCTCCACTCCTCTCAGCCAAAATGCTGCCCCCACCCCAACTCCGCTGCAAATGAACGGACAAAAAGGAGTGCACGCACGCAGTAGACTATCACTTGCCTATGAGCAGAGTAAAGTTCTTATACATCCCACAACAGGGAGGAAACTTGAAGTAAGAGATAAAAGACAAACATTGAGTGACAACACTTTGGAAATGTCCGGGACAAGCAAATCCATAGAAACTGGGTGTAGAATGGCTTCTGCCAGAGACAAGGAGGAGGAGAAATGAGAGGTAGCTGTGTAATGAGAATAGGGTTTGCTGTTTAGAGTAAATGGAAAGTTTTAGAAACAGGGCTGTGGTTCTGGAGCTCATGCTTTGACCTTTACCTTTTCTACAAGGCCACACTTGTCTTTGGCCAGAGCCTCTGACTCACTGACTAGTAAGGCATGTCTGACAGCTAAGGTATCTTTTGCCCCTATATTTCTTTGCAGATAGACTCTTGTTGTGTAGCCCATGCTAATACTCCTGCCTCAGCTTCCTAAATGCTCTGATTACATGCCCACACTCTCTGCCTGCCTTCTGCTGCTGTTCGTCTGGTGGGGGTTTTGAAAATTAAATATGGCCAGCAAGATGATTCAGTGGGTTAAAGTACTTGCTTCATAGACCTGATGGCCAGAACTCAGTCCCCAGAACACACATAGAGGTGGAAGGAGTAAACCAACCTCTACAGAGTTGTCCTCAGACATCCACATGGGTACTGTGGTGTGTGTGTGCCCACATACACACATCGTGAAGTAATAATAATAATAATAATAAATATGTATAAAAGAAATGCTTAATGCAGAGTATGAGTGACTTTCGGACCTCACTGCCAAGTGCTACATCTACAGTACAGCCCAACATTGAGGCTGAGAAACAGTGGAAGAGGGAGCAGAAAGCCAAAAGACGAGAATACCTACCAACCTATTGCCTGCCTACCTACCTACTACCTACCTACCTATTGCCTGCCTACCTACCTACTCCCTACCTACCTACTACCTACCTACCTACTACCTACCAACCTATTGCCTGCCTACCTACCTACTACCTACCTACCTACTACCTACCTACCTACTACCTACCTACCTACCTACTACCTACCTACCTACCTACTACCTACCTACCTACTACGTACCTACCTACCTACCTAACTAACTAACTCAAGATAGTATCATCTACATATGACAGGGATACTGCATCCATGAAATCTCAACACTGGCTGCCTAAACAAGGCAAGTACAATGGCTGCACCAGTCAGCAAGCCTGCACAGATGGAGGACATGTCACAAGGCCCTGCTCAGTGAAGAGATGCAGGTAATCAATGGCTGCTAAGGGAGGGAGAGTTGGTTTTCTCCAAGGAAGAATTTATTGACAGGTTATGGAACCCTAAGTTCTTGACAGGTTATTGAACCAAAATTGTTATCCCTAAATGCATACACACAGAAGCAATATTCAAGAGATTTGGTAGGTTGTATGTGTATGTGTATGTGTGTGTGTGTGTGTGTGTGTGTGTGTGTGTGTGTGTGTGTTAATTATAGAAAAAAAAGTCACAAATTTAAGAAGGTGTTGAAGAGGAACAGAGGAGGAGTTGGAAGGGGAGAGGGAGGGATGGAAATTATATAAATACATTATTTATGAAATATTCACAAATGTCAAATGAAAAAGAAATAATTTTTAATTCTTAAAATTTATTTTATGTATATGGGTGTTTTGCTTGCATGTATGTTTTGTAACACTGTGTACATGCCTGTGAGGCTTCAGATCTCTTGAGAGTAGACCAATGTAAACCTCCACATGGGCACTGGGAATGGAGACCAGGTCTCTGGAACAGCAGAGTGCTCTTAGCCACTGAGACCCAGCAGTGATTTTTTTTTAAAGAATGAACAAATAAACATGAATGTAAATCCTTTGACCCTGAGACCATCATTCCAAAACACTTGGTCCAAATGAAAAATTTCCTTTTATGAACAGAGTGCCACATCTGATAAACAGGTAGCTGGCTAACCAAGAAAATGCTAGAAATCTTCCCAGCTGTAGTCCTCCCATTCAAAAGCAGATGAAAATGAGAGATAGGGGAAAGAGAACCATGGAAAAATAGAAATAATTAATGTATGCCTTAAATTTGGCTGGAGGAGTTATTTAAGAGCCTTGTTGTCTCCTCTACATGATCAGTATCTTTAAGAAAAATGTGATTTTTTTTTTACCCTTCAAATGAAAGCTGCTCCAGCAGGAGGCTATAAAAACTGTAGGTACAGAAAGGTTAGGAGACGTCCCCGAGTGAGCACCATGCTGTAGATCTATTGTGTCTGAGAAAGCAAAGGGATGGGACACTCACGTGCAAGCTGGCCTTGAGTCCCAGCACAGTGAGTCACAAAGTGAAAGAGGTAAAGACAATGATGGGGCCCGGGATATAGCCGAGTCAGAAAATGTCTTAACCACACAAGCACAAGGACCTGAGCTTAACCACCAGCACACATGTGAAAAGCTGGGTGACGTGACACGTAATCATAATTCCAGTGTTGGGGAAGTGGAGGCAGGGGAATATAATTTCTTGGGGTTCACAGAACAGCCAGCCTAGCTTTCTTGATGAGCTGGAGGCTGGTGAGAAACCTTGTCTCAGAAAACAAGGTCCCAGAAAAATGGAAGCCAAGGTTGCCTCTATATACATACATACATGCATACATGCATACACACACACATACATACATACATACATATTCTCTCTCTCCTCTCCCCTCTCCCTCCCTCCTCCCCCCCCTCTCTCTCTCTCACACACACACACACACACAGGAACCAGACTAGACCATGATGAAGTCCTATGACTGAAAGCCTTTTGCGTCATTGCTTATGTGAGGGGCAGACATTCATTCCCCCACAGAAAATGAAGCAGCGTTTAACCATCACAAGGAACAAAAATACCTTTAATCTTTGCCTGGAGTGAATTGGCAGTAGAACTCCACTCCGGGGAGCCAGGAACAGAGCTTGAAGCTAAGGGAGATGTTCCTAGGGAAGGGATGGAACGGGCATGCCTTAAATAAACTGCAGGTTTTGTTAGACATACTTTCTGCCCTCTTTTAATAGTTAACTTGACCCCAGCTCAGGAATCCAAGATAGCAAAGCATCTATTGTGCCCCTGGAGAAAGCTTTGCAAATCTGGATGCCTTACAGTCTTGGCTACAGCCATTTGTCCCTGTGATTCACGCATGGCCCTTCCCTCGTGGATCTTACAGCCCTCCAGACCCACACGGAGCTTATCTCCAGCAGGAGACTCAAGGGTTTATGATTTTAAAACATAACTTGAGTAAGTCTCCTTCTTATCTCAGAATGAGTTTCCCTCTCACTCTGCGTCCCAGCTGCTTCTTGCTGCCCAGCCAGACTCCTGCAGAGATAAAAATACAACTCATTTAGGTAAATGATTAAATTGAAAGTTACAATATTACCAATTAAGTTTGAACAAAGAAGGGGGAGAAGAAAGCAAATTGTTTGAGAGGGTCAAGAGAGTGCCTGTCCTCCCATGCAACCCCCGGGGGGCCCTCACCCTGGAGATCGATGAAGGTCTCATGAAAGCCCTTGGGAGAGCCTCCCCTACTGCCTGTCACTGGGCTCTCCACTTTCCACCTCAGAACAACTACTTATTGTCTCGTGTGTGTGTGTGTGTGTGTGTGAGAGAGAGAGAGAGAGAGAGAGAGAGAGAGAGAGAGAGAGAGTCTCTGAGTCTCTGAGTCTCTGAGTCTGTCTGTTCATTGGGCCATGGAAGGAACCTTTCAGAGTTGAGCATAGTTCTTGAACCTACCAGTTCTGAGGTTTCTGGGAAAGAAGATGCAGGGTGCATGAATAGAATTAGGGTGATGGCACATGGTGGATTACTTAGAGTAGTAAAACTGACTGTAACGAATACAGATAACAGACAAAGATAAAATAGCCACCAGGGCATATGATAGGGCAGGACCAGGATGGGGGCACACGTGGGGTGAGGGGAGAAGTCCCTTTTGTGCCCAATGTTATCCCTCTCAAAGGCCAGCCCCACATCGGCACAAACCCAAGCCTGAGAATCAGTGTCTTCCCTATACCAGAAATGCTGGGTATTGCTCTTACTACATCCTTACTCCAGCTCTATTACCCACAGATTCCCAAAGGTCAGAACAGGATCCATCCCTCCACCTGAATGTTGTGTGATAGGAGAGACACATTCTAGCAAGCCAAAACTTGTCTCTCCATCCTGGCCATGCACCGGCAATCCCCACAACTTCATCCTAACTTCTGTTGAATTCCTAATCGCAGGAACCCCCAGGTAGCCTGGACAAGAAGATCTGGGGCACCCTCCAGATCCTCACTGAGAATATAAGAAGCCATGGAAAGTGACATCCATTGTTCTTGTTTCATTTTGCCCTAGATCCCAGCCCTGCACTGCTGCTGAGGATGGGCAAAACAATATGCCCTCATTGAACCAAGCCAGCTGTCACTCAACCGTCTTCTAGAAATTAGTCACACCCCCAGGAAACCAGCGCCACAACTCTAGCTTTCACCACTGCAGCCGCTGGGATGCAGAGGTTGATGGGAGAACCAATATGTTGCAGGAACATGTGTCAGGAGAACAGTGTGTACGTGGAACCAGTTTTGAGAGTGGAACAGTTTCCTGTGTGGTGGTCCACTCAGAACACTGGTCTGGAAGTTTGCATTGACCCTCAAACCACACAGGGTCCCTGACCATGACCCAGCTTGACCTTAGCCTTGGGGGTTTCATTTGATTCTTCTTCTTCTTTTTTTTTTTTTTTTTTTTTTTTTTTTTTTTTTTGGTATAATGTTTCATTTGCTTTTTAGCTACAGGGAAAAAAATGAGTAGACAATACCAAGTTCCCTTTGTTAGCATTCTAGCTAAGCTCCACCCCACAGTTACCTGGTAGGCCTGACCCACTGTAAAAGGGCCTTCTTGCCCCCTTCTCCCTCTCTTGTTCTCTTACACTCTCGTTTCTCTCTTGCCCTCTTGGGCTCTTCCCTTTCCTTCCTCCTCTCTGCCCCAAATTAGCAGAAGTATGTTATCTCCGATTTACCAAGACAAGTATATATGATCTTATTTTTCCTCTTTAAAATGATGTTGGTAGAGAAGTAGAATCACAACAAAGCTGAGGTCACAGCTTTACCAAGTCTAGTCAGGAACATTCAACCCCCATGCATTACAGGATATTTGATCACACTCTAAAACCCAAGATTGTGTTGTTTACTGGAAAAACCTGTTTCTGATTGTGGTGTGGCTTAGCCTTAGCACACATCTTTAATCCCTCTGGCTGGAATACAGACACACCCTTAGTACACACCTTTAATCCCAAACATTGAAGGTAAAGCTAGTTTGTAAAAGGAAGCACCCATGTATGAAAGTGATACTAATTGAGTGGTAGACAAAGTGATGAATCTGAGAAAGATTTGACAGAATGGGACATGCCCAACTCTCACAAGAACAGAGAAAGAAGAGAAGCTACTTAAGAGAAGGCAGTACAGAGAGATGGAGGAGGCAGTTTTACTGGGACAGTTGTACAGAGACAGATTGCAGAGAGAGAGAGAGCAAGCTAGACACACATGAAGACAGGACAAGCCAGAGAATAGGAAGGAACCAGAAGATTAGAACAGATTGCTAAAGGAAGTATGAAGCTAAGCAGAACAATTTAGTCAGAACCTGAGAGAGAAGCCAGTTTGGATCAGTCAGCTGGGTGAGGAGTTTGGGCCAGAACGGCTGAGTTGAACCAGCCAGCCAGAGTTCAGAAAGACATAGGAAGGGGTGAGCTTATTCAGCAGCAAGTCTCAGAGGCTGAAAACATTCTAGGCCTAGATTAGATTGTACAGAGACTAGAAACTTCCAGGACTAGGCCTAGGTCAGTATACAGAGGCAGTAAGCCTCTGAGACAACTATTACATCAGGAGAATAAAAGACACTTTTTCATCCATGCCCCCCCCCCCGCCCCGCCCCAGTCTCTGACTAGAATACAGCATTCACTGATCACCATTACAGCTCTTGTCAGGATCCCACAGCAGAGCTGAGCTCAGTGGTACTCTAGTCTGACCAACAGGGACAATGGCAGAGAGTGGAGGCCTCATCTTGGACCCTTGTGTGAGAGTAACTAGGTTGGATACAGTTGATATCCACATTACACTGAACTTGATAGGAGATGAGAATGGCCAAGGGAAGGCAAGACATAGCCACACCAAACAACTGCTCTCAAAGTGTCACCAAGGCAGCCGCTGGAGTTCCCAGGACTTTCTCCAGGGCTCCTGAGTGTATAATAGTTTTCATAGCAATACTGTGAAATACTATTCCATCCTCATTCTTGAAACACCATACAAACAAGGTTTCCTGTCCATATGATATGCTATTTCTCAACAGATTGAATACATAAGCAGTTATAAAAATCCCAACTGTCTTCTGTTAAAGCAGACAATAAAGAATTTTTCAAAAAGTTTTTTAAAAAAATAGCCACTTTCCCCTTTTTAATATATTTTATTATGTGTATTTTATGTGCACTCATTTGTATATGTGTGGGCATGCATATGACAGGTACATATGTGGAGCTCAGAAAACAAAGTGGGTTTGGGGATTGAACTTAGGTTTTCAAGCTTGGTGGTAAGGTCCCTTACCCACTGAGGCATCCTACCTCTCGCCCTTCTGTTTACAAGAGTCTGAACGAAGCTGAGAAGAAGCAGTGGGCAGAGCCTTTTGGACAGGCTAGCAGCTGACAAACATCTGGGCACACACCAGGCACAGCATGCACACAGGTCTACAGAGAGCAAGGGCTCAGAGGGAGAGGTGCTTTCCTACACAAGCGGAAGTAATTACATCCAAAATTCAAATTTCTAGTAACCATGCTATAATTAACCAGAGTTGGGGACATCATATAAACAATCTGTTACCAACAACCTTCTGGGATGCACCACAACCTTGTCTCAATCCAGACTCCATCCCAGGAACTGGGCATTCACGTAACCAACATAACCACTGGATACCACTCATTTGCTGATTGCTCAAGTCATGCTTATTTATTTAAGCCCTGTGTAATCAGAGGCATAGAAGGCACCACAGAGATACTGAGAGACCAGGTCCCTGACCCTAGGAGATGTGAAGTGCAGTGGAACATTCTGGAAGGTTGTTTCATTATAAGAAGTGGTAAAGATTTCAATCCCACATCTCATATGTGTTAGAACTGGTAGGAAGCCAAGTCCGAATGCCTCTCATCCACCCTGACATCTCTGGAGGTGAGGCATGCCTCCTTGCAGCCTCCTAGGCAATCCCTTCTGTTCCCTCTCATTAATAGAACTCCTTTACCAACTCCAGCACTCTCGCTTCTGGCTCCAACCTTGGACCAGAGTGTCGCCATTTCTCACAACATACCCTTTTCACGTGTGTAAAACCCCTATTATTTCTATAAAGAAGAATCAGAGTAGGAACAAGATTACTCATGTATCTGTCTCCACAGGCACGTTTGGATGACCTTAAACTTCTGATCCTTCTGTCTTCGATTCTCAAGATTAAAGACGTGCACCACTACACCATGTTTGCATAGTGCTGGGTCTAGAACCTAGGACTTCAAGCATGCTTGATATAAATTCTCCCACTCATCTACAATCCCCACCTCCTGAATGCCTCATCTTGCTCTGGGAAGGCAAAGTGCCTGGATCTCCCCTGACCCAATGGCTTCCTCGAGTCTCCCTGTGCTGTTTCTGTTTCTGTGATTCTGGATGCAGACCCAGGCTCCATAGCTCTTCTTGCCCTTGCAACAGTCATAACTTAGAGATAACAGGAGCCCCCACAGTTCAGCTAGGTGGCCAGGCTCCCCCTGGGTGGGGGACACTCACTAGGAAAGGTCAACATGGCTTTGTTAGAACAGAGATAACCCTCCTGAGTAGAGAGGATCCCAGCTATCTAATCAGCTGCTTTCCCAGGCCTTCCTCTTGGACTGTATATGCAGTTGTAAAAGAGAACAGCCCAGAGCCAAGGGCACTGCATTCCTTTCTTTATTTCCTTTTCCTTTCCTTCTTTTTAGCCTAAGAATTAGGTCCAGGCATAGTGCAACATTTTATCTTCCTTCCTTTCTTTTTTTTTAATCGAATAGCTGTATCAAAAATGCTCAAAGTATGCAACGTGACCCAGGATGAGCCAGTCCCCTGAGCTGGCCCCAGGCTGCACTCTATACTATCTGTAGCAGGGGCTCCTGGGACATGTATGGGAAAGGTTGCCAAAGCATGTGTGGAGGGAGTGGGGCAGGACTCCATGCTGGGGTATGGAGGATGCCAAATATAGTTAACAGGGCTGGGGGACAGCAGAGGGGCCAGGCCCGGGTGAGAAGGCCATTTCTAAGAAAGTTTTGAAGTCCTTCCTTCTTAAAACCTTTAGCCAAGCCAAGACCACGAGAAAACACCTGAACCCAGGGAACAGTGGAGCCCACATCCCTGCAACATGTGGTCTGCTAACATCCAAATCTTGAAAATACCTGCCAGGGAAGAAAAGAGGAAGATTCCAGCACAGGCCTTGTCTGCTTGTGCACACACGCGTGCATACACACACACTTTCATTCCCTCTGCCTTTCTTCTGAGGATCTGCATTTCAGCTCCTATGTTATAACCTAGTCACATCCCTATTCCCTATTTTCAAGACACAGATAGAAGCTTGGGTCTTTAAAAAAAAGGAGATATCTGAGCTGTTGAGCTAGAACCCTTCTCCTGCAGTCATTTATTTCCTGTGCATTCCCTCACCTTGGTGTTAGGTCTTAAAGCCAGGACAAGTCTCACTCAGACCCTGTGGGTCCTCCCGGCCCTTCTCACCCCACCCCAAACCTCTCCCTCCCAGGAGCTGGACTTTCTGCTTGCCTACCCTCAGCCTGATCACCAGCTAACTCAGCTAACTCATTTTGGCTACTCAGATCTCAGATTATTTGTTTGTTTGTTTGTTTGTTTTCATTCAGGCAGTGTGTAAATTTCCCTTGCCCTGGTATGGTCAGAACCACGCATGCAGTAGATGCTTAATACATGAGGGTTAGGGTGAATATGAGTCCATAGATGATATCCCCTTGGGGAAATTTAGAGATCCTCTGTGTTCGCTCAGTGGGTTGTCAACCAAAGGCACAGCCTTAGTTTCCCTCTCTAAACTAATAATTTCCTAGGACCTGAGACCCTGGGTTTCCTCTGCCCTTCCTCCTATCAGGACCACTTGCTGATAGCCTCAAAGAAGACCCTGTTAGATCCTAACTTTTAACTTCAGTCTCTCCTGCCCTGGAGCTTCAGAGCTTAGGACTTGGGGGAGTTCATATAATTGCTGCCCATAGCTCCCCAAGACCATCCCTGGGTGGTCCCTGAAGACCTCAGGTACACAGGACTGGGGGTTCAGAGGCCTGACTCCCAAGCCCTAGCAGATGGCGCTCTGAAGGAGGAAACAGGCCTGCAGTTTCCTTTCTCAGTATCTTTGTCACCACTACCTGCTGAGCCAAGTCATCTCTCGAAATGAGCGGTCAGCTCTGAACAGGCTGTTCTCAGGCCTGTGCCACTTAATAGTGTATCCCTGGTTCTAAGATGCTTAAGAGAGGTGTACCACAGAGAGAGACTCAAAGGCCTCCCAGATGCCTGGGCCGTTCCAGCACCACACCGTGGGCATTTATTTCCAGCTTGCTGGTTCTTCAACCCACATCCTGTCTCCTCTCTTTCTCCTCAAGCTGTGCTATGCTGATTTCCTTCTGAGGAAAGAGCTCTTTGTCACTTGGACACAGTGTAATGGGGACTGTCATTCCTGACATATAACCTCCTCAAGCCCAACCACAGACTCCTGACGCCCCAAGCAGAGTATACACAGTCTCCCAGGAATCTAACAGATGAGCAGAGCCAAGGTGCTGCCCCTACCCTAGCCGCAGCTCTATGGCTACCTTCCGTCTGCTTCCACCAAGGGTACCCTCAGGGAAGCCAAGTCTTCATGCATTTGCCCTCACAGCCCAGTCTTCTCTCTGATGCTTCCAACTGCCCCCATGTCTTCAACTTCCTGCTCTGTTTCATGTAACCAGTAAGCCCTAAATGATATGCTGCATCCTAGGGCGAAAGCAAGGAGATCATACCTTTCACTGTTGTGAGCAGTCTGAGCCACACTCATGCTATGGTGGCAGAGGTAGAGCTGGGGCAAGCCAGAGCTCTAAGCCTGACACCACCTACTGCACAGGCTTGGTCTAAGGACTCACAGCCATCTCTAAAATGGCAATGTATTCTCTCCTTGTGGCACTGGGGTGTGTGTTGATAAAATGTACAGAGGTCACTTGGATGTAGTCAGGAGTGGCCAGTGGGAGTCACAGGTACAGTCCTCATCTGCACATTCTCTATGCTCCCCCCATGCGTTCATCCCAGGAGGCATCTCATCTGGGAATTCTAAATCCGCCTCCTGCTGATCAAACACACCAGAGTCACCTCCGTGCTTCTGGGCTGTGCAGAAACAGGGGTTGTCCCAGCAGAGCCTTCCAAAGCCCCTCTCAGAAAAAGGCTTTTCGACATAAGAGTAGGTCGGCTGCCAAGTTGAAACAACACATAAACCTTAGAACCCGCAGATTTGAGGGAATTCTAATCTTGGCCTAAACTGGCAGAAGGGGAGGTATGGGGGGAGGGGAAGATGAGTCAGAGATTCCACCCTTCTGAGGGGGCAGCCTAATATGGCGTTAGGGAGCCAAGGGAGACGACTTAGGTATGCCTGGATTTTCAGACTGGAGCCATGACTCTGGCCAGGGACCAGCTGTGCACCCCCACATGCTTGCACACACCTACCTCGCAGACACACAGAGTAGAGCTTGGGATAGCAAACAAATCAAAACTGAGGACCAGATCAGCTTGGAAGAAGCCAGATGACCTACTTGCAGCTTGACACATGAGGTGACAACAGCCAGCCTCCACCCAGAATGCACTGGGGCTCAGCCCCATGTGGCCCTGTATCAGCCCATGGCTGACTCTAAAGTCTCCTAAATGAAGCTGCCTTTGGGTCTGTGATACAATACACATGCTGTGAGTAATGAGGCTTCATCCCAAAGGGCCTCTCAGCATATGTCAACACTAGGAGGGAAAGGCTTCCAGAGGTGAGATTTCAACTCCCACCATACTCTATAGCTTATGAAACACGAGTCCAAGATGGCATTTGAAGGAGCAAGTGGGGAAGTTAGTCCAATCCTGGCTAGGCTCCTTCTAGCCGTGTGACTGTGGGCATAAGCTTTGACCACCTATAAACTGACGGAAGTGAGTGGAGGGATGCTCCTCATATCCAATGCTACTGAGAAGCATCTGGAAGGGAGTTTTGCTGAGCCCTGGCTCTGCAGACTGGGGAAGAGCCTAAGAATCTGCATTTCCAACAAGTCCCTAGGGCTAAATTAAGAGGGGGAAAGGGTGCTTTATCTTGGATCCACATCCTAAGTCCTCTAATTAAACCAACTTAGATCACATGTCTGGCCAATAGTATATGGCCACCTTGTGGTAACTGGCCAGGTCAAGGTCCTGGGCTCCATCCCTGGAGTCAGAATTAGTCAACACCCCCTAGAAACTCAACCAACAGGAGTAGGGTTGTTGGAATGAGTCAGGGGAGGTGAGCAGTAATTGCCTATGGTGGCGGGCACGGCAGAGATATCATGGAGTCCAGACGGCTCTGTTCCCTCCAGAATGCCTGTCTAGTTGTTTGGATCCTCTGTTGAAGAGATCAGATCTTGGTGGTGTTCGCTAGATGGAGCTTCTGACTAGGGTGGGAACATTCTAGAAAGATACCTTCTTCTCCCTCAGTAAGGACAAGGCCTGTTACAGGGGAATTTGGTTTTCCTGCAGAAAAACCTCAGCAATACTCCCTAGTCACCTGAATGCTCCAACTTCAAACCCATGCTTTGAAACAAACAGAAAACTAGCTTAGTCTCAGATCCAAAGATGTTTATTAATTTTTTTCTAAGAAAATGTGAACAAACACCTACCTTCCCCACAGAAGGCACCCACAACAGACCAAAGTGTAACCACTGACCTCCATCTTGGCAAACCAGCAAGGCTACCTGGCCTACTTAAAGAGCAGAAGTGAAGGTTTGCTTCCAAGAGAATGGGTGACCCCCCAAAATAGAAGAACCAGTAAAGAGTCTTACCCAGCATGCATGACAACTTCTCCTTAGCTGCAGAAATGGAAGCTCCTCTTCAGCAAACCTCCCACACATACTCTCTGAACACTCTCCCCTCCCAAAACCTTGAGATGAAGTACAGCTGGTGCAGAACTGCACACAGCTGGGTGGGACATATAAGGGGTGGCTGAATTCAATGGTGAGGATCTAATGTTCCTTCTCTAGCCTCTCTTTTTATAAGGGAACACCAACAGGCCTCATCTTGAGGGTCTTCTCCAGGTAGTCCTAGGAGGATATTGTTGATACATGAAGTCTGCTTCTGACCTCAGCGAGACTCCTGAGAAATGAAGACGATGATGGTGACAATGATGATGATGACGATGACAACGATGACAATGATGAGGTTGTTGCTGCTGGTGGTAATATGCCTCTCCCTTTGTCCTTGGGGGCTTTGGCACTTCCTCCGCGGTGCCCTTTGGGACCCAGAGGTTCAGGTTTGCACTTATCTGCTTTAAACAATTTGCCTTCCTTTCAGACTGGGCCTGAGCTGGCCCACCCAGGTCCACTAGTCGAGGATATAAAGATAACAGACTAAATCCTGTACCAGGAGTGGCTCTCAGATTTAAATCTCAATTGTATTCAATCAGGCTTGAGACCCATTTACTGAAAATAATTAGAGAGTACCACCATAGTGGAGGCCCTGGCTCAAGAAGGCTGAATTGAATAAAACAAGGCCCCATGACCTTGTGTAACCTCTGCTTCCATCTCCGGACTTCCATTTCCTCAGCACCCAACATAATTGTAAGCATTTTTCTCTTGTAGGTGTCCGCGAGTATCTGATAAGAACTGATAAATCGTAGCAATGATCATTTGATGCGCACAACATTGATGAAGCCCTTCCTATGGGTCACGAGCTCTCGGACCAGTTAACACATCTTCAAGCTCTGGAGTCTTGGAGAAGATAAGACTTGAGGATAACCCACAATTCCCGCCTTCACTGAGCCTTGCATAAAATGGGAATTCTGCCTGGAAGAAAGCTGGGCAGGCTTTGGAAGGGTAGGATATCTGACAAAGGCCTTGACTCCCTTACCACAAAAGGGTATCTGAAGGGGAAGGCTGTAGATAGAATGAGCCAAAGGTATGTTACCAGCAGCCTGTTTGTCAAGGGGGTGGTGGCTTCAGGGTGGCCGGAATGTGAAGTTCCAAAGGGGAAGGATATGACAATATCCTGGAAAACTGGTTGTTTAACATGCATTAATTTGGGCCTTGCCCCGGGGCAACAAGAGGCAACAGGAGTTTGAAACAAGAGAAAGGAATGGGATTGTAGGGTTTAATAAACAAAACAAGAAACAAAACTGAAACTGGTAATAGAGTAGAAAATGGGGACAGAGAGAAAGAGATGAGGCCAATTGGGAGGCTAAAGCCAAGCAAAGATGCAGACAAGGCCTGACCGTAGAAATGGGAAAGAGGGCCTGGGGTTAGTACATTTTGTAGGAAGTGGTGGCCAACTGAATATTATATATACACAAATATATATATATGTATATGTGTATATATATATACACACACACACAGAGAGAGGCAGAGAGGCAGGGAGAAGAAGAGACAGAGAGACAGAGAGACAGAGAGGCAGAGAGATATCTCTAGCTTAGGAGGCTAGGAGGCTGGGTAGACATTTTGACAGAGTAGGAAGTACAAGAAGTAGGAACCGTGCAAATGGAGCTTGTGGGCAAGTATCAGGAATAGTTACATTTCCTTCAGGCCACCACCACACACTTAGCACAGCCTAGCTCTTTAAAACAGAAAGAGACTCGGGAAAGAAAGAGTCAGCTTTTAAAACTTTCCCTGAGAATACCTCCGAGAGGCCTCAAGCTCCATTTTCTGATCATTCCATCCAGATTGTTACAAATACATCCCTAGGATAAAACACAACCACAAATGCAAACCGCTCCTCGTAGAGGGCCGAAGCATGCCCGGGTATTCTCCTCAGCTACCATTAATTAACACACTTAAGAAATATTATCTACTTTAAAATTCTGCCAAAGTCCAGCATCTGTCTTCAGCTCACATGGGAGTCCTCCTTTATGTAACCCTGACCTTGTAGGGGAAAAAAGAGAAAATGCCGATCTTAACCATGGAATAAATATAGGGATGATGGCTTTAAAATTAGAGGTTGGAAGAATGGTATACTGTGAAATCCCAAACCTCGGGCATGGTCTAGGGAGCCACAAACCACACAGATTTGAACTTCAAGAGGAGATGATGTTTTGAAGGGCTTGGAAATAAAGAGACCCAGGTTCCGCTGGGGAAGGATGGATTCTCATCCAAAATGCATCTTTATGGCTGGGCTCTTGGGCCCGGAAAGTGTTCCTCATGGAAATGCTGAGCAGTCTCTGCAAATCCTACACCAGCGAGGTCTCCAGTTTGAGAAAAATCAGACTTTCCCTGCAACTAGGTCAACTGGCTGGGCAGCAGGAGGTTCCCTGGGAGTCTGGGTTTTCCAGGACTTTAAAGAAAGACTCCATTATGGACAGGAATGTCTCTCTTTCTTTAAATGTTTTTATTCCTTTACAATGTCATACATACCTCCCTCTCCATTATCCCCTCTCTTTTACTTCTCCTCTCACAGAGACATTTCTTCTCAACAAGCCCCACCCCATTTCTTGTCTTGTTTTTTTGTTTGTATCATGGCCCGCTGCAAAGAACTAAGGTTGCTTGTTTGAGCATGAAAGGTTATTTATTTGAGTAAGGACCATTTACCAAAGGCTATGCCACTGAAGACTATGACACCTCTTCAGGAGCCTGGCCCTGCCTCCGCTGCCGCCTCTGTCAACCATTAACTCTCACTATAGCTCCTTGAGGAGAAATAGAGCCCAGGGAAGTCTCTCTAATCCTTGATGAGATGTGAACTGACCCAGCCTTATGCAGATTGGCAGTGCTGCGGGCTCATGTGTGCCACAGCCTTGCCACTGGGCTGAGATTTCTTACTAGCTTTGCTTCCTTTTGAAGCCCAGTGAACTGCTTGTGAGAACAAAGAGGCAACCAGACAAAAATCTCTTGTCCAGAGATGTTGTTTGTGAGCTCTATATCATCAACAGTCCTGAACCACTAAGCACCACTCAGGAGTCCAAAGCTCAAGTGTCACAAACACAAGAAGATACATCTGAGGAGTGATGCTGGGTGGTAAGACAGACATTGGCCAGACGAGATATTTTGTGCCCAGCCTAAAAGGAACACCCTCTTACCCACCCCACCAGGGACTGTGGCTGTAAGGAAAAGCAAGCCAACGGCACCAACACTGACATTTCTAAAAGACTCGTTGAAATATGCACAACCCCTTGAAAGCCTCTAAATTTTAACATCGAGAACAAGTTCCAAAATATCTTAGACATAACACGGGCCAAGCAAAGCACAGCACACTGGCGCCCTTCAAGATCTGGGCTCTGTTGCCTCCCAACGTTATCAAGACAGAATTTCAACGCGTCAGTGGAAGGAGAGTGAGTCCTTGTAGCATGCAGGGTGAGGGTACAGCCAACTTCCAGCCTAAGACCCTACCTACCAACACCTGTGTGGTTCAGGCTCCGTTCCTCAATCTGTGAGGAGAGGGGAAGGGCAAGGGGAACATCAGGGACTGTCTACAGCCAGGAGTCTATACCTGTGGCCAATAGAGCCATTCACCGAATAAGGTATTGAGAAGCCCTTAAGCTTATGATGATTCAAGATTAGGTGTAGCCCTGGGTGAAATGGGTACCAGGTTCCAAGTCTCAGGGCATAGCTCATGGGGACTCTTCAGAAACTCTGGTTGAAACTGGACTGAGAAGAAGAAGCCACGACATTTGAGATACAGTGGCTACGCCATGTTTGTACAGGTATCAGACCTCAGCTATCTCTTTCATCCTTATCTTTACAAGAGGCTCAGAAGGCAGGGGCCTTATCAAGGCCTTTGTCTACATTTGGAAGAAGAGGAACTGGAGTTTCAGCAGGGCTAAGGCAGGCAGGCAGAAACAAGAGCAACAAGGAAAACACAGAAAGGCAAAATACTTCTTCACAATTGCATCTTATCTGGTTATTTTCCTCTACTAACATTAGTTAGTATACTCAAAAGACTTCCACTTTAACATTGGCTTGGGTTACTAAGAGGGAAAGGGAGGCAAAGACCTTAATCATGGAATAAATATAGGATATAGTAGCTTCAAAAGGTCACTAGCAAGAGGCTAGAAGTAGGTTATGATAAACTGGGGGCAGGTCTCTGTAAGGAAAAGCCACTCTGTCTGGGCAGTAAGCTCCCAGCTTCTATTGGAAGAATAAGGCCTACTGTGGAGAATGGGTCATTTTTAGACCCATCTACACCCATTCGGGAGCTGTGTTCCAGTTAGTGTAACAAACTCCCCTTCAACCTAGACTCCATTTCTGTCTGTCTGTTTTAAATTCTCATACCACTAGAATACTCTTCTCTTACAACTCAGTTTAAAAACAAATGAGTTAAGTCTAAAATGAAGGAGGCTCTCTCCTCTCTCTGATATTATCCTTCACACATTGAAGGTGGGAAGGGTGGAACTTTGTACATGTCTATTTGATATCTGTGAAAGACAGGTCTGCTGGACCACCCTTATGTCTGGGCATCCTACTATCAGGGCGGACATAGTGGATGTGTTTCTATCTCCTGTCCCCTGAGAGAAAAAGTGTCCCTTTCTCCAGCGTTTGCCCTTGGAACAGCCAGAGCCATCCGGGGAACTCCTCTCTGGCTTAGCATAGGCAACTGTGTCTCAGGAGTTTATACCCTTAAGCAAATCTTGGAAAGGAACTTGAATCTGTGCCTTGCGTCCTTTCCATGCTCTGTAGTTGACAGTTTCAATTATTGGTACAGGGTCTCATTCAGTAGCCCAGGCTGGCCTTGAGTCCTACATCTTCTTACCTCAACTTAGAGAGTGCTGTAGTTGCAGATGTGGATCACCATGCTCAACCTATCAAGTATTCTGTCATATTTGTATGTTCACTTCTTCTGCAGCCATGGGGGTGAACCCAGAGCCTAGCAATGGAGTCACATCCCCGGCCGATCTGCTCGGATTTCTTATTTGCACACACACATGTTTCAGATTTTTGTCTCTTCTCAGGGTTTTCTCAAGGTTGCCTGAGAACAGCCATCTAGAGAGCTGGACCAAAGGTTACAGTCTTGCCCTTCTGCTATGCTTGGGAAACCTGGGAACACAGGGCCTGAGTATTCAGTAGGGTCATCTGGATGGTGGGGGCCCGAAGTCCAACTTGTAGACTCATTGATGCTGTGTTTCCTGACTACTGTGTCATTTCTTCTCAGCTTTCCTTGAAAATGAAGGGCTCCTGGTATCCCACACAGTGAATATCAGAAAGAGGAGGCAAATGCTGGCTTTGAAGCCAGCAGCCACTCAAAAGTTACCCTACAGGCCTGGGAAAGCAAGACTGTACCCACAGCTCATGCCTTGATCCATGAGGAAACCTAGTTTGTATATCTTCAGTAGATAATATCTAGGATTAACTATGACAGCATGGAGAGAGAGAGAAAGAGAAGAAGAAAGAAGAAGAAGAAGAAGAAGAAGAAGAAGAAGAAGAAGAAGAAGAAGAAGAAGAGGAGGAGGAGGAGGAGGAGGAGGAGGAGGAGGAGGAGGAGGAGGAGGAGGAGGAGGAGGAGGAGGAGGAGGAGGAGGAGGAGGAGGGGAGAGGAGGAGGAGGAGGAGAGGAGGAGGAGGAGGAGAGGAGGAGGAGGAGGAGAGGAGGAGGAGGAGGAGAGGAGGAGGAGGAGGAGAGGAGGAGGAGGAGGAGAGGAGGAGGAGGAGAGGAGGAGGAGAAGGAGAGGAGGAGGAGGAGAAGAAGAAGAAGAAGAAGAAGAAGAAGAAGAAGAAGAAGAAGAAGAAGAAGAAGAAGAAGAAGAAGAAGAAGAGAAGTCATTATAGCCTTGTGTGTTATACTGATATGTTAAATTATCATTTGTTATTTGAGTTCACTGAGAAGCTGACTCTGCAGCTAGGGTTGCCCTCCCTGGTTTTAGACCCTAGCATAGTTATCTCAAAGCATCTTCCCAAGCCTCTTGTCCAGGTGTGGGCTTCCCCTATGACTCTGTGACAGGGGAGGAGAGAGAATAACAAAGGAACTCAAGCGTGAAAACAGTGTGTCCTTAACAACAACTAGGAGGTGAACATTTCCATCGGGGGAGTGGGGCAGTTATTATTTTTATCCTATCCCATGATATGCAAGCAATCAGTAAGGGAAGCCAGAATCTACCGCAGCTGCTCATCCACAGAGAAAGCTCCGCCAGGAAGTCCAGCTACTGCCTCAATTTCCTCAGTTGGGTTTTCCTGAATGTTGTGAGAACTTGATATGATGCTGTTGTCTCAATCTGTTGCTATTTGTTCTTTGGCTTGGAGGACACCTTACCCAAGGGGACATGGGGACATACCACTCCATTTGGGTACTCTCTCAGCCGAGTGTCTCAATGGGACATTCTCAGTTTATTTCTGCAGAAGGTTTTAAGTCCCTGGTTTGATGGGGTCTTTCTATCCATCGTCATTTATCAAAGGACCTCTTGCTGTTTATTCTTTTACATTGGCTTGATATATATGTAATAAACTCATTCATTCAGAACTGAAAGTATGGCTGTCATAGATTGTTTCTGGACTGTGGAGAAAAGAAAAATGAGTTGAGGACATCACACCCTTCCACCATGACCAAATTCACACCCAAGCTCCAACTATCAACATGACTGGTTTTGGATTGGGTTGGTATTAAGGTTGAAAAGGGTTGTAAGGGTAGGAACTTCGTTACTTTTCTTCTTGCTGTAACAAAACAAAACAAAAACAGCAAATGCAACCTATGTCAAAAGGCCCTGTTTGGCTCACGGCCCAAGGGGACAGCTGCAGGACTTTGAGGCAATCTGTCAGGTTAGGAAGCTGAGAGTGATGGCTATCCACCATGCCCTGCTAGCTTTTTCTTTTTTATGCAATCTGGGACCCAGGCTTAGGAAATGTTACCATCCACTTTAGGGTGGGTCTTCCTACCTTAATTAACCTAGTCAAGATAACACCTTACAGGCGAGTTTAGAGATGATTTGTCTTCTGGGGGTTTTAGATCCTGTCAAGTCGATGATATTACCCATCATAGGCCTTATCCAATAGGATTCCAGTAGGAAGAGTCTCTCTCTCTCTCTCTCTCTCTCTCTCTCTCTCTCTCTCTCTCTCTCTCTCTCTCTCCCTCTTCTTCTCTCTCTCTCTCTCTCTCTCTCTCTCTCTCTCTCTCTCTCTCTCTCTCTCTCTCTCTCTCTCTCCCCCTCACACTCTATGTCCTTCTCTCCTGCCTTTCTGGCTAAGTACCAAAGAAAGACCACATGAGGATTCCGAAACATATGGCCATCTGTAAGCCAAGAAGAGAGAAACTTCCAGAGCCCAGCAGACGGCTCCCTGAACTTTTGGCCTAAAAGACTGTGAGGAGATAAGGTTCTATTACTTAAGCTTCCTGACTGAAGGATTTTTATCCTGGCAGCCAGAGCTAGAATTATGAGGATGAAACTAAAAGATGAGGGGGAAAGAGACTTTGCAAGGGCCAGGTACCACCCAGGGGTCTTTCTGCCTATTGCCCTCTTCCCTGCCTCAAAAACCACAAGAGATCCTATTCTCATCTATGAAATGCCTTTCCTCTCATGGAAATAGGTTGTGGCTACACATATACCAAGAGTATACCAAGGCCCTTGGCTCTGCCGAGTAGCAAACACTTTCCCGGCAGGGGCTACGTTAAACATACACCTGAGTCTCCCTTCACCTGTAATTCTGAGGTCACTTTAGTTTTGCAAGCCTCAATCTATCTGTATCCCTCTGGAGATCAGCCTGGGCTGTTAGAAGCTTCCTCAAGGAGATACAAGGGATTTAAGCAGGGTGGGAGGAATACCCCATCCTCCTTATCTTCAGGATTGGAGAAAAGGGATGCTCAGAACTTGGATACAGCTGGCTGCTTGGGAGAAAGACTGAGATCCAAAATACTCCAGCTAAGTTAGACTCCAACATGTGTTGAGGTTAGAGTGCATAGTCAGGGAGCCATCTTGGCCTCTCACATTCAACCCCCACCAAAACTATTTTGGTTTATACAAAATCAGTGTGCTTGGTGTACAAATGTGCTCTGAGTCAAATCCCCAACTCCCCAAGCCCCTTTCCATATAGATCTCAGTCAATTTGTACCTAAAGAATTTCCAGAACCATCCATGCCTCCCCTGATCCCATACCCCACCACCCTTTCTCACTAACTGCTCTCCAAGCCCTTTGAACTCTCCTGTTAAGATGCTCCAAGGCCACGTAAAGGATCTTAAGTAACCAGCTGGTCCTATACAATCCACGCCATAAGAATCGTGAATGTTCTTATTGTTCTGAGAAGCTGTTGAAGCCTCATCTCCAAGAGAGTGTGTGTGCTCGCACAGACAACCATAAGCGGCTCTTCTCAGGTTCTTCTCGGGGTCGTCCCCAGCCCACAGGTGCCCTGTAAATCAGGCCAGGCCAACAATGCACACCTTCGCCGTGTTCTCTGCATCTTCTTCTCTGGTAAGCCCGCCCAGGCTTTGAAAGGGGGTCTAAGTTTCCACCCTGGGGATCTGCACAGGGCTCAGCTTCCCTAGAGTGGCTGTGTACCCAGCTTCCTTTATGAAAGGTCACCCCTTTGTCTCCTATCTCCTGCACTTGACTAAATTTACCCACTGTCAGGTCAGTAAAATAAGAGCTGAGGGCTTGATCAGCTTACAGCCTCATTTGGGAGACAAGGGGTTGTTGAAACTGGATCTGAGCACTTTGATTATCAGTCTCTGTCACCTGTACACATTACAGCATATGGAGGCTTTTCTGTGGATCTGTTTACACGGGGGAGTTGTGTGTGGATTTATGGGGCAAGTGGCTCTTGGGTCATTTCACGTCTGCAGCAACTAGAGCTTTGTGAATACTTTTAACTGCAGTTGTTGAAAAGAATAGAAAAATGAAAGAAAGAAAGAAAGAAAGAAAGAAAGAAAGAAAGAAAGAAAGAAAGAAAGAAAGAAAGAAAGAAAGAAAGAAAGAAAGAAAGAGAGAGAGAGAGAGAAGAAAGAAAGGAAAGGAAAGGAAAAAGGAAAGGAAAGGAAAAGGAAAGGAAAGGAAAGGAAAGAAAAGAAAGGAAAAGAAAAGAAAGAAAGAAATCACTCCTAGTTATGTGTCCAGGTGAACTACAGTGGCTCCGATAAAGAGCTATCCTGTGTGATCTTTGCATTCTGAAGGGAAGGCAACAAAAGGCCTCAGTCACAGAAATCTGAATTCACACAATAGCACCAAAGCGAGGGAAACCACAACTAGGCCAGCAAGCCCATGAGAGAGTCATCCCCAAGCCCATGAGAGGGTCATCCCCAAGCCCATGAGAGAGTCATCCCCAAGCCCATGAGAAGGTCATCCCCAAGCCCGTGAGAGGGGTCAGCCCCCTGTCCCTGCTATTCCAGACCAGTCAAGGAAGATAGTATTACAGGGCAGGGTGTTCCCTCAGTATAGAGGCCTGGTTTTCATCTTGCCAAACAAGCAAGCTGAATGGTAACCTCTCACCCTCTCTCCTTCTGGTAGAACAGTCACTTTGACTTAGCCCTTGGTTTGTGGATCTCTGTGGTAACCTTCCTTTGAAGAACAGTGGCATGTTGCTACGTGGTACTCTGGGGATGAAATGGTGTCAGGGGGGCAGGTTAGACATCTGTTATTGTCAAAGCACATTAAAAAGAGCTGCCTGGTCAGAGGATGTTTGGTGTGTTTACCACACCCCTCAGGTCTCTCTCTCTCTCTATCTCTCTCTCTGTCTCTCTCTCTCTCTCCTTATTTATTTTTAATGTGTAAGTGTGTTGCCTGTATATATATGTATACCACTCCTGTAGTCTCCATGGAGACCAGGAGAGGGTATAAGATACCCTGGAACTGGAGTTTAAAGCCACATCATGTGAGTACTGGGAACCAAACCAGGTCCTCTGCAGCAAGTGCTTTTAACCACTGAGCCATCTCTTCTGTCTCATCAGCTCTCTCTTTTGATCTGATGGCATTCTTGAAGCATCATCCACTTTCAGCACCTTGATACCTCCAAAGCTCTTACCTATGAACCACCTTCAAGGGCCCAGCATCGCACTGGCACATCCTGTCTGATGCAGGGGCCACCACAGTTTTTCCACAAACAACAATGGGTGGCTGGCACACATTCTCAGTCTTCTCACAGGCCCTCTCTGTTCAACCACTCCACACTGCCATCACCCACCAAGGCTACCTTAGACATTATGTAAATGAAGAGGTATGGCTGGCTCCCAGTAAAGCCCTATCTATGAACATTGAAACTGGAGCTTCAATGTATATATCGCAAAATATAAAAAAAAGTTTTACCCATTAAAAGATTAAGTGTTGCTTATCATACAGGAAACACAAAAGTGGGCAAGAGGTCCAGATGGGTCCAAAGATCTCATTTCATCACTGATCTAAGCATGACAAACAGGCTTTCTCACTACCACACTCCCAGTCCTGTGATTTGCCATGGGTTTTACAGGTTAATATTTATTAATTTTCCTTTTCCTTTGCCCCTCTGGCTATTCATGGTGACAGCAGCAACCCATGAGATGTCTTCTACGTTTTGGTTCGACCTAAAGTCAGCAAGAGGCCACCACCAAAGGGCTGGGCCCCTAAGAAGAGACCATGCCAGGAAAGAGGTTTCCTATTATGATTTCTGCAGTAAAAATTTGTGCAAGAAACACGCAACATTTCCCACAGGAAGCAGCAAATGCCATGTGGAAGGGGCCCTGGGTCTGTGTGAGCCTCCAGTCCAGCTGCCTTTTTCTACTGAAAACTCAGCCAAAGGGTAGGGATGTTGGTACAGTGCTCATCTATCATGCAGGGGCCTTAGCATATGTGTTTCAGTCCCCAGCATCACATATAAGTGTGTACAGTGGCACACACTTGTGATTCCAGCACTTAGAAGATAGTGGCAAGAAGATCAGAAGTTCAAGGTCACTCTTGGATTTATAGAGGTTCTGAGCCAGCCTTGGATGTATGAGGCCTTGTATTTAAAAAGAAAGAACAAGATACTTTACTGTTAACCAGGGCCCAGACAACTTCCCGGCCTGACGCATAACAGTCCATCCACACAGCTGAGTCAGCCTCTGACTTGAAGAATGCCAGTCTGCTTGGTTCTTCAGTGTAGAATCTCCCTCTGTCAGAGGTATTCACTGTGGTTTGCTCATCACAACACCACACCTGGATCTAGAATCTTGCCTTGGAAAAACCTTCCAGAACTACTAACCCCATCTGTTCTGGCTTTTGGATCAGGGTACAAAATCCACTCACCAGCTTGGTGTGTTCCATTCTAAAAATGGCGAATGGTCCTTGAACGACCGGATGGACGGAGGCCCCTTGCTTGGCTACGGCTTGCCTACAAAGGTGAGCTGAGCAGGTTGAATGCTGTGCAAACATCATGATCATTTGAGATTTTGATCATTATCTTCAGTAATTTAAAACACAGTGGATGTTTTTGTTTGATTTAAAAGAAGAGCTCACCAGGTAGTTCACTGGGTGAAGCGCCCAAGTCTGACAACTGAGTGTGACCTTTGTAATCTGTGTAAAGAAGGAAAGATAGAATTGTCCCTACAGAGTTTTCCCTTGACCTCCATAAGTGTGCCACGGCATGTGCTTGCCCACACACACATGACACTTAAAAAGTAATAAATTAAATACATTTTTAAAAAGAGGCATTCCAGGTAGCTGAAGTGGGTTCAAGATACCCCAAGACTAAGTTCTCCACACAAAGGAGATTTATTTGCCCCAGAGGGACAGAGGGCAGAGAGAAGGGACAAAGACAGGAGATACAAGAAGAGGGAGTAAAGGGGAGAGGCAAGGGGGAGGGCTAAGAGGCTGGAAGCGGTATCTATCCCTGCAGGGAGTGGGGGCATGACAGTGACCAAAGGACTGTCCTCGGATGGTCAGGAGACAAACATGGCCCATAGGAAAATGGCAGTTTGTAGAGCTAAGAGGGGGAAAGCTGTGTTAGGATGAGGTATTTCATTTTGATTGGGCATGTTAATTAAGTGAGCCAAAGGGGATTTTGATTGCAGAAACTGCAATACTTTGATAGCTAGACCTTGGTAGCCAGTCTCAGGAGGAGAAAGTGGCCAAATAAGGGAATAGACCCTGGTAGCTAGCTTTAAAAATGTAATCTAATGGTTTTTAGCAAGGCAGAGGGAATCAGGGAGAAGGGCAAGGCCTGCCAGAGCCGTATGCAGTGGGCTAGAGTCCCGTTAGATGTGGGAGAGGGACATGGTCCTGGTCATACTCACAACCAAACAGCAGTAAGGATGATGATGATGATGATGATGATGATGATAATGATTGTGTGTGTGTGTGTGTGTGTGCGCGCACACGTGCGCGCATATGTGTGTCACACACATCTGGAAGTCAGAGGACAACTTGAAGATGTCAGCTCTCTCCCTTCACCTTGTGGGTCCTGGGGACTGAATTCAGGCTGTCAGGCTTGGCGGCAAGCATGCTTGCTTACCCACTAAGCCATCTTGCTTTTTGTTCATTTGTTTTTGAGACAGGGTCACTCTATATGGCCTATCCCACTGACCTCAACCTTGAGATATTCCTACCTCAGTCCTGCTTCCTGAATACTGGGGTCATTACATTACATCGCCATTCTAAACTCCTCCTCTATTCTTGGTTTATCTACTGATGTGTTCTAGTTCCAAGTACATCAGGCTATACAGTTTGACTTACGTACGTCTGATACAGGCAAAATTCACTTAAGTACTCCAAACAAAGGAATTACAAGAGGACCGAGAGCCTGAATAGACATACCCAGGAGGACACAGAGTTCTTTGTGGAGAAGCAGAGTCACTTGTCCACATATATTTTAAACTAAACGTTATCTCTGAACTGCTCTGTTCCTAAGGCTCCACGTAGAAAATATTTGGCACTGCTGACTGTATGTCCACTATCTGTACTGTGACTCTCATGACTCCTAAGTCTGAACTGCAAAGTAATTTTGAGGTGTCTATTCAAAACTTCCCCCAAAGTCTCAGGAAAACAGAAGCTAAAGGGGACCTGTTCAGAATGCCATGTAAGATGTGGAAAGTTTCTCCTGTCCTTGCCCAGAATTGTCTGCCAACTCCCTTCAAGGCTTCCTAGGATAAACTGTAAGAGGAGATAAGCTCCGCTTTCATCTCCTAAAAACATCAAAATAATAAATAAATAACCTCAAAACACAGGCTGGAGGACTCCCATGTGCATACACAAGCAATGGCACATTCATCAGTCCCACAGGCTGCTCAAGGCTGCCCGGCTATATTTGGAAGAAAACTGGGGATTCGAGGTAGAGATGAACCAGAAAGTGTCTTACTGTCATCAGGTGCTGGCTTCTTCCTTCATCTCTCAGCCAGGAGGGAAAGGATGGAATATTTGACATCTCAGTATTGTGTAGCTTTTCCTGGGACCACATAGCCAAGTGCCTCCTCACTGCAGAGACTACACCAACAGACCAATGGAACATTCTCGCCCAAGTCTGACAATCTACTGGGCTTACTTATAGGAACGTGGGTGAAGGATTCCTTACAGGAGTTTGGGTGAACTCCGTCAGATGGCTGTATCACCAAAGTCACCCAGCATGGATAATGACTTCCTCATATCTACAGCTAAATAGCCCCTTCAGTTAACCTATACTCTCCCAAGACCATGTGTGGCAGGGGCAGAACTACATACAGCTAGGAGAGAAGCACAGGAGGGAAGGGAGAGCTGGAAACTCAGGTGAGTGTCTCTGGGGAAGAGGGTAAATCACGACTACTCTGGTTAAGGTGGTAACGGCTGCTACATCAGAGGACAGCATCAGCAACACTCAGCCTTTCCATTCCATAAGAACTCACAAGACCTCCCAGTTACTGAAACTAACTGTAAGTGTGGAGAGCAGACCAAATCATTTGGAAGAGAGTAGTCTTTTCTTAAAAGCCCAGTAAGATAGTATATGCCTTTGACCCATGATCTGAGCAGTACCCACCCCCTCAGCTCTAAGTCCAGAAAGCAGACACTTCATGCCTATGAAGATGCAATAATAAAAACGTGGACAATAGCAAGTGTGATCAAGGACGTGGGAAAACCGGCACATTGTTAGTGGGAACATAAAACAGGGCAACGGATTAGGAAATGAGATGATAATTCCTCAAAAGTTCAGACATGGAGTTATCCTATGACCCAGCAATTCTACCACTAGGCCTATGCCCAAGAGAAACAAAAACACATGAACCAACTCCCACCACTACCACTAAAAATAAATAACCCACCTCTACATGGATGTTAAAAAGCACTGTTATTTATAAAGTTCATCAGTAGGGGAACAAATACTGCAATATATCCATGTAATAGAATTTAATTTGGAAACAAGATGGCACTTGCTACAATATGAATGAGCCTTATGCTAAATGAATGACACCAGACACAGAAGGTCACCTACTGTAGGAACCAATGTGTGTGAACTGCCTCATCAGAGAACAGATGAGAATTGCTAGAAAGAGTTTGGAAAGGCTGCTAATGGGTCCTGGGTTTCTTTTTGGAAACTGGAAATTAAATCAGAAGACATTCAGATATTATGGTAATGATGGCCATATAGCACTGTGAATATACTTTACAAAAACCACTAGCATGTATAAAATATCACCAGGAAGAGAGGGACCGTCTGCAGGAGATAAGCCCCTACAGGTAATCCTTCTGGTGAGACCTATAATGAATATCTAGATAGAACCTGGGACTTGCCCAACACAACCAAGGCGTATGAAGCATGCCAGTTGATTCTACTCCAGCTTGCTTACCAAGCCTCTCTATGGCACTAGGCAGAGCCATGGTCTTAGTTGTTTAGACTATTTCCTATTTGGGTGACTCTTAGAAACCTACAGTTCAGTTTCAAGTTTCTATCTGCACTAGCTAAGCTCTCTGGAATGTTCTAGAAACCTTTATTAGCCAGGACAAGTTGGCAGCACTACTTCAGAACGGTGTTAGGACCTTGATCCACAGCTGCACACATCTGTAGTGACACTGTACTGTGAACTTGTTTTCATTTCCTGAGTGTGAGGTTCAGAAACATTCTCCAACACCAGATAGCGAGAAGTTTCCTGGGTAAGAGGCTAAGTGGTGGACAAGGAGAGCCTCGTATGCCCAAGGAACCCACTGAACTCTCCCAAAGAGCTGTCTTTGTAGCCCAACAGTCCATCTTCTCTTCACTATTACAGGCCACAATTATCATGGGAATTTAAGACACCCTTCTGAATGTGTTCTTCCTACCTGGAAACAACAGGGCCCAGGACATACCCCAAATACCTGCCGTCTTTTAGTTCTTCACAGATAAACTGATTTCCAGGTTCACTGACAACCATCTACTCCCCAAAGCTTTCCTTCAGTATTGGGGAGTGGCCCTGAACTGCAGGATTCTTAACAAGCTCTGTGTATATTTTTTTAGGGCAGGTTTAAAAAACAAGAAGCTATTCCTATCTTTTTCACGAATGTCCTGTTTTCTTTCCCTCCGTGACAAATCTCTCAAAATAATTCTAAAACTAAAATGGCCAATAACTGCTTTAGGATTCCTGTTGACCCAGCTCCCTGAAACAGACAAGAAGTTCAGCAGTTTGCACCATAGTCTACAGAGTTGTAGCCACGGTATCCTGGGAGATGTGCAGGGCTGATCTGCTGGAGATTAATGAACATTAGCTCCCCAGCCTGGGCTTAAATAGACCTACATCAGCAGCAGGTCCATTCTGCCCCACACCAAGGGCATCCAACGTTGGGAATAGCCAGCCAGCAGCATAAGCAGCCTGCACCCAGGTGACTGTTTTCACACCCTTTCTTAACGCTCTGCTGGAGATGGAACCCAGGGCCTAATGCTTGTAAAGCAAACACTGGGCTGCTGAGCTACAGCCCAGCCCATGAACTTTATTTTTTTACTCACATTCTTTTGGTGGGGTCATTACCTTGCTCTACTAATAAGAAACAGAAGCACAGACCAGAACCAAATGCCACCCTCCTGGGGCCTTTGCTTTACCCACGACCCAAGTCCAACAGGGACAGCAGGACAGCATGTTTAGTGACTGACCAACAGCCCCACACCACCGCAGCTCCATCTGTGCATCTCCCTATCTAAGTGAAGAAGCTGTTCCTAAGGAAATCTAATGGTAACTGATAGGTCCTAGATCCGCATGTGCAGACAAGAAAAACACTCAGTTTTAGTGGCAGGAAATGAATTCTCTCTGTGTGCATTATAAGGAGGGTAGCCTGGAATGTGGCAGGTCCCAGCACCCAGCCAATCTGAGTGTTGTCACTGCTACCTCCCCATCCTTAAGTCATCCTTAAGGTCCTCTCTGTGCTGCTCCTCTGAAAAGTCTGAAGGACCCAGGAAGAAACCCTGTCTTCCTCTGTTGAGATGATGGCATGGAGTCTATCCAGGGTTGAATCAACTTCTGGCTCTTCACTCATCAACCTGTCCCAGGCACTGCTGTTCCCAGGCAACCCCTCTGGCAAGTCACCCCAACGCATGGCCTATTAGCTTTGCCTCTTGGGCATCCACACCACCAAGTACTATCCACACCTCCAAGCGCAGGAAACCATTTGGTAAGACACGAATGTTAAAAAAATAAGCTGCGTGACATTTATTTTGTCTTGTTAACATTAATATCTGTAGAAACATTTTTTATTGTCAGTATAAAAATTAACAGGTTTTATTAAATACTTTCTCCAATTTCAAAACACATAAAATCAGTGTAATCTGCATTCATGTCGCATGACTGTAGCAAAGTGAGTGGGTGTATCCAAAGCAAAACACAATACTTGAATACAGAGATCAACATCAACAATCAACGTTATCTTGTCGGATGTAGCTATTGGGCCAGATCTTTTAGTGAGGTGAGGTCTTGTAAGAAGTGAGTAGAAGCCTGAAACAAACCCTTAAGAAGATGGAAGGAGGTCCCAAACTCTCAACAGAATGATGCTGGGCTTTTGATATTCTGAGAGGATGGAGATTTCCTCAAAGGGCTTTGGATGCTGAAGAACCTGACGCTGTTATTAAAACTCACGGAGGAGACACAAGGCAAATGTGATGGGTGTGTGACTCAGGCAGAAGGCCAGCTGCTAAACAAGAGCCACCTGCTATCATTCCAATGGAAGTCTGTTCTCCAGAGAGGTGAGGAAGGCATCTTGGGATGAGGATGCTGGTACCATTTGTCTTGGGAAGTCTGGTTAATTGTTACACTGGGGTGACAGAGTTTAACAGGTTTCTTGAAACATGGGCATTGAGGTGTCTAGATATAATCATTGGACAGCAGAGTTGAAACACAAATAAATCAAAACATCATTTCCCCCCAAATTAGTCATATATCGTAAATATTTCTCTTCTCCAAGGATCCAATAACCAGTTAAGTCCAAGCAATAGATTAACTAGTCCTCTGTGCTGCCTGCATAGAAATGCCACTTAAATTACAAAAAAAAAAAACTATAGATGATTAATTGTTTCGTATATTACCAATTCGTTAATAAATTAATGTGACACCATTTTCCCTGAAAGCAAAAGTCTTTTCCCACCTCTGCTTGGCGAAAATTAAGAAATTCTAAGAACAGCATTTAGCAAATATCTATTTAAAAAAAAAAAAAGACCAATTTTCTAGGTGCATCAGGACATCCATTTAAAATCAATACAAAAAATAATTCCTTGTAAATATATAATATATATTTATACATAATTTGAATATATTTACATACATCCAGCACCTATATACTGCGTTTGTGCTCTGTAAGTATGTGCTGACATATATCTTCTCCAATTATTACAAAATTAACAAGGAAGGCAGAACACCTGTCTGCCTTGAGTCCAACTCGGGCACAGCCAGCACACATGATAGGTCAGAGAGGGTGGCGAGGTGGCTTGTGGCTGTCCACTTATCAGGGAACAGTCTTCCTTTCCTGGGAAGGTAACATGTTTCCAACTGTAGAAATCTTTACACACGTGACAAATATGCTTTCCCACTATTTACTCCTCTGATCCATATATACAAGTGGAGGCGTGTCACACGCTCTGGAGGCACAGCCTCTCTGCTCAGTGTAAGTAGGTTCCTGGTGCTGTCCTGTTTGGGGACAGGAAGACACGTTCGCTCATGTTTTAACACTGCCGTTTATGTGCGGATATTGAGGCAGGCAGGGTTCATAAGGCATGGGGTCTGGAGAAAACACAGAATCATCCCCTGAAGAACAAGAGCTCCTTGTGTCGGGGTAACTAGGAGAATACTGTTCGAGTGGCTGGGTGAGGTCCAAGTATTCCTGCAAGAAGGGAAGAGAGACGTTTTATTTCACCTTGGGTCAGGATAACAAGGTGAATACGGTTCGAGAGGCTGACTGAGGTCCAAGTATTCCTGCAAGAAGGGAAGAGAAGAATCTCATTTTAAACAGAAGCTCCTGAGACATCTCTATCAGATTTGGGAAGGGACAGGGAACCCCCAGGAAGGTTTCCAGCTCACCCCACTGCACAAAGACCTCGCTGATACCCCAACTCCATCCATTCCAGGCTGCCCTGAACTTTTCTCTTATAACATGGCATCCATAAACCACCAGCAAGCAGTAGACTTAGAAAAAAGCACAGTGAGCTGCCTACAGGACCTAGGTGACCTGCTATACACAGCCCTCTTCACTACGGCTCAAGGGTGGAGTTTAAGGCCTGGTGAAGTAAACCCATCAGGACCCCTTTTCAAAGCCGGGAAATGAATCTGGATTTTCTGAATCACATTCTACAGTTGCCATTGCTAGGATCATGTAGGGGGGAGGCTTCTTCTTTTGTTGCACATTTAACAGATGTAATTCATTACCCTCAGGAGCTCCAGAGTAAGCAATATGAACAGGTTAGGGAAAGGCTTGGATCCCCTCATGGACGTTAAACCCATAATGGGCTGTCAAAGGAAGCCTAGGGAAAGGGAAGTTTCAGTATTGAAACCGTGAAGTTCATAAAAGTTTCTCTGCTCCCCAAAGCATCCCTGGCTGCTGCCGGAGGTCCCTTTGGGTCACTCTCGTCCTCTAGCTCAGAGCAGGGCTCAGGCCCATGGGTGTTTCTGTTTGGCCCATGAACTAAAGCAACTTCTCAACAGTTGTACATGGCTGGTAGAAAACTCAAATTGAATCATAACTTACAGCAGCCAATGGCATGAAATGATATAAATTTATATAAAATTATATAAATTTCCCAATTTCAGAGTCCATAAAGTTTAGTGGAACACAGACATTTATTTACATAGACTTGAGGCTGCTTTCATGCTAGAATGGTGGTTTTGACAGAGACCATAAGGCCTTGAAGCTGAAAATCTTTACTCTGGGCCTTACAGAAAGAAAGTACTTAGTAACTGACTCTAGACAAAACTGGGAAAGATTTCTCTCTGTGTCTCTGCCTCTGTGTGTCTTTCTTTGTGTCTCTTTTACTGTGTCTCCCTATGTCTCTGTGTCTGTGTCTCCTGTATCTCTCTGTGTTTCTCTGTCTCTTTCTGTGTATATCTGTTTCCTTCCTTCCTCCCTTCCTCCCTCCCTCTTTCCTTCCTTCCTTCCTCCCTCCCTCTTTCCTTCCTTCCTTCCTTCCTTCCTTCCTTCCTTCCTTCCTTCCTTCCTTCCTTCCTTCCTTCCTATAAGGATCTCAAGTATCCAGGCTGGCTAACAATACTATGTGGTTAAGAATAACTTTGAACTTCTAATCCTCCTGCATCTATCTCTCCAAGTGCTAAGATTACAGGTGTGTGCAACCATGCTCAGTTTATATAGTGCTGGGGGATTAGACCTGGGGCTGTGTGTACACTCAGCAAGCACTCTTATCAACTGAGTTATACCCCCAGCCCTGATAAGATTTCTAACCAGGGGTCTTTCTTGACTCCCTGTCTAAGGCACTGGCACAATAGGGTGGCTTTGCCTATGTACCCAATAGCCAGCAACTCCTCTATGACAGAGGGTTTTTCTGAGAGGGGACAAAAAGCGCAGACTACAGCACAAACCACCTCAGCCTTATCAGCAGAGAGCCCATGGAATGTCGGCAACCACACGGTTTAAAAGACAAAAACCACTATAATTCATCACCAGGGTTGGCAAGAGAGAGAGTCGCCATCCAAGAAGGGGATGTATCGGCTCCAACAACATCAGCATTAACCGCACAACCAGAAACAAACACACCCACCACATCAAAAGAGGACTTTTTGCTTACAATGATAAAAATGAAATCTTGTCCTAAATGGAACCATTTTTCTTAAGCATGTGGTAATGATTTTAAGAAGGAAAGAAACTTCGATTTTTATATCCGTTAGACAATATGGCATTCTGCTTTCTTATTTTAGAATAGACATATAAAGTTCAGTAGGAATGGGTCCCCCTTTAAGCATAAATATATCAATACGTAACTTTGAGCACAGACCTGGGATCATTAAATGAAATGCCTAATGCCCTTCCCAGTTTCTAAATGAAGCTGTAAATTTCAGATCTGATTTGGGGTGGGGGAAGAGTATCATTAGATTCCAAGCCTAGGGTTAAAGGAACTTAGGCTAGAAACAACAGTTTTGGCAGGAGAAGAAAGTTGGCTTTTTTTTCTCTCCCCCCTTGAACTATTCCTTTCCTTTCAACTTCTGAAGGTCAGCTGTGTTCATTTAAATGCAAGCTCTCCCTTTATCCAGCACAAGCCACAGCCAAGAGCACAAGATAGGGTTGCCACATTAAGGCTTTCTATCTCTACACTGGGCTGCTTTTCTTTGTCTTTTTAATCGCTCTATTTGTTTTCCAAAACAGAAATTGACTGTATTCTTTTCCTTTTTAAGTGTTAGAGAGATTCAAAAACTATTTTATTGTTGTGAAAACAACTGCATCTACCTTTTCTCTGGGAGGTAGTATTGTTTGGCTCAGAAAATATCTCAAAATTCATGTACAGTTTCTATCAGGGGTTTCCGCTGACTGGGTGGGCCTACCTGTTCATAGAATATTCCTTCTAAAACCCTAAAGATCATTCAATTTATGTTGAAGCCAGAGACAGGGCTGTATTTATGCAAAGAGTAATAGAAAATGATATCTTTGATTGGCATAAATTATAGAGAAAATAAAATATTTTATGTGCATAGTCACATGGATTCGGTGTGCACGCATGTGGAAGCCTTGTTTTATGAGACAGGAGCTCTCTTGGGACCAGAAGCTTGACTACTAGGTTAGGTCAGCTGGTCACTGAATTCCAGGGATCCACCAGTCTCTGCTTCCCCAATGTTGGGATTACTAGGGTAGCCCCCCGACATACACACCACACCAGGCTTTCCGTATGAGTTCTGGGTATCAAACCCATGCTTGTGTGGCAAGCACGCTGCTGACAACTAGCTCCACACCCCTCAACCCCACCCCTATGATAAATATTTTAACTACAGGCACCAGCTGTCACTTAAAAATCCTGTCACTTATAACAGAATTATATAATGTAAGTCACACATGTCACACAGAAAGATCCAAGCCACATGCCTTTCCAGACAGGATCACATAAGGCAAGTGACATGTGGAAAGGGCAGAATGTCACTGCCTCCCGTCTAGCTGGTCAGCGGCCGGGCAAAGGCAGCATTCACATTAACCAACAGGACACAAAATCCGGGGTGCTTGTTACATGCCAGCGCCCTCCCACGCACACCAAAAAATGCTAACACAAAACATTTCCACCTCTTCCTCTGTCTACACAGACATCCTGGGCCTCAGCCTCTAGCCTTGTGAGTCAGAATTCTCAAAGTTCAGTTCTGAGGTGGGGGGGGGGGGGGAAACTGACTGAAAAGGAATATGCAGTTCAACTCTGCCTGACCTAGAAATGGTGGGGCTACCAACTCCAACACTGGAGCCTGTATTCAACAAACAGGCATCTCCTGAGCAAGCAGGGTCTCTGAGCTTTTGGAGGGACGCTTTTACCTCATTGGTTGTGAGAGTCAGAATTCGATCCAAGTCTTCAACCAACTGCTTGAATGTGGGTCTCTGTGAGGGCACAGCATGCCAGCAGTCCCTCATCATCATGTACCTGGGAAAAGGAGTTCTCTGGTCAACTGATGTCATTAAGCATGTGATGTACAGATGTGATTACTTTTAACAGGTGGCACGGAGACATGCCCTAGATAAAAAAATATAACCGCAAACACTGTACAAACACTACCATTGCAGAAACTGTTCTGCACCCAGAATATTACAGGAGGGTGGCTCTGTACCCAGACAGGTCTGTGTGTGTGTGTGTGTGTGTGTGTGTGTGTATGCGCACATGCACTTCACTGCTATCTCTGTGACAGTGTGACCTACCACAGTACTGGATACTTCTCAGAATCCTCTAGAGAGTAAGGAGACAGGTTTACACACTGCTTTCCTTCTCTCTCCCCAAATACTCCCGCCTGAACTATACTTTGGAGTTTGTTTTAAAAACTCTGTTGGCAAAAGTTCCTCAGTTTAAATATATATATATATATATATATATATATATATATATATATATATATATTCAGAAACCACAACTTGAAGGCTTATGCAGACTAATCTGCCACCACAGAGCTTTGTGCTAACTTCCTGATCAACTCTTGGGGCAGTCCGAGCTTCCCCCTTTATCTTGATTATGAGTTTCGACAGTCCCTCTATGTTAGAAAAAGTCATAGGAACACGAGGCACACAATAAATGCCTTTATATAATACGCTATAAAAAGTGGCCATTCATTAGCTCTCCACTGTACACCAGAAAGTGCTCATGGGATTACAGCTCTAAAATCCCCATGAAGAAGCACACAATAGCAGGCAGTCTCTGGGACAATCGCTTTCTCAGTCTGCCCCAGAGGAGGGGCAGCACAAGGCACGCGTCATTAACACAACACAATTTCTCGTACAGTGTGAGGGAGGAATCCTAGAAACCAGCTCACATTTTCATACTCAGAAATGGTACCCAGCGATAGCACCAGTATAAACTTGAATTCCCTGCTTTAGATATGGGTAAGCAAACACAATAACCCATTCAATCTGAGGGAGTGACAACTTTCTTTTCCTCTCTATTTTTTGTTCTTGCACACTTGCATGTTTGTGTGTGTGTGTGTATGCAGGCATGCATGTACATTTTGGGGTTGGAGGTCAACCATGGATACTGTTCTTCAGAAACCATCTACCTTATGCTTTGAAATAGAGTCCCTCACTGAGACTTGAAGTTTGATGTTTTAGGCTAGGCTGGTCAGCTAGCGAACCCCAAGGATGCCTGTCTCCACTTGTGCGGTCTGTGGGACTGTAAGCACACACACCATTGCACCCAGCTTTTTATGTGGGTCTTAGGAATGAGCTCAAGTCCTCAAACTTGTATGGTGATCACTTTACCAAATGAGCTACCTCCCCACTTTGTCAAACATTAACTTATTTTCACTTTATTTTATCAAAAAAAAAAAAAAAAAAGGGTCTAATTTTGTGGCCCAGGCTGGTCTCAACCTTGCCTCCTGCTCCAGCCTCCATAATGCTGGGATCACAGTATGAGCCACCACGCCTAGCTGTCATGTCAATCATCAGAGATTAAAGGTGCTTTGGAAGGAGCCTATCTCCAACTTGGCATTGCCAATGCTGGGAATAACCATGCACATTTTACGGGGGCAGCCCCACAGCATCCGAGCTCAGTATCTGACCTATAGAGTGTCCCTGTCACCGTGTGGCTCTCCCTTCCCATAGGCAACCATATTTAAGGCCCACTCCATACACTTTGGCAGGATGCTGCTCCTTCTTTTGGATAAGTTAGCTGCTTGTGTAAGTATCTATCTCAATACTGGGATTGAACCCAGGCAGCTCCAGCCATTCTTCTTCTGCTTAGAGCCATGTTTAGAAAACGGGAGTCTGAGGAACCCAAGATACATCTGGAAAGAGGGCAGATGTGGCAAGCCCACTACACTGTCAGCAGGGGTGGCTACAGCCCTTACAGCTCATTGGTGCAGTTGGTAGGCTTGTCCATCCTGTGTCCCTCTTTGAGCAGTTTAAAAAGTTCCTCCACGGGAATCCCTGGGTAGGGTGAGCCCCCTAAAGTAAAGATCTCCCACATTAACACCCCGAAGGACCAGCTGCAAAGAAAAGAGAAAACATAGCATTAGTAATGCGTCCAGATTGTAGAAACCTAAACATGTCAGTTAAAAAAATAAACACCCACTCGCTTCTTACATCCATAGATAAATGAGCCCTCCCACCATCCATCCCACATGCCCTTTCCTGACCCCCAAGGAGTTTCCCTAAGTGAGGACGACATGGGGATGGTCTGATGGAATTTTCCATGGGTAGACAAAGAGCCAGACCACCATCTCTTAAAGCTCTTTGTCTTTTGTGTGGTGATAGTCGTGCGGATGGGGTGGGAGCTGGGGAGGGGTGGGAGTGGGTGGGAGGGTCTTGACTCCTTGACTTCAGACTTCTCTCTAAATCACCCATCTCGCTTTATGGCTGACACAAGAACCTGGATCTACAGATGACAGAATAAGGCCAGAAAAGCTGACTCTGTGAGAGGATGCCTGCCCTCAATTGCAGGGCAGATGCTACAACTTAGTGTGATGTGAAGGGAGCCAGCACAGGCAGGGCTGGGATTAGCATGGAGGAATTTCATGCCCCAAGAGAAGTGCATCAGACAGCAGAGAGTGAGGACACCGCTCAGGGAGCCCTCTGTCCTCTGTACTTGATTTCACAAAGAACCACATCTGGATCTCCACAACCGAGTTTGGGGCACTCAAGTCTTTGATATAATCAAGCAGAGAATCAGAGGTTATTTGTGTCCTACAGTTCTGGAAATTCATGCACATTGACTCTGCAAGATCAGCTTCAACCCTGACACTGTTCCTGGTTTTACCAAGCAAGGGCCACAATATAGACAAAGCCAGCCCCAAGCTTTAGTGTATTCATACACATGAGAACTGTGACTTCTTCCTCCTAGAAAGGCTGATGGGACCAAGCATGCTGGTGTAGATTTAATACCTGTATCAGAAACCTTTAACCCAACCAAACACACAAACAAACAAAAACCCAGCCCATCCAAATAAAACACAAAACAAAACAAAACAGCAACAAAAACCTATGGTCTTTTGGAATAATTATAGATCCACAGGAACTGGCAAAAAGAAGCCCCTTTTACCCATTTTCTCCCCAAAACATCTTTCAGCTAAATTCCCCAATCTATAATATCAGTTGGAGCTTGGCTCTAGCAGTAGTTTATATGAGTCATCAGAGAAATATTATGTCATTTCTACTGTATTTCTAGAATGTTATCAAAGACCAAGACAAGACTTAAAATATTATAGTAACCATAGTTAGCAGAGTGGTGGTCATCCTAACTGATCTGCCTTATCCAGCATCAACCTCTCAGGACAAGCCTGAGCCAGAGAAGAATTACATACTCCTAAATTAGAAAGAAGGGCTTCAGTCTTTTCTTTTTTCTAGTTTTTATAAAGATAGGTTTACACTATGTTTTTCCTGGCCAACCTTGAACTTAGTGCATGTGGTCTCGGTTGGTCTTGAACTTAGGATCCTCCTGAGTACTAGGGCATACATTTGCACTCCCAGGCCCAGCTAAGAGTGTTTCTTTAAGGGAATGAAGAACATACCACCCACTGTGATCTGCCATCTGTGATAGCTGGAGGTACCTCCACTCTGTCTCCACCTTTCAAAGGTAGGCAGATCAGTAACCAAACACTGGGCACCAGTCTCCCATAAAGTCCTGCCATCTGAGACCCCAGACTCCCATGCCTTCTATGAACACGTGGGATCTGTACTATTTCTACAACTCAACCCATGTATAAGCCAAGGACAGAAGTTACTTACACATCACTCTGATGAGTGTAAACTCTATCAAAAAGGGCTTCAGGAGCCATCCACTTGACTGGAAGTCGCCCCTGCAAGAAAATGGAAAAGCCTGTCGATTTTACAAGAGTACTGCTGTAGGCTCAACAGAACCTTGCCCTATGTAATCAAGCGGACTCATTTTTGTAGCCCACATAGGCCCACAATTTAACAATTAGCCCAGGGTAGGCCCAGACTCTTAGCAGCCCTCCTGCCTCAACTTTTGGGCTCCCATACCTGGCTGCCTAATCTTGCCAAAAATTAAAATAAAGGACTCAAGAACCACACTGATTGGTAGGGCCTCTTCTGCAATGTGTAGAAAGAGACACTGAGTCCTGGGAGACAAGTCTGTGCTGGAATGCAGAGAAAGTGACTGTGTTGACATGTACAGGGCCCCAGGGAAAAAAAAAAGTAAGGCACCAGATCAAGTCCCAGGACTTCCTGGCTGGTTCCAAGAACCAGGTCTGGAAAGTAGACTTTGGTTCCTTTCTCTTTCCCATTTCTCTACTCCAACCTGTCTTGAATTTGGGCTCCAAACCTGAACACCCACCCAGCACCCAGTGGTAGGCATCCCTGGCTCCCTCACACTCCTGGGTATCCACCCACCTTACACTCTGAGTGAAGAGATGCCTTTCTAATGGATTTCATCAATATAATACTAGGGCAGGAATAAGCTCCAACTAGCTCTGTATATAATGGCTAAGATGCATAGATATAGTTCTTTGAATAAACTATCAAAGTGGCATTTCTTTATATTCTCATTATCATCTACCTCATAACACACAAATATATCCCAATACAGCTCTAGGCAAACATGAGCCGAGCAAATGCCCAAGTTCTAGTGATTGCTGTAAGAGCTGAACCATCTCCACATCCCCTGATTATGAAGAAAGCCACAGAAAGCCCTGGAGGCGTTAGATTGCTATTCTGTATAAAATAGCACTCCATGTATATATACTAGCCCTCTCTCAGATATCACCTAAATTTGCTGATCAAGAGTTAGCAAAGCAACAGAATGCAATACAGAGGGGAGAATTGCAGCAATTCTCCCACCAATACATCTGCATCATTCAGTAACCTCTCATGCCCCACCCCCCAGTGTTACATCACACACTCACATTTGTAGTCTTTTTATAATAGTCTATGTTGTTGATATCCCTGGCCAGGCCAAAGTCTGCTATCTTCATCACGTTGTTTTCTGTTACCAACACGTTTCTGGCTGCCAAATCCCGATGGATACACTGTAATTGAGGAAGAAGAGAGAGAGAGATATAATCCCAACGTGTTTTGAGAAACAAAGAAAAACACTCTTAGAAAAGCATAAGACAGAAAATATACCCCAAGTCAAAAAACTGGGTGCAGATTACTACAAGAGCCATACTGGGCTGTAAATTCAACCAGCTCAACATCACAGGAGGCTCACACATCACACAAGACGTGATAATCATCCATCGTCATTTGAATAAACAAACAAAGGCCCTGGTCATCTCGGAAAGTAACAGTTGATTATATAACCGCATTCTCTTTGATCTTCAAGTGTCCTACAGCACTGCTCTATCTCCTGCAGCTTCACACAGACTTGACATTAGACACCATTCTAAAATCTTTGAGCTCAACACTTGCTCTTCCTACCCAGGTCAGCTTGACCTTCAGACAACCAAGTTAAACTCCAACAGTCTTCTTCATTCGTGACCACTTCTCTAACACTGTGACCTCATGTCCCCCATCAGTTGGTCTCAGCAAGGTCTAGTTCTATCATTTCTACCTTTCCTTTCCCTAAGTGGTGTCCAGCCTGGCCTCTAGGCTGTACAAGGACCCTCCTCACTGTCAGACCCAACGAATCTCTTCCGACGGCCCCACGTTTGCCCTCTCTGCAGCTTTGGACACTGCAGAGGTCTGTTTCTGGAAATGGTTCCTTCATACCAGCCTCTCCCAACTTTCCTCTCGCTTCACTCTCTTGCAGATTTGGGCTGACTCTCCTCTTCCCATGTCCCTCAAAAGCAAAGAAACTGTGGCATGCTGTTTGCCTGTTTCTTCTATCCTGTAGCATCAATTCTTAGATACAGAAAGCAGAGACAAACCCTACCTCCCTCTTGGCCTCTGCTGAGACTCTTAGTGTCAGGTCACTCTAGGACATTTCCACAGACAGTAATGCCCTCTTGACTTCTTAAGGCCAATGTTTCTACTCCTCTGATTCCTATGCTTGTTCCTTATTCAGAAAGGGTCATACTCTATACTAGGAGCACTCCAGCTCCTAGGCAGCTCTGAGGTCTGTCCTGTATCACTCATCCCTTAGGCCAGGCTGTGGTCCCTGTCCTTCCCCTACCTCTGTGGACTGCAATTCTGACTGCCCAGAAGCTTTCTTGATTCCGCTTTTCCACCTCTTTCACTATGTGCTTCAGACACAGCACAGCATGTCCTCTTCTGACTCCCTGCCCAGCCAGTACTCATCAGTCCACATTCTTAGGTGCGGTTCGTTACAACACCCAGCCTGTGCAGGGGTGAAACTGTCTGCACATACATCAGGACCTGGTACTGCGATGTTTGCTATGATACATCTGATGGGAGGATGGTCTGTGCCAACAGGAACCATGGTCTCAGGAAGGTTTGGTCATTATTGTTTCCAAAGGCCATGTTTTCCTTTGCTACTGGGTCTCAGGCATACTGTAGCAGTCTGTGACTTCATTAAGGTACCTGGTAAACAGAACTCCTGATCACCTACCTCTATTTTTTAGAAGAGCATCACCCTCGAATGCCTTTCTAGAGGTTACAAACTAAGGTTAACTGGTGCATGAAGCACAGAGACTTCCTCTACTGGATGAGCGAACTGGGAATGCCTTATTGTAAGTTCTCCATGAAATGACCAAGTAAAAACGGAAGAAGCCTGACTGTGTTTGAAACATGAATAAGGAGTTATTTTAACTCTGCCCTCATCCACGCCCCAGCATCCCCTGTGTTCCCTTGCATATGTGGGTGGGCCGAAACCCAAAGACGAGGAAGCAGGCAAGCCACCCAAGTCTGTGTGTCCCCTGCCAGACTAGGAGCGGGAAATCTGAGAGCTCCCGGGGCTGCCTGCAGCTCTGCCTGGGCTGGAGTGCAACGCCGGTTTGGAGGCCTCTTCAGATCCAACTTCCAAGGGCCTAGCCAAGTTCTCCTGGTGGTATGTTCTTGCTGACACGTGCTCTCTGTGTTTGGCAGTCTTGAGTGGCCAGAAGAATCTAGCTTCCCCTGCAGGGGGCTCCGACCACACATAGAGGTTCAGCAGGGGCAGAGAGGCTGCCATAGGCTACTGCTACCATCTTGCTCACTCTCTGTCCCAGGATTCTGGAAAAGACCAGGAGCTAAATAGAACCACACTGTGTCTGGCCAATGTAGGCTCTCAAAAGGTGGCTGGCAGTCAGCGATCACCATGTTATTTGTAAGGACACTTCTACTCCCACTGCTTCTGTAACCCCCAAATGTCTTCATTCCCTCTTTGCAAAGTTCATGTGACAGTCCTCGCTCCACTATGCCTACTGGCCGCAACCCAAAATGTCTCAGGTCCACAACACTGGGTGGGTTGGAACCACAGCCAGAGTCATTGGCCAGCATGCTCCTTCCCTGACCCTGAGCAGGGACACACAACTGACCTCAACCTAAGCCCAGAAACCCTGTTAGTGGCACCCAGGAGTGACATCCTGACCTCTCTGACTCTTTTATCTCAGCTTCCCCCCAATTCACATCATATGGAAGTCACACCCTCTTCTTTGGCCTTGTAATGATGTGTGGCCCTTCAGGGCTGAGCTTCATCCTTTGCTTGCTGGCAGAGATGTTTAACTCACATCTCAGAGATGTTTAATGTGAGCTCTTCATTTTCCACAGAAATTACTCCCTGCCCTGCTTCCTGGTTCCCAGGTCTTCCTCCAGTTAGGAACACCACCATTCAGTTTCTCAAGTCAGATATCAGAAGCTGTTTTTATTTTGATCACTCTGCTTCCCTAATCAAACTACTACCATGACAGCAGAGCATGCCCAAATTCCAACTACCAACTTGTTTTACGTGTCTTGGGACCTGATAAAATTTGGCCCAAAGAGGATCTCAGTGATTGCAATGTGCCACACAAGAGCAAACTGTAAAGCACACAGGATCATAATACTCTCCTTCGATAGCTCTACATAGCCCCAAGGGCCAAGCCCAGAGTCCCAGCCTCGCCTGTAAGGCCCCGAGTGAGAGGTTTTATCACAGTGTTTCTGATTGTTTATACACTTACTCTTTTAATTCCACATTTACTAGCATTTTTTCCCTACTGTTACTCATGACTCCTGTTTTAAGAAATCAAGAATGTAGCTGGGCAGTGGTGGCGCACGCCTGTAATCCCAGCACTTGGGAAGCAGAGGCAGGCGGATTTCTGAGTTCGAGGCCAGCCTGGTCTATTGAGTGAGTTCCAGGACAGCCGGGGCTACACAGAGAAACCCTGTCTCAAAACAAAACAAAACAAAACAAAACAAAACAAAAAACCAAAAAACAAAACAAAACAAAACAAAAAAAAAGAAATCAAGAATGACACCTCACTGGACCCAGAGAACAAGTATGTGGGGAATCTTGAGCCAGCTCTACCACTTCTCTCAGCAGCAAGCCCTGCCGCATACAAGCACTCCCCATCTCCTAGCAAGGACGCCCAGCAGCAACCAAGCCTAGAGAAGCTAACAGACTGCCTACGGCTGACTGCCTGGAACAGGGTTCCATGTGAAATAGTTCAAACATGTCAAGAGGAAATCATGCCACAGCTATCCACATCTGCCATATTTGTTTATGATGTGTGTTCACTCCCTATGTCCAGTGCACAGACATCAAAACCAAATACACACATATATGCATGTACACATATACATACATGCACATACACACATACATTTATGCACATGTATGTATACATATACATAAAATGCACACAAGTACATATATACACATGTGCGGGTGCAAACACAGTGTGAGCATACACACACACACACACACACACACACACACACACACACACAAATCCTGCCGTTTTTTTTATTGATGATCACTTGTTCTGCGAGCTGCAACTTCACATCTTAGTTCCTCAATGTTTCCTAACCTCAAAATCCAAAACAATTGCAGTGTTGATGGGATGCCATGAGTATAAATGTCCAGATCTTAAACCTTTGCTTTATGCACAAAATCATTAAGAATACCATGTAAAGGTACCTTCTGGCTATGTGGATACAGTTCATAGAAAACAGTTGATTTTAACAGATTTGAGTCTCATTTAGATCATGTCTTCTTACACACAGACAAATGTTACAAAGTGTAACCTTGAAACTCTAACTCTGGTTTTTAAAATTTTGAGGTAAGAGATTTCCCAGCCACACATCCCCACCTAACACAATGACACAGCCACCCCATCCAGGCTCCCATCTTAAAACAATGTCATGATGACTCCTGCCTAAATCCAACATGAACACGGCAATGGCATTTAAGATACAGTCTGTTCTCAATTATCAGCTGTTTATAGTAAATCTAACCATCACCTCCCAATCCAAGGAGCCATCCAGGATTGTCACACTTCTTCATCTGGGTGTTTTGTCTCTTAGCCTCCTTCAGTCTATCTGTCTGTCTCCCATCCCACATCCCCCACCTTTTTGTTTGTTTGTATTTGTTTGTTTGTTTTTCAAGATAGGATTTCTCTGCACAGCTCTGGCTATCCTGAAATTCACTCTGTAGAGCAGGCTGGCCTCCAACTATCTCTGCCTCCCAAGTGCTGGGATTAAAAGGCATGTGTCACCACTGGTCAGCAAATGTCTGTCTGTTTCTCATTGTTAAAGATTTTCTCAGGGGCACCCCGCTCCCCACCATATGCACACACACCATACATGTATAAAATCAGAATTCAAAACTTTAAATTTGGCTTCTAAAAACCTCTATCTTAGGGAGTTTTATAGTGGCTTGAACAAAAAAGAAAGAAAAGATAAAAGAAGGAAAATGCATAAGCTGTAAGCTGTAAACTCTCAAGCAAATAGAAAAAGAAAAAAGTAAATAAAACAAAGTGCAACTGGGAGCACATACAACTGGGAGCACATATAACTCGGAGCACATACAACTGGGAGCACATACAACTGGGAGCACATACAACTGGGAGCACATACAACTGGGAGCACATACAACTGGGAGCACATACAACTCGGAGCACATACAACTCAGAGCACATACAACTGGGAGCACATACAACTGGGAGCACATACAACTGGGAGCACATACAACTCGGAGCACATACAACTCAGCGCACATACAACTCGGAGCACATAACTCTAAGCCATGCTCCCAGGTGATGGGGAGCAGGGCTGAGAAGCAGTGCATGCCTCCTGCGCCATCTGACCAGCTCACCTCATTCACTCTTGACACTAACGAAGCCCCTGGGCGAGTCCAGATTAATGACCCTTCAAGTAGCCCAGGCTGCAAGTAATAGAAGAGCACCCCTCCAGGGGATCCTTTGTCTCTGACACCCTGAGGAGTTAGAGACAAGGAACTGCAGCAAGCTCCACTCCAGGTAGGACCCAAGCATCTCTGTGCACAGAGCACTCTGCCTCTAAGTGTGGGAGTGAGGGCTTGGGGATCTTAGGTCCTCTGAAATACCCATGAAAATTCTGGGCACCTGCCTCGCAGCTTCCAGAACTGCTGGAATGTTTAGAGTTCCATTGTAAGTGGCTTGCTTGGAATGCCAACCATTTACCTCAGGGGACCTGGCCAACTTCTGACCACAGAGTCACCGAAGGAGACAAAATAAACAGATATCCCAGACTCTTGATGTCAAAAATACTCCTGTGCTCCATGTCCATTCTCAGATCATTTAATTCCACATCAAGCTCAACAATCTAAATTTAACACCCAAGTCTGTGGCCCAAGCTCACTGGAACGAAGCCAGGCCATCCCAGGAGCGTCCCACCTGCCCTGCCTCAAAGCAGAGTCCGCTCTCCTGCAGTTGTTATAAGTTTGTGAGGCTGCACTGGCCTTTCAAGAGTCCATTAAACCGGAATATGAATAACACCATAAATATTTCCCAGGTTGTACAAGACAGGCTAGGACTAGATCAAGAGAATGACCACGTCTGAACCACCCAGCTTCTTCAAAGACACTTAACTGGCATTTGCATCCAACCAAATAGAATGGGAAGGACTCACTTTTTGGGAAGCCAAATACTCCATGCCTCTAGCCAGCTGGTAGGTGCAGGACACTAAGTCCTTGAAGGTCATCTGTTCCTCGGGGACTCGGTTAATGTCATAAGAGTACTCCATGCCGGGTGGCCTCCGGGCTCGGAGGTATTCCCGGAGGTTGCCTTTCGATGCATATTCAACTATGACGTAGAGAGGTCCTAGGACAGAGGGGAGAAGCTCCTTAAAGCAGGGAAGGCAGGAGGAGCTATTCTGGGGCGACTCAGCAAAGGCTTTAGTCATTACAACCTAGAGTGGATTTGTGGTGCTGAGGATTAAACCCAGAACCTTGAACACAACAAGGTAGAAAGTGCTAGATAAGAACGCCATTGCTCAGAGGTAGCCCCAACCTTATTCTTTTTTAAAGCTTTATCACTCATAAAGACCTGGGTAAAATGGGAACATCTCCATTTCTAATCTTTCCAAAATGATGATCAACACGATATCTTCCAAAGGCTTAAAGAATTAAAAGACACAGTAGTAACAACTTTCCAATGGATGCCCTTCTTTCCTCTAGAGCGGTGGCTCTCAACCTTCCTTTGTTTGTTTGTTTATTTGTTTTTTGTTTTGTTTTGTTGGTTTTTTGTTTTGTTTTTATTTTCTATATTCTTTATTTACATTCTAAATGATTTTACCTTTCCCAGTTCCCCCCTCCCCATAAGTCCCATAAGCCCTCTTTCCTCTGCCTATTCCCCAATCAACCCCCTCCCATTTCTCTGTCCTGGAAATCCCCTACATTGCTGCATCAAGTCTTCCCAGGACCAGGGCCCTCTCCTTCCTTCTTCTTGGGAATGATTTGATATGTGAGTTGTGTCTTGGGTATTCAGAGCTTCTGGGCTACTATCCACTTATCAGTGACTGCATTCCATGTGTATTCTTTTTATAATAGCCAGAAGCTGGAAAGAACCCAGATGTCCCTCAATGGAGGAATGGATACAGAAAATGTGGTATATTTACACAATGGAATACTACTCAGCCATTAAAAACAATGAATTCATGAAATTCTTAGGCAAATGGTTGGCTCTCAACTTTCCTGATGCTGTAGTGACCTCCAGCCATAAAATCACTCTGTTGCTACTTCATAGCTATAATTTTGCTACTGTTACAAATCATAATGTAAATATCTGTATTTTCTGATGGTCTTGGGGGACGCCCCATGGGGGTAGAATGACTCACAGGTTGAGAAACACTGCTGTCTTCCTGGAAGGGCAATGTCCATCAGAAAGAAGCAGGGCCATTCTAGGTCGCTTGAGCTACTGTGTGTGTGTGTGTGTGTGTGTGTGTGTGTGTGTGTGTGTGTGTGTGTGTGTACAAGCATGTGCATACACCTGTATGATAAGGATAAGTAAATATTAAATTTTACAGGATAAAATAAAAGATAGAATTTAAATGACTTCGAACAGCCAGAGCATGGTGTAGACCCAAAGGCTGGAGAGAATGGTCCCCAGGTCACATCCTGCCCAATACTGGTCAGGATCATCACATTTTATTGTCACACAGTCATGCCCATTCATTTCCCTATCATATAAGATGTTTGTTCAATACAACGGCAGTGACAAGAATCTGTAACAGAGACCACAGTTCCACAAAAGTCTAAAATATCTACGATTGCCCTTTGGAGAAGAAGGTTCCAGTCTCTGCACACCTGAAAGAGAAGCTGCACAAGCAATTTTCAAATCTACTAATCACTGTCAAGTGGATTTCTGAAATACCAGGAGGCACTCCTGAGAGGAGCCAGGGAACCAGTCCCCTGGGGCTGGGGGCTGGGGGAGGGAGGGGGGCTGCTCTTTCCTTCCACCTCCCTCTTCTGCTTAGCCATCTGCTGCCTAAAGCAAGACAGGATGCTGCAGTCCCCATTTTGAGAGAAGAACTTCTCAACCGAAGCACACTGCTCTTATTTTAAGAAATCTCTCTTAAGCCCCTCACACAACAAAAGCATCAGCAGAAATTCGTTTCTAAAGAAGCCCCCACTTCCAACTTTCCATGCCCCCTAGAGGGCAGACACAGACCTGCTGTGCACCCATGGCTGGTAACTTCTTCCTAAGGGTAGAGTGAAAGTGACTCTTAAAAATTCTGCCTATATGTGTGGATATGTTTGGATTTGTATCTTCAGATACACATGTGGGTATTTATGCTTATATATGAGAGCCAGAAGACAGCCTTGTTTTTTAGACAGGGTCTCTCCTTAACCAGGAACTCACCGAGAAGGCTAAGCTAGTGGGCCAGTGAGTCCCAGGATCCATCTCCCTCTGTCTCCTCAGTGCTAGGATCGTAAGAGCTCAATTTTAGATATGGATTCTAAAAATCCACCCCAATCCTCATGCTGCAAGGCCAGCCCTCTAAGGATCAAACTGTCTCCCAGGCTCTACATTTGAATGTTTTTGAGACAGTCTTCCCAGGTACCCCAGGCTGGTATTAAACTTGTGATTCTTCTGTTTCAGCGTCTTGAGTGCCTAGGTGTGTACAATATGCCTGATGGGAAAATGCACTCTTGAGATGCTCTAAAAGCAGAAACCCAATGCTGGCAGCCAGTGGCGTAGTATGGAGAGAAAACACACCCTTCTCATACTCACCATCTTGAGTGCAGGCCCCCAGGAGATTGATGATGTTCTTATGTTTACCAATCATCTTCATCATCTCCATCTCTGACACCAGATCAGAAAGGTCCTTCTCTGTGGCATCGTCTATGAACACGAATTAGGTGAGTCATAAATCAGCCAGTTTCTCCCAACTCCCAAGCTATCACTCTTGGACATCAAACTCTTTAAATACCATGAGTTTAAACTTAAAACCAGAAACACTTCCCCATCTAATCAGTGAAGAGATAAAAGCTGAGGCAGGGGAGTGCTGTGCTCAATATCAAAGAGATAACCAGAGACCACATGGTCAAGAGTTGGAACCAAATCTAGGCCCCCAATACTAAGGACAAGTCTTCTGAAGTGAAGTACTTGATCATGAATTAACCCCACCCTCTGATGAATCTAAGGTACCTTCTAGAAAACACATCAGATTCCCTGATGTCCCCCAAACAACTCAGAGAATGATGGAGAGGAAGCCATAGGAGAAACATTGGGAACCACTAGAAAATTTTTTTACAGAGCATAAATTCCAAACAGAGCCTTTAGCTTATTCAAAGTCAGGCCCAGCCCATAAGTACATCTACAAATGTGTGGCATATAGAAACAGTCTGGGTGAGCAAAAAGGACCTCGTTAAAGCTCCAACTCTCACCTTAGCAGAGATGTAAGTCACATCTCATATACATGGCACATGCATGGCAGAGGCCCAACACAACATGGGTTCCCAGAGAGCTTCAAACAAGAGGAAGAGCATTTCCAGGGCACCGTACTCTCCTCTCAGTTAATTCTGCTGTCACTTGGATTCTTATAATACTAGCAAGCAAACCCAGCACCATGTGCAGGACACTCAAGTGTTCTACCACTGAGCTAATTCAATACAGAAATAATTAAAAAGTACATCTGAGCTAAAGAGAAAGAAAGAAAGAGAGAAAGAAAGAAAGAAAGAAAGAAAGAAAGAAAGAAAGAAAGAAAGAAAGAAAGAAAGAAAGAAAGAAAGAAAGAAAGAAAAGAAAAAGGACTGAATGTGGTTTTAAAAATGACATCTATCCTGATAATACAGAGAAGAGGACAGGGACAGGGAAAAGAGGCCTATGGAGGGACACATGGCTCAGCATGCTGTGTTCCCTACACCTCAGCCGTACTCTGGCTGTCACAAAGGATGTTGAAAAGGCTTTGGGACCAATGTTCTCTGACCATGATGAAAAGGATGTCAGGCAATCTTGCTTAAAGGGGCACACCAACCCCTAAACCTCCCTTTTGCAATAGCCCCAGGGATCTCAAAACCAGAGGTTCTGTGGAAAGCAGTATGATATCTGATCCTTCCCAAGCCACAGCTTCCAGTAGGTACCAAGGGCTGTCTTGGCCCTGGTACCCAGATATTTGCTATTTCCTCCCTGGTATCAGTCTCCAAAGAAAGGAGCAACCCAGATTTCACTGGGAGTCTCAGGTCAATAACTAAAAATGACAAAATAAACTATGTCCCAGCCCTTTCTTGTCTGCATGTTCTCAGCAGAGAGGGATGTGGTGAGTGTCCTGTCAAAGAAAGGAAAGGTCTGACTCCTGAGCCCATGCCACATCCCACATGCCCAGGACAGACCTCTCTGCCCACAAGCCAGGGAACATTGAGCATGGAATTTTCCTTTCTGAGATCCCCACAATGGGATTTATAATGTGACCTTTTCCTTTAAGTCTTCCTATAAAAGAATACCATGCAAGAATAAGTCAATAGTTGAAAGTAAGTTAAGCTTCTTGGGCTTGGCCGCCAAGTTGTGTTAGAAAGGTTGTGTATCAACTTTCAGCCCCCCTCCCCCAAAAAAACCCAAACGGGCATTTATATTATGGTCTTATTGTTTACATGTCCCTGAGATTCTGCAGCAGACCCAATTCTGTTGTTTGTTCCTTTTTGGCTTCTAAGTGACTGTTTGAATCCATATTTTGACAGATGTGGCATTCTGTCTCCAGGGACTCTAATACCTACCTCTCCTTATTTGTGTGTTATTAGTCTGGGTTCCTATCAATCCCCACCTAAACCCCCTAAACTTTCTAAGCCCATGGACACACAGAGATGAAGACAATCAGGACCTCTTCTAATGAGTTAGAGAACAGTTCAACCCAGCAAGCTACAACTTGCTCCTGAACTGGCTTTTCTTTTTAAGTACACACAGCTCAAGGTAAATCCTCTGTCTCAGATGCTCATTTATCCTGAAAACCCCCTCAACCTCCAGGTCAAGTATGTGCTCCCTGACCCCACATCACTGCAGAGTTCACATGTCACAAAAGGAGTGCTCCCGATAAGACCCTCTCCTTCCCACCCATCCGCCCACTCACCTTTCAACATCTTCACTGCCACGGTGACCGCCTCCTTGGGTTTGTCTTTATCGATTCCCACTGCTTCAGCCATGACTACTTGCCCGAAGCAACCTTCCCCCAGGGGTTTGCCCAGCGTCAGCCTAAATGTGTAAATAGGGGATTAGCACACCGAGAGTCTGGCTGAGGGGCACTGGGAGGGAAATTCCAGAACTAAATATAAAAATCTTCCAGAGGCATGCATATGGAACCAATGAGGCGCCCATGCACATGCAGGGTATTTTCTTAGTGATGTTTTTCCAGAACGTCAATTACTGTTGGAGGGACTATTAAATTTCACATTTGTACTCATGATTTATTTTCTTTTTCTTTATGGAAGGTGTCCTTGCTAGCGAGGTGGTCAGGCTCCCTGCATGCCAACCAGGAGGAGCTTTTGGTCTTGAGCCAATTAAATATTTATAATTTAAAATGTCGCAGAAGAGAAAAAAAAGTGAAAGGCTGTTCATATTTTCTGTCCCTGCAAAGTGGCAGCTTTCAAATCACTATTATTCAATATCGGTAGATTTTTATAGTTACACTGATTGCCAAGTTTCAGGGTAGAAATCTTCAGTACCTTTCAAAGAATTTGTGGTTTCTCATTGAGAGAAACTTCTAGAAAACAGGCATAATATCTTTTTGACATAAGTTTAGAAATCCTTATCACTACCCAAAGTAAACAAGGAAAAAAATAAAAAGAAAACAGCACAAATTACATTTTTAAGCATTAAAGTTTTATACACGACAAATGACCCAACATTATTTTAGGTGTTCTGGAAGCCAGAAGAATAGGGAAGTCTCTGGAATGCTTAAGAGTGTGGTTTTTATTTTTATGTATGTATTTTTTTTTTTTACGATTTATTTCTAATTATGTGTGCACGTGGTTCTGGGGAGAGAGTATGGGTATGTAAGTATAGGCACCCAAGGAGCCCAGATAGATTTCCCAGATCTAGAGTTATAGGAGGTTGTGAGCCACCCCTCATGGGTGCTGGGAACCGAACTCTTGTCCTTTACAAGAGCACTAAACCACAGAGGCACCTCTGCAGCCTGAGCATGCTTTTGAAGTTTTAAACATAGGGCCCGGTACAGCCAAGTACTGAGTTATCCTTAGTAGACAGCGTTTGCAGTAAGCACACACACAATGCTTTGGAAAGCTCACAAAAAGAAAAGAAAATGGAGATCTCTCTGTTGAAGGCACCTCCCTTTTAGTCAAGAACTAAAATTAAATTGAACATCTTGGCCGAAAATAAACATTTGCGTTGGAAAATGGCTAATTTATGTCCTGTTGCCCTGTTACTACAACCATAACAAACCTCTCTTTGTGTAACTTCTGCCTCCAACCTAATAAACCGTTTCTAAATAGCCTTCATTCATTGGAAGTTTGCTCCACCTACATCTGTGCTAAACAGTGCTTGGAAATGCATAGCGATCAGATTTTCCACACTTGGGTACCCCCGGGTGGGAGCTGCCGGGCAACACAGACTCACACTGTTGACTGTGGGGCCACAGGTGGCCCAAAGCACAGACTCAACCTGAAAGCCGCAAGCTTTTAACCTAGGAGCACACTCCCCAGTCCAGCCTTGTATACACCCGAATGTGCACACTCCCCAGGCCAGCATTGTACACACGGGAATGCACACTCGAGCACAGCTATGTATATAATCATACCCATCTAGGAGGCTGGCAAGGGTCAAGAGAAACATACCTTCCTTGCTCAAAATTCTGTAGGTAAAGAAACCATTCTTTGTGTTTTCTTTGATACCTCACCCAAAAATCGTCCACTAAACATTCCCTGAATGAACGAAGGAATGAATGAATGCTCTTTTCACTGCAGTACATAAATAAACTGGAAGTTCTTTCCACTGACATAAGACAGACTACATAGATGTTCCTCAGCCCTGGATGAGCATATATGTAAAGATCTCTAAGTTGGGAAGCAAAGTACCTGGAATAGTGTGACAGGGAGATCCAGGGGTCCCAAGCTTCCTTTCCCTTTCAACTAGAATTGGCCATACCCAGTCTTGGGAAAGCTTATCTTTGTGTTTCTGAATCTCTGTATACACACACACACACACACACACACACACACACACACACACACCATGGTGTGTATGTGTTAAGCATATCACTAACATATTCTTAGGAAGACACTGCAAATGTCAAGATAGGCAGACTAGTTGTCTTCAAGCAAGCTGGGAGCTTATTCCTGTGTCTTTGATGCAGAAAGAGCCAATTTTTCCACCTTCTGTTACTCTCTAGCTGTTTAGACTCTAATCCTATAAGAAGGAAGCTGCCAGCCTTCTAGGATCCTCACTTCCCAGAGCTAAGGTTGGTCTTCGACCTCAAGGGCAGAGGCTGGTAGCCTACCATCTGTACCAGCAGCTCTGTTAAATGCATCATCTTGCTGAAGCTTATAATTCGAAGGTCCCTGATTACCAAGACATAGGTGGAAATGAGAGAACTTCCACAACCAAGAACTGTGCTTAGTGTCGGGAGGTACACACCATGACCCTCATGTCATAGGCAAGAAATTCAGAGAACTGAGTGACTCCCTCAGGTCACCCCCAGCCATTGGCTGGCAGAACTTGGGTCAAATCCATCCAAGCCATAGGCCAACATGCATAAAGTTATTCAGGATGGGTCAAAAGAAAACAACTCCTGGCAAGACCCCATCCAAGCCTGTGTAGCAACCTTGTGCCTCAGTACACAACTAGACACCCCTCTATCGACCAAAGTACTGTAGACCAAAGAAATCAGATGTCAGGTAGAAGATTTGAAACTTTTCAATCCAACATTATACTAATAACTATTAAACAAAAACTAAACAAGACCAAAATAGATCCTTAAGGTTATTTCTTGTCACCAGAAGTTGGAATGTTAGCTTTGTTTTAAAGACTGCATAACTCTCAGCTGGAGAGATGTCTCAGCGATTAAGAACACGGGCTGCTCTTCCAGAGGTCCTGAGTTCAATTCCCACCAACTACATGGTGGCTCACAACCATCTGTAACTGGATCTGATGCCCTCTACTGGTGTTCATGAGGAGAGCTATAGCCTACTCACATACATAAAATAAATTTAAAAATTGTTTTAAAAAAAAGTCTGCATAAGTCTTTTATTACATGACTGGGTTTGAATTGTGTAGAAACTTAAACAATGATAACCAGACCACCTTGCTTGGTGACTAGTTAGGACTTTGTAGCTCTGCTTTGAGGCACTATTTATAAAACAAACAAACAAGCAAGCAAGCAAACAAAAATTCAAAAAAGTTTTTTCCAGGAGTTGGTTATTTCAAGGCGCAATCGCATTCCTGTTGACAATGTCAGAGTAAGACCTTTGCAGCTAAAGGTCATGAAAGGAAAATGTCAATCCAATATTCCCACTTACATGCAAGCATTATCTAGGGCCATGCCCAGAAGGAATACTTACTTATCTCTGGGGAATTCCCACTTTGGATCCTCTGGCAACTCGTACTCTGAGACCCCTGCTAGCATTGGGGTGTCCGCTGTTGAGGACAGACGTGTCGTTATCCTCACCAGTGGGGTGTTGGAGTTCATGGAAGAGCTGGACTCGGCCGAAACCTGTATACAAAATACGAAGAAGCAGATGTAATGCTGGTTCTACCTGAGGAGGCTGGAAGTGAGCTGGGACCCAGCCAGAGTGTGAGGTCTTACAAAGAAAGGGGAAGGAACCAGGAAAAAAAACAAAACAAACAACAGAAAACTGAACTAAACAACAAACAACCAAAACAAAAACACAAAACACAAACAAACAACAGGGACCAAAATGAAAAGTCACAGGATCCCAAGGTCAGATTTCCAATAAAAATGTTTCCAGAAGTTTAATTATAGTATTTCTTCTTTTCGTCTTAACTTTAAAAATTAGGGTTGTTTTTTTTTTTTAATTTTATGTACATGGGTGTTTTGCCTACATGTATGTCAGTGTGAAGATGTCAGACTGGAACTGCAGTTACAGACAGTTGTGAGCTGCCATATGGGTGCTGGGAACCGAACCAGGTCCCCTAGAAGAGCAGCCAGTGCTCTGAGCTGAGGAGTCTCTCAGCACCTTATCTTAATTATTTTAAGACAGCCACTTAAGAATGTACAGAGGACCCTACTGACAGCATTACAGGTTTTTTTGTTTTGTTTTTTGTTTTTGTTTTGCTTTTCCTTGTTCAGATAACCAAGATCCTCTTAGTCCTGCTCAGCCTAAGATCAATGCTGTGCTTCTGAGAGCTCCTGAGATTTGCTAACTCGAAGGCTGGGCTCAGTTATAGGGTGCTGGACAAGCATGGACAAGACCTCACATTCAATGTCCACCACCATAAAATAAAAACACAACCAAAATCAAGTCAGCAGGGAGGAATTCACAAGTACTTAACTAAAGAGTTCATCCACGCTGCTTTTGCCTCCAGAATGTAAAGGAAGATCGCAAGGAAAGAGCTGTAGGGCAGCCTGGTGTGGTGGTTTGAATACTTTGTCCATAGGGAGTGGCACTATTAGGAGCTAAGGCCTTGTTAGATAGAGAAAGTTTGTCACTGTTGGACGGGGCTGGACTTTGAGGTTTCCTTTGCTCAAACTCATTCCAGTGTGACACACAATCCCCTTCTGCTGCTTGTGGCTCAAGATGTAGAATTCTTGGTTCCTTCTCCAGCACCGTGTCTGCCAGGAAGCTGCCATGCTTCCCATCGTGGTGATAATTAACTAAACCTCTGAAACTATAAGCAAGCCCCAATTAAATGTTCTTCTTTATAAGAGTTGCATTAGTGGTGATATCTCTTTGCAGTAATAAAACCTTAACTAAGACATAGGAAAGTGCATTCTGGTAACTCAAAAGTCTTTTATTCAAGGAAATTTGAGTCCTGGACACCAGGAGGTTATTCTCCATGTATCCCCAGTCCTTCTGAAACTTGATGATGCACAGACCATTTAGTGAAAATGGGCTGATTCTTGTCACTTTAACTTCAGGAAGCAGAGCACTGTGAATTCATGAGACCAAGGGTTGAGGAAAAGACATTTTCACTCAGAACCATATGGGAAGGATCCTCTCTCACCTGGCAGCACACAGGGTGGGCTTCGCCAAGTTTTCTGGTTTACCTTGATGTATATCAGTCTACGTCAGACCCAGTGTGTCTGTCTCGTAAACACACCGTCTCTCCTTGGCTGATGTCTGGGAAAGAAAATATACGCAGAACCCACAGAAAGCCTATGCCTGGGTATGACTATACAATCTTGATGTGATTGTGGGCTGTTGGATACTGTTTCACCTCAGACCACAACTGAGGCTCTTTGGTCCAGGACACATGGAGTGTGAGGTTAGACAAGAGCCACCCAGGCAGCATACCAGGCCACCCTTGTTTCCAGCTCCCGTAGGGGTGACAATCCCCCGCTGAGTATACAAGCTCCTTCTCAATCCAGCCCGCAAAGAAGACACCAAAGGAACTTTCACATGTGGATCCTAGACTTTCATCAGAGGAACCCAAGGGCCTATGTTCTTCCCAGGACTGCCTCTCTGGCAAGTCCCTCTGCTCTTTGGAAACCCAACTACCCTTAATGGAACTGAGGAAAAGTGTTTGCAGTATTAAAGTCAGTGATGTGCAAGGTTATCCTTGGCTACCTAATGAGTTCCCAGAGACCTTCTCCCACCCCCGCAAAAAAGCCACAAAGAAATGTTAACATCAGTAGGCAAATTTTGATATGAAATCTTATTGTCATTTAAAATACACATAAGGGCATTTCTGAACCTTCAAAATGTCTTTTGGAAAGGGGGAAGGTAATTTTCTTTTTAAATTAAAAAAATGTATCTGTGTGCATGTGTTTGTGTGCATATCCGTGTGGGGGGTCAGAGGACAACTTCTGAGGGTCAGGTCTCATTTTCTACCACGTAGGTTCTGAGGACAGAGCATGGAACCTCAGGCTTGTCCATAAATGCCTTTGCCCATTGGATCATCTCACCAACCCCCAAGGAGAAGCTATGCATAAATTACGCTATACAGATAGGACATTTATTCACTGTGCCACAACAAAAATTGATACTTTAAAAAAAAAAAAGGAACCTGATAATTTTGTAATAGAGAGCCACACATTCAAAGATCCCAATCTCTAAGGCCAATCCAGAAGCAAGCCAGGGAAGATGGGCTAGGAAACACAGAAGTGCCTCTAGAATCCACTCCCCTTGTCCCCTATCCCTACTCCTTTGTTTCAGAAAAGGTGATCCACCCCAGCCTATCAAAAGATGACTCCCAGGCCCCTTCCACTGCCCACATGGTGTCCACTCTAGCTGTGGTGAGCAGGCTGCATCAGAAACCAGGAGCTTCCTGACAACATCAAGATGTCCACCTTCCACCTGGCCACAAAAACATCATGAGCTTCATCTACAGAGAAGGAACTCAGAAGATTCTGGAATGGGGCTGGTCCATAGTGCTTCCTTGGAACCACCCACCTGACTCATTCTGAATCAAGGTCACAAGCTATGCTTGCAAAAGGCATGTCATTTTTTTTTTTTTTTAATTTTTAAGATCTTGCTGGAAGTCCTTCCATACAAATCATCTCCTAGTAGAAATATAGTAAAAATCCACACCAGAGGATCAGAGGTAAGAAGCTACAGCCAAACTAGTAAACGTCAGCCCAGTAATGAGACAACATAGACCTCGGAGAGCAAAGAGCCAGCAGAGGCCGTGTGCAGCCAGGATACTCTTTATAGGGCCGTCATCAGCTTGGTTCTGTATCACTGGACCCTAAAGTTCCAAGTTTAATTGTTAGGACCCACTGTGTGCTAAATCCAGTGAGGAGGGCACACTAATTGGGGACGCTCAGGAGAGCACAGTTCTGAATGATGTTACTGGCCGGAAGCTAGTGGCACATCGCAGCTTCTGTGGCTTGCCCCTGGGAGTCAGTACTCACCCCATGGAGGCTTACAGGATGGGTTGTGACCACAGGCATTTTCTGGAAGGATATCTTAGGGTTTAGCCATGGTCGCCTTCAGAGAGAGAGGTCAAGAGTTGGGAGGCAAGACAGGAAATGTTTTCTGGAAAGATATCTAAGGATTTAGCAGTGGTCATCTTTGGAGAGAGAGAGAAATCAAGACTAGGGAGTAAGGTAAGAAACAAGTCTTATTCTAGAACTTCCTACACCATTTAGATTGTATTACCTTGGTCTTATGTTTCTTTTGTATTTTAGTAGACATTCTTTCTTTAGCCAAAATATCATTTGGAATAAAAACAAAGATGAACACCGAGAAAGGAAGGCACAGGTTGAATTATGTAGACTTCAGTTTAGAAACTAGCAAGACCCCCATTTGCACTTCTCTCTTGTCCCCTCAGGCTGTTTTGTGATGTTTCCATATCCTTCAGCGTGTGACCTGGTGACCCTCAAGGGCCAAGATGCCCTGGGTCTATGTCTCCATTATAATGTACACTACCTGTGAGTCTCAGGCAGTCTCAGTCACAGCTCATAGAGTTAGCTGGACAGAATGAAGACAGCATTAAGTGCTTACTGCTGAGCTGGGACAGCCATAGCTCACCGGACTGCTCTACTGGGTGGGTTTGTTCTGATGTTAGATGGAATGCGCATTAACAGCATGTCTGATTTACAAAATTGGACCCTAAACTGCCAGCCAGGATGGCCTGGAGCTCCAGTAAGCAAGATTTTTTTTTTTTTTTTAATGTAGGAACTGGGGGAAAGGAAGAAAAGCTGTAGGGCAGCAAGGTCCCGCCGGTGACTATGACTTAGGGGTTACCTCAAATCAGAGAGATTTGCCATCTAGTCTGACATTAACTGCTTGTGGAGAACTTTGACCCAAACAGAATGCACACCACAGGCCTGTGGTGCGAGCTTACCATACACATACCCACCACACAACAGAGCACCCCCCACAAGATTTTAATGTGAACATTTTCAAAATAGAAAACAAGAGGAAAAAAAATCTAAAATAATATGGAAGAAGAAAAAACATTGCTAGTCATTGGTATTAAAATATAAAATGCTGCAGCTATTGGTGTTAAAATATAAAACTGCCTTAACTTGTGGGAATTTTGTTTGATATAAAGTGCAGATTCAGGTTCAATGTACAAGTCTGGAAAATACCTTTGTAAAAAACACCCAGAGAGAGAAAGGGTAAGAAAATACGCAAAGTATATGAACACACAGAATCTGCTCTCCCTGTCTACAGAGGTATATCTTAATTTCACCTCCATGCGTTTTACTATACTTTTAAAATCCCCTCTGGGGCTGTAAAGCATGGCTGGCTTTCTCTTCACTCGCCTCTTCTCAGAAAATCAACCTGTCTGGAGGGCTTGGCAAAGTCTCCAGCAGGGGTTCCCGGAGGAACCCTGCCTTTCAGGGGTTCCTTGCCTCTGAATTGTGGCCCCACCGCCCACTTTGGACGGTTCCTCACACCACTGAATTACAGACTTTCTTCTCTTTCTTTTGTATTTATAACTTCCCTCCTCAGATATTCTTCCGTCCTTAATCTAGAAACTTCGACTTTGGAGTTTCTATTTCAACGCACTTAAAAATATCCTACTGTTAGAAGCCACTTATAAACAATAAATGCTAACACTCTAGTAAACTGTTTCTCCGCCCACTCAAAATCTTGGCAGGCGGTTTTTAGAAAGCCACACACTCTTCAGAGTCTCCAATTCGGCAGCCTTACATGCCGGGATCTCTTTACCACGTGCCATAAATCAAGCTTTTAACTAAATGTGCTTTTCATATATTTCCACGGTACATACGGGAGATTAACAGAGGAAGTGGGTTTTCTCCCCTTTTTCTTTTTAAAGGGCCACCAAGTAAGAGCGGTCTCCCTTCATGCTGGATTATGCTGAACATCCAGGAGACCTTCCAGAAGACGGAGCAGGCGGAAGTGAAGACGCTACGGGGAGGGGGTGAGTCAGGTTTGTCTCTATTGCTGAGGATTGACATACGCCCTTGAACCACTGCAGACTGAAGACACCCTCGGGCTTCCAGGCAGCAGATGGAGCCTTCCACATCAGAACAGAAGGCCAGTGTGTACATTGTTCTATCTTAAGTCTAGCCCCACACACCTCTACAACCAAGCAGAAAACCTGTACCACGCCAAGTTTCAGGAGGCTTCTGGGGGTGGATGTTTTTCTCCTTCCATAACAAAGTCTAGGTAATCACTCACACTGCCCCTTAAACGGCCTCCCCCTCCTCTAGACACTTGTCACGATAAAAGCACCTGGCTCAGGTGTTCAGATTCTACTTGGTATAGCTCAGCAGCAAAAGTCCAGGGTAGATCTCAGTCAAAGAAGCATATCTTTCCGAGGCTGAGAGAAAAGACAGGCCAAATTGGGGGACAAGGAAAGCAATCGATCCCTACGAAAGTGAAGACTCCACTTGGGTCATCCACAACTATCCAGCTGCCCAAATGTTCCACAGAACCAGTACACTGCAACTCTGGATCGACTACACAATGAAGGAGATTCCAGGTTATGGTGTTGGGCTGCTCAGCAGTCAGAACTCACTTTCCCTGAGTTTCATATACTCTGGAATTAAGTGTTCCTCCACCCCATCCCTAATAACCACGGGCCTCAAAGGCATTATGAAATCGCTCTCTGGTTTTCTCAGCTACCCATGTCAGTGGCTGAGGCTGGAAACAAACTCACTACAGCCCCGTGTGAGACTGGGAGATGGGTAAGCTATAGATTCATCTGGACACAGGCAATCAATAGATAGTTGGATCTCCATCTTGCCCCACTAAACTTCTATCTCCAGAGAAGAGCCAACACAACCTGGGACAGCTTGTCAACAAACACAGCACTCCACAGAAAAGGCTTCCTCTGTCCTGCCCTATACCCACACCCCACCTCCCCAACAAGGGACTTATGGAAATCACAGAAGGCAAATCCTTCCACTTGGACTCAGGAGTACACAAAGACCACTTCCCAGTGAGGGTCCAGTTGGGTCACAAGGTGCCCTTCTCTAGGTGGGCTACCGCCATTTAACACCAGGTACTAAGAAGTAGACGCAGGTGAGCAAGCTCCTATAAAGTGTCCAGTCCTAGCCTTGGACGAAAGGGATGAATCCTCATTAATAGGGAGATCCCACAGGCTGTCCCGCCAAAACGTTGCTTATCTTTCCCCAAGCATCAATGTACATACAATGTCTCCCAAAATTAATATTTACTAGAAAGACTATAAAGAATATATTTGATACAGAAAACAAACAAACAAAAGCCCTGCCTTTTTACCTCAGAAAAATAAGTGAAATGCCTGATTTAAATAGGTTCAGGGTAGGGAAGCAAACATCAAGGAGAAAGAAGGATCGAGAAGATGGCTCAGTAGGTAAAACAACCTGCCTTCCTTGACCTGAGAGCAATCTCCAGGAGCTACATTAAAAAAAAAAAAAAGGCTTGGTAAGCGACCCTTGGAATCCTAACAGGGAGGAGGAGAAGGTGGAGCCAACTGGGGCCCCAGGACTCACAGGCCAGACAGCCTAGCCTCCTTGGCTAATTCCAGGCCACTGGGTGAGAAACTTAGCACAAAAAGAGAGTCAGGAGTGGACAACACCTGAGGAATGACACCTGAGGTTGTCTTTCCGCTTCAGCACACATTCTGTACACACCTACACACCTGAGCACTCATGCACCTATGGGCTCATGCACACGGCAAAACAACATGAATAAACAAAACAACTTTTCTTGTTCTAAAGCAAAGACAAAGATGGAGCAGATGGAGAGAGGCATGAGCCCCACACTGTGCTGGGCCAGGGCCAGGAGGACCAAACATGGACGCTGCATTGTAGAAAAGCTCTCGGGCCAACACAAAATAAAGCCTAGCTTCTTAATGCCTGGGAGCACCGCTCCTCCAGACATCTGATTACAGGCTCATCTGTCGCCAGGTAAAGGCATGCTTGGCATCCCTGTGGAATTCACTCTGTCATTAAGCTATCTGCGGGCCTTTGTGGGACCTTTCCCTCTAGCCACAGCCTGATTCTCGATAAGCATCTCCACCTCCTCCTCTTCCTCCTCCTCCTCTTCCTCTTCCTCCTCCTCCTCTTCCTCAAAGTGGGTCTGTGCTTTGGGAAATCCTTTGGGAAGAGGCAGTTAGGACCACACTCTCCCATGACTTTAGGAAATGCTGGGGTATTATCAGTACCTTTTCAACCCATTTATCTCCCAGAGACTTACTCAGCCAGAGAGCCTGGGCCTCACACACTTTTCTTATACAGTGTGACCCTGAAGAAACATTTCAAAAGGACCTTCACTAACCTTGCAGCCAGTGGTAAATGGGTAGGCTTTCTCTGACACAAAACTGGCTTAATTATTTTCCTTGGTGATACTGGGGACTGGGCAAGCTAGGCGAGCACTCTACCACTGAGCCACACTTCCAGCCCATGAATCCTGATTTAGGCCCTTGCACTAAAAGAAACCGTGCACTCAGTAAATAACAATGAATAAAAGAAAAAAGGAAGGCAAATGAGAAGAACCCAACTTTTCCCTCTAGTCACACAGGGAAAAAAATATAGATAGATAGATAGATAGATAGATAGATAGATAGATAGATAGATAGATAGATAAAATGGACAGCTTAGGTGGAGACCAACGGACAATGAAGAAACTCAGTTGGACAAACAAAAAGGGAGACATGCTATGCTGAACACATGTGCCAAAGGGAACTCCAGGGCACCTGTCTTCTTCACATAAAGCAAAAGAAAGAAGGCTGCAGCAGGTGTGAATTTTTTTTTTCTTTAAAATATGATGGAGTCAATAAAACCTGACTGAACCTGACCTGTTGGATTCCTGGGAACCAACCTGGTGGTAGAGGAAGGCGCTGGCCCCCATGTAAGTTGTCCCCTGGCCACCACAGACACGCTATGCCATGTGTATGCCCACATACAAACATATAAACACAGACACACACAACACACACACGCCTGAGTGACATAAATATAGAAATGTAAAAAGAGTTTTCTTTAAAAGTGGTGGGGCCTGGAGAGATAGTTCAGTTACTAGAAGCATTTGCTGCTCTTGCAGAGGACCCAAGTTCTAGTCCCAGCACCCACATCAGAAAGCTCACAACTACCTGTACTCCAGCTTCCAAGAGCTCCTGTACACATGTGTAAACATGCACGCCTGTGCGCGCACACACACACACAAACAAAGATCACTTTTTTGTTGTTTATTTGTTTTGTTTTTTTCGGGGTTTTTGAGACAGGGTTTCTCTGTGTAGTCCTGGCTGTCCTGAACTCACTTTGTAGACCAGGCTGGCCTTGAACTCAGAAATCCGCCTGCCTCTGCCTCCCAAGTGCTGGGATTAAAGGCGTGCGACACCAAAGCCCAGCTTCAAAGATCACTTTTTTAAATGATGAAATAATTATGGGTCAGTGGCCTATTTACCTGAAGTTCTGGATTTCATTTGTTTCCTCTATTATAAAAACAAATGATAAGACAGCACGTCATTCCCTTTACTTAAACTCCCAGCTCCAGAGTGCAGAGGTTAAGAATGGCCCAGGGCTAAGAGATGGGGAGAGGCTGTGAAGGAGTGGCCAAAGGAGTGGATGGACATTCAGCCTGAAGCCTTAGCACTATCTAGCCAGGTGAGAGTTTTACTAATGGACTCTTCCCGCAACTCGTTAGGCAACAAGCTTAACTTCAGCACCATCTTGCCTCTCCAGTCCCACAAATGACAGTAGTGTCACTCAAAGTAGCACAACATTCTCAGGACCAAAAGGAACCCACTGAGCCTTTTTGACTCCACACTCAACAGCTGGCCAATGGCTGCATCTGACATGTGCTCCAAATTATATCTTAAACCTCTACAAGAAGCACCTGTTGGAAACTAGAGGCTTCAAGGACGTGGACAAGGACCTGCTTAGCCTATAGTGTGTAACTAGGTTGAGAACAGCCAAGGCCCTGTGTCCAAGCCACAACTGGCCTGCTGGTTCCCACCTTGTCCACAGAAAGGGCCCACAGAAAGGGCCTTGCTAGTTGACAGCCCAGGAAAGGCAGGGTGGGGTTGAACCCAGAGATTCTTAAGGCATTACACAATATCACCCAAGGAAGAGTTTAAAATACAGACTCTTACAGATCCATTCAAGAACTACTGAATAAGAATTTCTAGGGTTGAACCTAACAAATATGCAGTTTTAACAAACACCTCCCAGTTCTAGACGTTGGTCATTTCAATTGCTAATTAAAAAATAGTGACAATCTTATCAGAATCAAATTCGAAACCGTATCATAAAGATTTACGTTCACAAATCCCTTAGACCCATGAACAAGCACAGAAGCCAAGCATTTTTCCTTATCCACCTTTGAAGGGCTTTGTTTTATGACACAGTGAAGGTTCTATCTTGCCTTTCCTCCCCTAAAGCCAGCCATCAAAGACCAAGCTCAAGGTTAAAGGTAATTTTCTCCCTGTTCTACATAGTAATCATCTTATCTGGGGGCTGGAGAACTGTCTCTGTGGTTAAAGAGGGCTTGCTGCTCTTCTAGAAGACCAGAGTTCATTTCCCACCACCTATGCTGGGAAGTTCACGATTGCCTTAACTCTAGCACTAGTGGACCTGACACTCTCTTTTGGCCTCCGCAGCCACGCGCACACATGTACTTACAACCCAAATACACACACACACACAACCACCCTATCACTGAATCCATAGCCACACCTGTAACCTGCAACAATAAACTATAAGCATACAATGTTATTTCAAAAATGAGACAGATTCAGCCCAAACCCAGTTTAGAAGGAATCACAGACCACTTTTATGCAAGCATTAGTTCTCGTGTACCTCCATTCCCTATGTTTCTGATCTCTACTTAATACAGTAAATCAAAGAAAACTAAACTCTCCTTCCTATTAAGGAAAAAAACTGAACCTGAACATCCTGCTTCATAAGGAAGCAATGGACCCCAGAAGAACATGCCTATTCTACCAAAGAGCCCAGTGCTAGAGTCTTCGCACAGGCCCAGAGGGCATGGCCTCCTTCAGCCTCAAGAGTTAACTGTCCACTGCACTGGGCAGCTCCAATCTTTACCCTACTGTCCTTTAAAACTAGACTCAACCTAACAAGCCCAAAGCAGCACTGTCACTTAATGTTTTTTAGTCCCAACCGCTGACTGAACCTCCACACAGTGGCAGGTTAGAATTGCCCGCAGTTCTGAAGCTCACAGAAGTTAGAGGGAGAATCAAAGCAGAGGAAAACCAAGAGCTGGCTGGGTGGTGGAGGGGAGTAAATTTCTTCAAACTCTTTATCTACTTTCTGTTACCTGTCTCCGCAGGGGGATGCGCTTGGTCAGCTTGTGCACAGCTGGCTGGCTGCTGAAGTCTGGCTTCTTGGTCGTGGTTTTCATTCGGCAAAAGATGACTGTTACCACCATGCAGGCGATTAGGAAGACCCCTATGCAGTAAATAGCTATCTCCAGGTAATCTGGGGAAGCTGTGATCTCCTTCTCTCTCACAGGCGCTGGGTTGCAGATCACAGGAGAGGGACAAATAAGCAGGCCACAAAGTTAGGATACCAGAGGAATGGATCAAAACATACTTCAAGGAATGATGCCAAAGACATCAAGGGCTTCCCTATCAACAGGTCAATGCAGAAGGATACCCAGATGCAGAGCAGATAGGTGCCTCCTGCCTGGGCCTCTTCAAATGCTAACGAAGAGCCAAGGGTTCCTCAGTTTATCACTACAGCCCAGGCAGCCAGGCACCTTCTCCAGCCTCACGGGGCAGCTGCCACCAGTGAGCAGCTGATACCACATCTTAATGGGAGACTACAAGGCCACATTCTGCTAGGCTCCTGGTCAGAGCAGGACACCCAGTACACCCAGCACAGGAGGACTGTCTTTCATGATGGCTGCTCAGCATCAACCAAACAAAACTGTTTAAAGGGAGTTCACCCACTGTTGTTTCTAAGGAGACAGGGACAATGCTTGCTAGCTAGGGCGGTGCCTCCAGGGGAAGAGGACCACAGCTCCACAGGGCTCACCCTCAACTAGTAAGCTGGCCCAAAATGTTTTGGTGAGTCCCTTCATACAGTCCAGAATATTATTCAGTTAAGCAAACAGATGTATCAACCTTGAAATAGTTATATATATATATATATATATATATATATATATATATATTACTTAATAACCACTAAAATGGTTGTATATCCCATTATATTAACTTGTTAGTGAACCTTTAACATCATGATGGTACTGCATATGAGTAGAAATGTGATTAACTTAGCACATTCTTCTGTCAACCATATCGGTCCCTCCTTAGTCCTCAATTGGTCAGTCTACAAGCAGTGTATTTCCAAATATGATTATTCTCAAGCTGCAACTCCTTAGAGGGTAGTACTGTCAGGCAAATTGGTTAAGAAGTGCCAGGTAGGCACTTACAGAGCGTGGCATTGTAAGTACAAGCAAGCTCAGGAGAGGCATCTCTCTTTCAGGAATAAATACAGAGAGGATTCATAACATAACCAAAGGGGCAGGTGGATGCAACGGTTATTATTCTCAAGCTTATACATTTTAATCAGAAAAATAAATATTTGCAAAGACAGTCAAAACTCTTAGCAGCACAGCACAAAAACGAAATGATCCATTTATCCTGACAAGCTGTAACACAAGCATGCAGTAGGCATGGCACTCTAGAAACAAGGCACTCCTAACAGGAGGGAAGAGCGTCACGTGCTGCAACCCAGTCTATGCAGTTTTCCAAAGGAAATGCTAGGCAATGCATGAAGAGAGAAGAGCAGCATATACCAAGAAGCAGGACTAGAACAGAGGCATTGGTTAAAGACTTAGACAGCAATGGGCTTTGCTGATGTTTATTTCTCTATGAGGCAGAAATAACATCGAGCCCGAGACAGCATACGCATGCTTTTGCAGTAAAAGCAAGCCGAGAGTCCACTCTATCGAGGCATGCAGCAAGCCACCCGATTCCCAAGGTAATACACTGCTTCTGTACACTTCCCTTCAGAGGTGCTTCCTGGGCACCCCATTACAAATCTATCTGCACTCAAATGAGACATAAGCAGGTGGGACCGAGAGGCACCAAACCACATACAGGCTTTTACCAAAGTGGAATTTACAACGGGAAAAAATTACTTTGAATTTCACAAAGTAATTTTTGACTTCCTTCTTGGGGGGGGGGGGATCTTGTGGGAGATGGGCTCATTGAGTCAACAATTCAGTGATTCACTAAGATTATAAGATCCCTTTGGGCTTTAAAGGTGATATTTTATTTGATCATAAATTCTAGTATGGGATCTCCTTGTGCATGAATTTCTAAGGTGGTTTCTTGTTCTGGGGGCGTCATTTGGAACATTTTGGGGGTATCTTTATGCAATGGATAAATGGGGCTATCTCTAAGAACAGAAGCTGTGTTAATTTTATAGCAATCAACCAAGGAAAGAAGCCAACCCACGGAGAGAAAGAGCAGTATGTACCTGGCAGAACTGTCAACCATGCAGAGTGAAAGGATATCCCGATAGAATTACCCGCCAAGCACGTATATTCCCCCGCATCCTCAAAAGTTACATTCCGAATATACAGAACCTCAATCTCTTTGTCCGTGGTGTTAACACCGGCAGCCTAGAAAACAAACGAAGCAAGAAAAGGGCTAGACATAGGAATGATTGTGGAGGGGGCCTTGGAACCAAGAGGCCTCGTCCCAGAGGATCCAGGGGGTGCTGGCCATCAGGAGATTCCAACTGCAGCCCATCCACAAAGCCCACAACCGAGAGACACTGAGAGCCACCGGCCAGCTCACCTCTGCAGGCCCGTCACCACACCGGCGTCACCACCTAGACATGCATGCAATTGAACGCATGGAAAAATCAGCCCACAGAGTCCGTCCTCTTTGAATTTGTTTTCATTTGGATTTGAGGGTGGGTGGGTTCCAAAAAGTTGAATACCCAGAGGACTAATCTGGGTTCTGGTCCTGCTGGATGCAGACTCTCCCACTGTGAAAAGGGGGAGGTTCCATCTTATGTAGGATGGTACAAAACATGGCAGAGCAGGGGGACATCTCACACGTCCCTCGGGCTCCATGGGAACAGGGTAGGAGGTTATCTTGGTTACCAGATTCTGGTTAACTTCACTCAAGCTAAAATCTTCTTGCTTTACATATCATTGAAAGAACATGGCAGAAAACATCATACTGGTAACAGAAAAACTGGACTTGTAGTCTGTTTTGTTTCTAATGTGAATGTCTGCGTGTGAAGAATAACTGAAAACTCCACCGATGGTCTGCCGTCACCATCCTTCAGTGTCACAGTCACGGGAAGATAACTAGCCTCCAGTTCTGGATAGGATCCGGAGTGGGACCAAACCAAAGAACAGATCTTTCATTAGGTGAATGCTATCATGCTAGCACTTCTCCGCGTAACCGGCATAAAAAGCAACATGAGTCTGGCTTAATAATCAGATAGCGTAGCCTCGACAGGCATGCCAGGTCCATGTGCACTCACACACAGTGATCACGGGACTTGTGCAGTCCAAACAAGACAGACCAGAAAGAGGGGCATGAAAACAGGGTTGGGAGTGAGGGGAATCTTCAAGGACTTTGAACATTGTGGGCATTTTTCCATGGCCACTGGCATGACACCAGCGGCACCACCAAAGAAAGATCATTATAAATATACCAAGGCCACGAGAGTTATTCTAGAAGCTTGCCTGCTGCTTCCCAAAGCACCGAGTCTTTTTAACTCCTATATCCAGTTTTCTTTAAAAAAAAAAAAAACAAAAACAAAAAAAACAAAAAATACACAAACACAAAAACATTGTTACCTTGCTGTTTGGGCAGGACAGTGAGCCAGGCAGACTGGTTGGCCTGCCCTATATAATTGGAGACCTTACATATATATTCCCCAGCATCCATCTCCGTCACATTGAACAGAGCCAGCACTTCTGCATTGGAGCTATTTATCCCCGAGTGCTAGAACAGACATAGGAAAACAATATAACGGCCAACCGGGAAGGACTCGGTGCTGCCTATGGTCCCACCACCAACACACCACAAGAAAACAATCTCCACTGATTACATCTAAAGAGCTGTGGGAGGGAGGAGAACAAAATCTGTCAAGTGGTGGAGAACAGAAGTGATCCGAGCCGGCGGAAGAGGTGGCCAGTTGGTGGGACGGGTGAGCAGCATTCCGGGATGACCGTCTCTCTCCAGCACTTTGGATCCTGGGTATGGCTGGCTAGAGAGAAGACTATAGGTTGAGAGTTCTTCATGAGCCGCCTGTTGCTCCTATAGTTGAATAGTTAGACTGACTGTTGTATACTCCCTGGGAGCGTGGTAGGCAGGCAGACAGTGGCTTAGAATTGACAATACAGACTCAGCTTAGCATGCTCAAGAGCAGGCTAGGCCCAAAAACTAAAGCCACAAAAAAATGGGTACATGAAAAAAATGATTTCTTTTAATATAAAGGGAAAGAAATTCTCCTTTAGTTTACAGATGCAAAAAAACAAAAAACAAAAAACCCAGCCACACACACATGCACACGCACACCATTTACTCTCTAGACCACACAAACATCATAAAAGGTTAGAGAGAATTTTTTCGAAAAAGAAAGTTGAATTGTTTGTAACGACTAAAATTTGATTCAAATGTTATTATTAATATAGCGTTACATGTCATAAAAACATCAGAAAAACACTGTCTAGAGCTTTCCAGTTATTTCCATCTACTCTACCCTGTTTACTCTCTATGTCGCCTTGTGATCAGTACCCCACCCCAGCTTTAGTGTCTCCTCAGGGCTAATAAACAGGAGAAGCCTCTGGTTCCAAGCACAGCAGCACCTCCCTCCCTCTGCAGCCCCCTCCAGAAATGTTATTAACAGGCTTAATGGCGACCTATTCTTTAACACACTCTAGTCCATAAAAAGAACCATCTCTGAACTCCAACAGGCCATCAAAGACCCTGGCCAAATCTCCAAGGGCGCCCTCACCACCGGCCTCTTAAGATTCAGAAAGCTCTTACCTTCAGCACCTTGAGGTAGGGCAGCCCATCAGGCCCGTATTTACTGCCATTCTTTTCCACGTGCTTGATCCACTGGATATGGGGCTGGGCGTCGCTGTAAACCTTGCAGACGAACTCCACATCCCCTCCAACCACTGTGGAGGCATTTGCAGGCAGTCCAGCTTGGAGGATGGGCCGGTGTGGTGATCGCTCTGATGGAGACAGGCAATGGGAGGGGGAGAGAGCAATAAATAAGTTGTGTAGTCCAGAGGGCTGTCGGGGGAACTCAAGCCAAAAAGGCCTCCGTCTGCTGGCTGACTCCATTGGAATAACATAGGAGCCCCATGCACAACACAGCTGACTTCAAAGCGGATCACTGAAGCACAAGCCTTGTAAAGGATAACTTATTTAGAGAATCAGAAAAAGAACGCATTACTCTGGGAGTTATAGACTACCTAATGAACAAGGGGAAATTCTTTACTGTAGCAACCCGAGAGACAGATGGAGTGGGTAGAAGGCCACTTATTCACTTATTTGGCTTGAGATGATGCCCAGATTCATTTTAAACATGAGGTAGGGAGCACAGACAAGTGACACGCTACTCTTAAGGTTGTGTTGAATACCAAGAGAAGTTCTCCTAGGCATGATCTCTCCCAGTCAGTCGCTAAGATGCTCTGGGAAGTCTTGTGTCTCCAGCTCTAAAAAGCAAATTAGAAACCAAAGCTCCAAACACAATTAAACCAAACCTACTGGATCCCTCTTGTTATCATGAGGGTATGATAACCACTCCATTCAGTGGTTCTTTCTTTCTTTCTTTCTTTTTAATTTTTTTGTTCTGTTTGGAGACATGGTTTCTCTATATAGCTCTGGCTGTCCTGAAACTCACTCTGTAGCCAAGGCTGCCCTCAAACTCAGAAATCCTGCCTCTGCCTCCCCAGTGCTGGGATTAAAGTCACACACCACCACTGCCATGCTCAGTGGTTCTTTCTTTAGTCATTCATCCATTTGACAAGTACCGATTGTCACTGTGCGCCAGGCACCAGATGCATAGAAGTAGATATTCCTTAGCATATTCTGATGTGGCACTAAAGAAACACAAGGACAGATGCCTGTTTCCAGACTATGTTTCATAGTGCCAGAGGAGGCCCTACAAGAGGGATGCTTAGCCTTTCCTTTCTAGGCTCACTAAGAAGAGTCTCAACAAAGCACATTTCTCCTTGTCTTATATCAGAAGATTGTACTGCAGAAGAGAGGCGTTCTTGGTAGAAACCCATAGAGGGACCAGGTCAAGGTCTGCTTGCACCTACACATGAGGTCCCTAAAGAACTAGGTAATGTCCAATTAAAAGTAGACTAAGGGATTTCTCCAAAGACCTACAAATGACTAACAAGCAGCTGAAAGGATGCTTAGCATCAGTAATCGTTAGGAAAATGCAAATCAAAACTATCATTAAAGAGATAATAAGTCCAGTACAGCTGAGGGGCTGGAGAGTGAACCCCCGTACCAAGGCGGTGGGAATACAATTGTGAGGGTAAGGACAGGAAGCTGGAGTTAAAAAAAAAAAAAAACAAAGCAATTCATCTGATCCAGCAACTCTCAGTTCAGTGAGGATCTGAGATACAGCCATCACAAAGCTCTTCACAACAACCCAGAGTTTAATTTAGTCAACACCCTCAATGCCCATCAACGGAAGAATGGGTAAAATAAAAACTCTAGTCTCTATATACAATGGAGAAACTAACCAGCTTTAAAAAGAAGAAAAGCATGCAATTTGATGACAATTGACAATGGGAGTGGACCTGGAGGACATTATGCTAGGAAAAAATATGTTAGTCACGGGACAAATACTGTGTGAGGCCACTTGTAAGGAGGCATCTAAAGCTCTCAATTCATATATCAAAAGAATAGAATTGTGGTGGGCAGGCGTGGAGAAGAGGAGAAATGGAGTGGCTAATCACAGAATATAAACTTTCAGTTACATAAAGGGAATATATTCTAGAGATCTGGTCTACCTAAGATAGAAGATAAGGGTCTCTGCACTTAAAGCTAGGAGTACATCATGTTACTGCTCTTATAACAGTAAAATAAATGCCGAACAAATAAATGGATGATTGGGATGATTGAGAGACAGAAAGAATTAACTATAATGGACTGGGCTGATGTCTAATTTCAAATAAAAACACTGATTACAAAGTGACTGGAACCTTCCTCACAGCAGTTAGCGCTATCAATAGCCACATGCACCTTGGTTACCAACCTATTCCCAAATCATGCTGATATACCCAAACTCTTCTCTTTTCTTCTTTCTCCAACAGAGTTCTACTGTCCTAGCTTAACAAATACAATTCAGGCAGGGCAGAGCACAATGGTGGCACACATCTTTCATCTCAGTACTTGGAGGCAGAGTCAAATAGATTTCTGAGTTCGAGGCCAGTCTGGTCTATACAGTGAATTCTAGCCAAGGCTAACATACTAAGGCTTTGCCTCATAATGCCAACAAAATAATATCTAAGAGAAATAAAACGAACCCTACACACCAGCCACCACTGCCACCAAACCAGCTCGCCTTCCCAGGGATGGCCCTACGTTTGAGATTCCCACACACTGGGCTGGAAGTAGCAAATTAGAATGATAGGTCTCTTCCTTTCTGTATTGGGACCTTTCTGATTAAAATATCATCCTGCAGAATTTGCTGAACCAGAGCCAGACTGTATACAAATAGACTCTACTCTATAAGATCATCTCTGGCCCTTAAGAAACTTTTTTAAAAGAGAAGAAAATGTTGGAGCACATTTCATTCTGGAATCTTCCATCACTTCATAGACACCTACATTGCACTGCAATAAAGATAAAAATTTCAGAGCCCCCCAAAGAGTCATCCATCTCCTCCTTTATCACCCATGTAGAATAGAGAAGTTGAACTGTTCATTTTTGTGACTGGAAAAAAAATCTGAAAGCTTCATTTCTTCATACATCACAGGACACCCACTACTCTTTTGGGATGAAGTGCTGCTTCTGGAATGGGTCAGAAGGACTTGGATGCCACCGAGAATGGCCAAGGTTTGCTTTAAATCCAGCTGGGCCTTTTAAAATGGGAAGGATAGAATTAAGTCCCTGTATTATACCTGCCAAGCACATGCAACAGGAAATCTACCTGCAGGATAGAAGCTGACCTCTGGGCTGGTTGCTGCCAGCCAAACTCACAAATAGGCTCATTTCTACTTGTCAAATACCAAGAAGGTCATTTCCTTCTCACAAAAGAAAAGTTGCAGGGCCGATCGGATGGTTCTGTTGATCGAGCACCTCCTGCATAAGCTTGCTGTCCTGAGTTTAATCCTCTAGACCATGCATTTAAAAAGCTAAGTGGGACAACACATGACTGAAACCTAAACTGGAAAAGTGGAGAAGAAGGTCCTTGGAACTCACAAGCCGGCCTAGACAAATCTGTGAGTTCCAGGTTCAACGGGAATCCCTGCCTAAAAAGAGAAATAATAAAGTTGAGGGTGGGTAAGAACAGCTGCTTCTAGCCCCCACACGCGTTTAAGTGCACGCCTGTGCGTTTGCACGTGTCTGTTCCTGTGTGTGTGTGTATGCGTGTGTGTGTGTGTGTGTGTGTGTGTGTGTATACATGTGAATACAGGTCTTGAAGGCCAGAGGAGAGTACTGGATTCCCTGAAGATGGAGTTACATGCAGTTCTGAGTAACCATCATGAGTTCTAGGAACTGAACTTGGATCCTCTGCAAGAACAGTGCACTCTTGGCCACAAAGCTCTCTCTCCAGCCCCAGGGGAGGAATTTTAATTATCAGTTCATTCCCTGACTTGGTTTTTCCAATTTTATACTCACAAACATGCTTTTATGTATGTGTCCATGCATGTGCACATGTGTGCGTGCGCATGTACGGGCAGCGTAACTTTCCTTGGAAATAGAAGTACTACAAAATCTCTTAAGGTTCTGAGCCAGATCTACGGAATTTCATTGCAAGCCTTTTTTATTAGCCATACTTGTGTCTAAAAACCCCATCTCATATGCAAACATGACACACGAATAACACTGCCCATGAACAAGGAGTGCTTTCAGCACACAGCATCTCCCACACCAGCCTTGGGCAGGGAATCGGTCGCGGGGGTAGCACTGGCAGGGCCTGGTCCAGAGCTTGCTGTCTTGTTTTCCTTGTGGTCAAAGGGCTGCTGAGCTCCGGTTATTAAGTTATTCCAAGCTATCCGGACTATTTTCACCCAAAGGGAAAAAAGGAGACTTTTGCAATGGTTCAGTCTTATATAACATTTGCAAATTACAGCATACTGAATGTTACAGCTCGCAGTCTTGAAATTCATCTTTTCAAATTTTCTCACCTTATACAAAATAACCTCCAAACTACCCACTCTCCCCTCTCGGCTCTTTCTCACTTTGGGCAGAAAAAAACTGCAAGTACAGTTGCTGTGTAATAGAAACCTTACACCGTCTTCCAAAACTTCTTACAGCTGCGCTCAGTATAAAATGAAACCTCAGAGAATGTTATTTAAAATGTTTTGAAAAAGTCAGTAGGCCTCATGTTTCATTTCTCCACATCAGGCTTTGATTTCCTTTGCAACCCTAGTCTCTGCCCTTAAACAAGTTGAAGAATGAGGCCCGAAACGTCTTGGAAAAGGCCCCAGGATGCCAGCATCTGCCATCTTGTCCTCGGCCATCGATCTGATGTCAACAGACCCTGAACAACAGCTATTGGCCTGGAGGAGCTGGGGGTACAGCACCCATGACCACAGCGCTCAGAAACACCGAGACAGGAGGAACAGAAGTTCCATGTCAACATGGGCTGCAGAGTAAGACCTTGTCATGGGGGTTTGGGGGAGGGATAAAAAAATGCAGCCACCAGGATGCTGGTGGAAGTGCATAGAAAACTTCTGGAAAGCTAAGATGCAAATAAATCAGATGCTGGTGAGGAGGACTGGCACAGGTGGCCCCGTGTAGCCTTCCCGGTGGGCACAGGAGAAGAGGGTGAGGCCCCAGAATGATAGTTCTCCATAAAGCTCCCCTGAACCTCATCTAGCCCCAGGCAAATCAAAGCCCACAGGTTTGCAGCTCCTCACAGCACACTGAAGTAAAGGGATTAGGCCTGGGAATTATTTCTGGACGAGAGACTGAAGCCCATTGCTGGCTCAGCTCTTCTACGTGACAACAAAAATCACATCTCCTCCAGCAGGCAGGATTTACAGAGAGGCAAGCTTCTCTTATAGCATGTTGAACTCGCAGATATTATAGAAAACACATTTTTCCTTTTCCAGGGGAGTGAGTGAAATAAATACTAGGAAAAGGGGCTAAGCCCACGGGCAGCTTACCTCTACTTCTGGACTACAATTTGAAAATGGTTACAATTTGGACTTAGAGGCTGCTGATCCATGAGTCCAGAAGGCAGGGAAGAAAGGGGGAGGGGCTTTTAAACAGCCTTTGGAGGCCCCTGTGTGAATTTCAAATTAAGACACAGTGGAAACACAGTCCAAAGGGTGGGGCCGTGGCTGATGAGACAGTTGGCCTGCAGCTCTGGAATGAGGTTCCTTTGAATAAATGCTTAGTAAATACAGCCTGAAGTGCTTTAAAATACATGTGCTCCCGCCTCTCTCTCTCTCTCTTTCTCTCTCTCTCTCTCTCTCTCTCTCTCTCTCTCTCTCTCTCTCTCTTTCTCTCTCTCTCTCTCTCTCTCTCTCTCTCCCCCACCCCACCCCCATCCCCCACCCCTACCCCCAGACCCCTTGCTTCAAGTATCTACTTCACCACAGCAGAAAGCCCAGCTGCTGAGAGACTACATAGACACATTAACTCTCAAACCTAGCACTGTAGCTGGGAGCCAAGACGCAGCCAAAGAGGGGCAAGGGACAACAGCCCTCTTCATTCCACGGTTATTATGGAGCTGGGGGGAGGGGGAAGGGAAAGGGGAAATACCTGAGTGACAGAGAATAAGTCTTTGTTAATTGACCACTGGAACTTTATAACATGTCAGGACTCCTCAGGATGTAATGATGTGTTTGCATAAGATACACCTACAATTGCTGTGACAGAGCAGAGGCCTCCGGTCTACAGATGCTGGTAAACAGGTATCTCAGGGATCAGAGGACCAGACTCTTAAATCACACCTATAAATTAATCAAGCCGAGGGCCCCTGGTTTCCAGTCTCCTGAGTTTTTCTTCTCAAAAGTTAAGCAGCGCTTATTACTCCCTGCCCCACTCCCCCAAAAGTCGAAAGCTACTTTCTCTAGCAGCGAGACTGAAGCCGTGCCGAGTTCCCAGGAAGGCCCTGGAAGCAGCCAGCGTCCTCTCGGACAGCCCATTCACTGAAGGATAACCTCGCCTGCTCCGTCCTTAAATCAAAACTTAATTGCCCTTCTTCCAAGATGGCGGTTTCTTAGCAACTGCAGAGGGCCGAAGAGAGAAAGAACATCCTGCGATTTGCAAGACAAGTAAAAACAAGAGAGAAGTCTTTTTTTTTTTTCTTTCTAAAGCCGACCTGACTTTTCTCTCACCAAGAACACACTACACCGGTTGGTGAGGCGTGGCTATGAGGGGAGGCAGCCATCAGAGCCACTGATGTTCAGAGCCCAAGATCCCGCTAAAGGCCTCACGCTTGTGACAATTAGCAGTGAGTTCACTGCCCCGTCAGGCCTCTGCAGACAAATTCGTACCGGCCAGGCTCAAGCCAGTTGGATTCTGAGTTTTGTTTTCCCTAACCTTTTCCCAGCCTCTAGCTATCAGCACAAAAGACAGTCAGAACTAAAAGTGATCAGTGGAGAAGGTGGTGTGAGGATCAAGGGAGCAGTAGACTTTCAGAATGAGTGCTGGTACCCAGGACAAGGACAAGAGTGCATAATCAGTCTGCCCCACCCCCTGTCTCCTGTCTCTGTCGATCTCTCCCCACCCCTCCTCCACCCCTACACCCGTACACCCGTAGCCCTGGAACTTATTATAAAGACTAGGTTGGCCTTGAACTCAGAGATCTGTCTGTCTCTGCCTCCTGAGTTATTTACTTTTAAAATGCAGGGTCTTGCTTTGTAGCCCAAGCTGGGCTTGAACTCACGATCATCCTACCTTGGCTTCTCCAGTGTTAGGTGTTGGGTGATAGGCATGCACCATTAGACCTAGGGTTCTTCATGGGCTGTTTCCTCTCTTCTCTTTCTTCTCCTCTGTCTTCTTTTGTGCGCACGCGCGCGCGCGCGCGCGCACACACACACACACACACACGCCCATGTGTGCAGGTTCACACCTTTCTGTGGAGGCCAGGTCAATACAGCGTGTGTCTCCCTTGGCTACTCTCTCCCTCAGTTTTATTTTATGACTGTATGTCAATGTACACCATGACACTGTGTAGAGTGGGTTCTTGCCTTCCACATTACGTGGGTTCCAAGGATCAAACTATGGTCATCAGGATTGTATGGGCAAATACTGTAACCACTGAACTACCTCACCAGCTCCTCCCTTTTCATTTTGAGATCTTACAGATCGGGGAGCTCATCAGCTGACTTGGTTAGCTAGTCAACAAAACCAAGAGGTTCTCCAGTCTCTGCCTCCCCAGCTTGTTTTGCATGGATTCTGGGGATCTGAACTCAGGGCCTCATGTCTACACAATAAGCATTATACCCACTGAGCTGTCCTAAAAAAGACTTATTTTTGCTCTTTTTAATAATGTGTGTTAAGGAGGTGCTGAGTATACGCACTTAAGAGCTCAGAGACATTAGATCTTCCAGAGCTGGAGTCCCCAGGCAGTTGTGAGCCACCTGATATGGGTGCTAGGAACCAAATTGGGGTCCTCTGCAAGAAGAACATGCACTTTTAACCACAGAGCAGTGCCTGGCTTACTGCCTTCCCCTCTTCTGATCTTCACTCCTGTTCCAGCAGGTAGCCGCCCCTCCTGTTGGAACATCTGCCTATGCAAAGTCTTGCAGAATCAGGCTGGGGCTTTGGATGTCTCCAACCAACCCCACCCAGACCCTCTCCCACACCTTTGCAGAGTCTGAAGAACAAGGTTGTTTAGGAAGAGATGAGTGTCTCTCCTCCAGTGCCGAGGTCCCCAAATGACTTATGAAGGGTGCACCATGCAAAATGCTAGAAGCAAAACAGCACTAATTCTTCTGTGCTTGCTCACTGGCGTGGACAGACAGCAAAGGGCTGGCTGGGCTCAGAGCCTGGGAAGACCCAAACATGTAGAAGCAAAATACCCTAATGAATGTCACAGAGAATGACTGGCTTGGAATTGAGAGCCTTCTACCTGCTGGGTTGTCAATTTAGATCTTCTTAGGCAAATTATAGGAGCTGAGCTTGGTGTCATTTATACCCCAAATGTTTAAGACACCCTTGAGCTCAGAAACTTCAGGGGTATGACAGCACTGTCAACTCTTACCTCATGTTTTGATTCCAAAGGGCCTGTGCTTTTCTTTACAGAGGACTTGGCTCTCCGGAGGTAAACAAGACTCAGGAGATAGACAAGGATGATGTTTTAAGTGTGTTAAATATCACTAAACCAGATCTTCAAAAACAATTCAAAATGGTCAGTTGTATGCTATACGTATAGCCCAGGCTGGCTTCAACCTGGCCATACTGATGACCATGCCCTTAGATTTTTGATCCTTCTGCCTCCCCCTGGGATTATAGGCATACACTGGTGCATCCAGTTCCTGTGGTACTGGGGTGAAATCTGGGGCTTCGTGTTTGCTAGGCAAACACTCTACATCTGAGCTACATCTCCAGCCCAGCCACAGCTTTGTTGTTGTTGTTGTTGTTGTTGTTATAGTAAAGGAGACATAGGAAATGTGACAATATCGTTAAATCAATGCAGTTTATTCCTAGGGTAATGACAAACCCACCCTCTTAGTGAAGTCTACTACCTTGATCCGTTTACTAAATGACAGTTGTTCTCTCAATACCAAGTCTACATAAGGTCCCCACTACACTGGCCTTTGGTGTGGATGCTGATGTCAATTCAGACGTCAGATGTCCACAATCTCCCGCCTGAGGAGCAGAGGTAAACACAGCTGAGATCCACCCTACTGGGCGGGACACTGTAAAGCCCTGCATCTCACTAGCCTAAGAGGAGCAGGACAATTCAGGAATGTGTGATCTAGCTGGTGCGCGCAGTGCCGGGCTGCCTTCACAGGAAAAGCATGCCAAAGAAGGTTTTGCTCTTTTATTTAAATTGCTCAGGCAATAAAGACATCCTCTTGTCAGAAAGGGTGAACTCCAGATTAGACTCCATCTTTTCTCATGTGATTTGCAAAGAAACAAAATGGGAATCACTGGAAAACCCCCAAAGCCAAAATTTTATGCCTTGGGTTTCAAAGGCTATGCAAATATCTATCTGAAAGGATCAAGCAGGCCTATTTTTAGAAATATGTCCTAGAAAAGTATTCACAGGTGCCCAATAAATAGATGTATACCAAGCTTGTTATGGTCATGTTGTAAAGGAAAAAAAGGATATGCACAGCCTAAATATGATGACATACTATGGCCCTGTCAGCAGCGTATGGGCCACAAGGATGAACTGAAATAGACTGGCATGTGTAGGCACAAGGGCAACTTGGTTCCCATTATCAACTTTCACCATTTAGAAAAGCCTTCCTTGGAGGAAGTCCGGAGGGAGGGAGAGCTCTGTGCTAATCCCTTGGAGGTCTCGTCTGCTCCTGGGGTGGATCAAGCAGAAGGAAAAGCTCTCAGCACATCTGAGCAAACAAGAAATGTCTCCCTCAGGTAGAGACAACATGAGAAGCTAGAGGATCAACTGTTTGTTTTCCTAGAGCCAAAACAGGGTGCTCGAGATTAATTGTAGCTCACGATGCGCTCACGTAGCAGAAAGGCTTGGAATCATCACCCAGATCCCAACACTACACTGACAAGACAGAATTCATCATCACAATACAACAGGGAAGATGTTCTAACCTCTCCCTCCAAACCAGGACAGGGACTTCCTCACTGTCTCCTTCACAGAAAAACAGGACACCGGCTACATAACAGCACCAATGTCCTTGGTCACCTCCTCCCACGGCCTCCTGCTCTACACCTGCATGAGAAACCTATACCAGTAAAAAGCACACCCTTCCAAATCAAAGCTCCTACTGAGCAGCACACCCTGGCCGCATTCTCTCTTCTCCTTGTCTGTGGACATAAAAACCAAACAGGAAGGTGTGAACTCAATCACAATAGCAGGCTGTTCTGAGGGAAGGGGGTCCATGAGTGCAAACTTTCATGCATCACTCACAAGGGGAAGGACATTGGGCCACTGCCATATTGACTCCTAACAAGAGCTGACATCAGACTCAATGACCTGGCCCTTTAGTTCATAAAGGCAGGTGCTGATTAAGCTGTATGAATACATGTATTTAAAAACTGTAGCTTTTCTGTTTCAGAATTTGAAATATGTTAAGATTTCAAATATAAATATATAAATATAAATATATAACTCAAATATAAATGACTCATGGACTAGTTTCTCCATTACAGGGTAAATGTGTTTTATCTAAAATGCCTGGGGCCTGCAGTGCTTCAAGTTAGGGCATTTCCTGGATGTCAGGCTATGTGTGAATCTGCTTTGCTGGTTGACCATCTGTAATTCCAAAACCCTGAAATCCTAAATTCTCCAAAATCTGAAACTTGTAGCATGACCATTCTTGACTGACAATACAATAAATTAGAGAATTAAGAAGTTTGGGAGACTGGATTTGCAGATTAGCCGTGTTTAACCCAAGGGGCCCGTTACTGCACACTGTTGTTATGGTCCACGAATGAATACATTCTCAAGCTAAACCTGTTCCCAGGCTGCATGTGGTTAAGTAGCTTTCTCTCTACCTGCTGCCACCTGCACTTTCTATGCACAGTCCCAGGAAAACACGTCAGGACATTAACCTGACCTCAACACTGCTACACCTCCCAGCTCCTACCACAGATTCTGTGCCATAGATCAGACAGCCAACCAAACATCAGCCCTCTTTGTTGGTCACCTTCACCAACTTGCCAGAACTGGGGGGAATCAGTAACCTTCCTTCCCCAACTGTAGTCAAAGGGCTTCTGAAGGTCCTCAGAACAGAGCAAAAATAGACTATTAACCAAGCACTGATAGATCCCTACCATATTGGTGTCTACAAGCCCCCTTCTGCGAGGGCTAACTTCTTCCAGGAAAGCACTCATTTGCCAGGCAGTGCCTTGGAAGCACCTGACCGCTGACCAGTCTTTGCCCCTGGAAGCCCTGTGGTAAGACAGGAATGTGGAGCCGCTCTGGAGCAATGAAATCTCATTAACCAGCTTTGACCCCAGGGAGTTTTGAAATCCCCATCAAGAGAGTACTAAGGCTCAGCACCCCTGTAATGAGGAATAGGCTGAGTGTGTGTCTCAGCCTGGAGACGGGTGAGGAAGCACAGGATTGCCTAATAAGCGTGCGGATCTCCCGGGGCCGGATTTAGAGCCATGCTCTCGTAGCACCTCTTTCTTGTCTGGGTGCGCCAAACAAAGCAGGTTGTTGCCCATCTTGGTTTGAGTCAGGAATGCCCTCCCTCCAAAGCCTCAGGTTCTGAATGCTTGAATCTCAGCTGGTGGCACTGTTTTGAGGGCTGGAGAGGGCCTTTAGGGTTTGTGACCTGGCTGCCAAAAGTAAGTCCCTAAAAGTGGGCCTTTGGAAGGTAGACCAGGCCACAGATCAACGGGGACGCACTTCCTGCACACTGCTACTCTGGGACTAGGATTCCGTGTTCTTTCACAAAGGCTGTCACTGTGAACTATCAGCTGCATACAACCTTAACCCTCAGCTCATGCACGATGGAGGGAAGAGGGGCTTTCTACCTCCCTCTGGCTAGGTTTCCTAAGTCCAGAACTGGCAGAGAGAGATAGCTCCAGCATGGTATCAAGCTACAACAAGAAATAGGATAGTGTCTGCCCGCAGCAAGATCAGAAATATAGAGAGATCTAGGTGAGGCCCAGAGGCCAAGCAACCACTGGAAGGCCTCTGAGGGTCTCAGAGCTGAAACCTGGCTGGCGCTGGAAGAACAAGGCTTACAAGCAAGAGTGGAAGAGAAGCCAACACTCAGTGTTAAGACCTCTAGATCTTGGCTAGGAGTCATTTAAGTTCTGTACCCAAGATTCCCCCTGTGACATCAAGTTCTAAGAAGCCAATGAGATGGAAACTAAGACTCTCATCTTTTTCAGAAGAAAGCAAGGAGATCCTATTAGTGGAAGTTTCTATAATGAACTCAATGACTAAGTGATTCACTATCAAACATCCTATTGCCACGTCTTTATTTTCATCCATATAGCCCAGGCTGGTCCCAAACTCATTTTGTAGCCAAAGATTACCATGGACTTCTAATCCTCTCCATAATTACTAAGATTACAGGCATACCATACTATACTTGGTTATATGCAGTCTGGGGGTGGGGGGAAGTCACACATAGGACTTCATCATGTATTCTAGGGAAGCTCTCTACCAACTGAGCCACACCCCTGTCCCGGCCCCTACTATCACATCAAGGACATGAACACTCTTCCAGATCCACAAGCAGGTCCTGAGTTGGATATCAGGCTCCTCTGATCCCTTCCTCACTGCTATGAGATCATACTGAAGCCTTTGTCATCCTAGCTTCCATGTAGCAAACCAATGCTTTGTGCAATTTCTTCCTCTCACTGGAGACTGCCAGAGGCTCCAGGCCAGGGGTCAGCCACACAGCGGGGCTTAACAGTCTAAGCAAGACTTCATTCTTCTTAAATACACACCTGAGGTACTCTGCACAGGGTACCAGGCTGTAACCCATCACGTCTAGTGCTGAGCCGTGGAGGATTTGTGTCAAGGGCTAGCCGACAGTGTCTTTCTGGCCTACCAGTGACAGGCCAGGACAGGACTGGTGGTAAAGGCTGAGCTACCTCCAGCCAGAAGAGAAGGACAGCAAATGGCAGTCCTAACCATCCAACACCTGAGCTGGGAGATGAGATTCCAGAGAATTTCTTTAAACTAATAAGGGATCAGGCATGTTATTCAGACCTCCACTGCACCCTCCCCACCCCCATCCAATACCAAATATCAGGAGAAAAGAGTCACCAATAAGTATCCAATAGTCTCTGGGAACACTGAAGTATAATGGTTAGCAAGAAAAAAGGCTCGTAATTCAGAGCTGAAGGGGCTACAAGAGTGAAGAAGGGTACTAACCCCTCACTTCTTCATAAATATGCATGTATGTATGAATACATACATGTATGCATTTATGTATCCTTGCCTTCGTGTGGATCCAAGTGTGTATGTACCTGTGTTGGTCTGAGGTTCACATCAGGAATTTCCTTGATTATTTTTCTACCATATTCTTTGTAACAGGGTCTTTCTAACTCGGAGCTCCCCAACAGAGCTAATCACACTAACTCGCCTACGCAGTATCCTGTCTCAGCCCTCCAGAGCTGGGACTGCCATGCTGGCCCAGCATTACCTGGGTTCTAAGGATTCAAACTCCTGTCCACTAGTCCCCAAGTCCATTGGCTTGACAAGTGCTTTATCTACGGATCAGTCTCCCCTTGCCTGAAACAAATCTTCTGAATTAGAGCCAAGGGGACCAAGTCTGAGATGCCTACTGTAGTGTCTTCTCTAAGTCCTTGTACAAGTCACTGACCCCTGCTGGGCCCAGATCTCCTCAGCCTTGAGATGAGGTGAGGGATGGAAGGAGGAATAAGGAGGCTCTATGATACTCTGCAAGTCAGGCAGCCAAACCAGTCTAAGATGACAGCATTACCCAAAGATGCAAAGTCAGCAGGAAAGAGAACTTCACCCACTGGTCCCCAGATGGCACTCAATTTGCCTAATTAAGACTTGTGGGGCTCGGGAGATGGCTCAGTCAGTAAAACACCTGCTTTTCAAGTATGAGAACCTGGGTTTGATTCGCTCAAATGCATGTAAAAAAAAAAGCCAGGCATAATGATGTAGGCTTGCAATCCCAGAGCTGAGAAGGCACAGACGTGCTGACCAGTCAGCCTAACCTAACTGCTCAGCTCAAGGCCCCAGTGACAGACCTTGTGAAGAGGAGGAGGAGGAGGGAGAGGGGGAGGGCGAGGAGGGGGAGGAAGAAGAGTTGGAGGAAGTGGGGAGGAGGAAGAGGAAGAAGAGTGAAAGGCTCCGGTGGACTAGCACAGAAGTTGACCTCTAGCAGCCACACACTCCTAGACTATGCATAAACACACAAATGCACACAGACACACTTCTTCAAGTTGAGATTAACAAAAGTTTTTAAAGAGTAATCCGAGTGGGGACTTCTGCTACAGCGGTTTTAAGGCACTAATGCGGCCATCAAGCAAGCGAGACAAACTCTTTGCAACGCTGCTGGTTATAATGCAGCTTCAGAAGAGCCTGACAACTCTCCTGGTGCCCAGATGTTTCTGACATCAGGCTGGCTACTCTTATCACTACACCAAGCCGTATTTGTTCCTATCATGCCAGGACCTCCGTTCTTGGGTCAGACCCAAGAGATGTGGGTGGTGGCGGGATGTCCCTCAGATCAAGGACTTCAGCATCTTCACCGAACAATCACAGTGAAGACTCACTGCCTCCTGTAGTCATTTACCCGGCAGGCTGTTTTATTATTGCCACAATCACCAAGGCATGGCTTCATGCTAATTTTCCTTTGCTGTAAATGGCTGCAAAGTAATGGTGTCAATTTTAATGAGGATCAAGCAAGGGTCCTAAAGAGACCTTGTACATGAAGATCGACCCCCTCACACATGACAATGACCTGCTGTTTTATTCCAGGACACAAGAGTGTCACTTAAATCATACAGCTTCATGGCTTTTGCATGGGAGTGCAGGAGTGGAGTGTCCAGTCTCGATGCTCCCTCCCAACACCTGAACCACAGACAGAGCTAGCACAGGGACAGGCCTTCCATCCGCTGCCAACGGTTTCTAGTTTTCGGTGAAGTACAGCGGCAACTGAGACCCTGTTACCACACAGCAAAGTACGGCATTTGGGCTCCAGGGCCACCAGGAGTTTGTTGCCTACGCCTGAATCTTTTCTTTTTCCACTTGCCAAGATGCTCAGAATTACTGCCAACCCTGTAAGTCTCTACGAGGCTCTCCGGCTGACTCACTTCTCGTTTTATTAGACGTTCTCCAAAGCACGATGCAGCTTTGAGAGAGAGAGAGAAAGAGAGAGGGAGAGAGAGTTTCCAACACCTCCAACTTTACTGAAAATGTCTTATATTCCACTGACTTTTGACTATTTATAAAGAAGGCTCAAGACTTAGAAAAAAAAAATCACTGGAGCTGTGCTTTAATGGATATCCCCAACCAGCATTTCGTCATTATTGGCCCGGGTTGAGCTGGGCGATCTCCCAAACTTGTGACATAATCAGGCCTCTCTCTGCATTACTCCATACACTCCACGCTCCCTCCGCATCACACCACTGAATCATATGCTCTTTTCAGCAGGACTGATTGCCAGGGGATTAACATTAGACAGCCCAGTTCCATTATTCAGCAGGTCCATTCAAACCCCAGCCCGAAACTCTGAGAGAGACTTCAGAGCTTTCACAGGGGTGAGCTGCCAGAGAGCTCAAAGGGGAGGGGGGAGGAGGGCTTTTGAATGTTTAACACAACAACTCAAGCTAAAACCTGCTGTAAGCAAGACCCTGGGGCTACAGCAGCCCTGCCTTGACTCCTCAATTCTTGGAATGGCCCCAACCATGAATAATTTGTAGACCTGTGCTAGGCTGTCCCAAAGGACTACTACAGAACAATTATTTTTTTTTCTCCATAATAAATTACTTAATTTTAAACTTAAGTATTCAGAACTTTTAGCCCCAAATCTGGCATTCTTAATGCAAACAGTTTGTGTCAGATTTGTCGGTGCAGCCTGAAGTAAATCCCAAGTCATGTGCTCTTTGATGAATGGATTTAGAGCCATTTGTGACAAAAGAAATCCTCTCACACGTCATTCCTGTGTCTGTGTGTTTACTAAAATATTGGAGTCTAGCACACCACGAATGTCTCTATAAGAAACAGGACCAGAGCCAGGCCTGATGACACAGGTCTTAAGAGGAGCTACCAATCAGAACGCTGAGGCAGAAAGAAGATTGAAACGTTGACCCGCCTGGGCAACTTAACAAGATCTCATCTCAATTGACAATATACATATTTTCAAAAATGCCTGGAAGATGGCTCAGTGATAGAGTAGTTGCCTAATTTCAGCCCTCAGTATTTGAGAATGGGACACAAACCAGGTATGGGGGCAGGTGATCCAGGAGTGTTCAAGATCACCCTCAACTACCACAAGTTCAAGGCTAGCCTGGACTACATAAGACTCTATCGCAAAAAAAACAAACAACAGCAAAAATAAATAAATAAATAAATAAATAAATAAATAAATAAATAAATAAATAAGAAGTAAGAAAGAAGGCTCTGGCACTCTTTTATGAATAGTTATAGGATAAATATTACACAGTGACCTATCAAATTTTACACTAAGACTCCTAAATAACTCATACTCTTGACATTGAATGTTTACACCCATATGTAAGCTAAAAGACTGCATGCTATGCTGTGCTTTATAAGGCAGTTTTGTGAGTATAACCTCACTTAACCAGACAGTAAAATCAATATGACTTTCTGTTTAACTTTTAGTTAAACCTAAATCTTCCAATTCAACAAATCTATGTGGTTTGGTTAATCCTGTATTGAGACAGGTTTTCACTGGTTCTTGGGTAATTCAAGAATTTGCAGAATCTCCCTTCAAATAATTTATGTCTTATGAAAGAGACAGAAATATCTATAAGTAAGATAATACCCAGGGCCATGAATGCAGAGGAAATGATGTAGCAGAGTCTGTGTTTACAGTGGGTAGATCCATTTGTGTCACCTTATCACCTGTGAGAAAGCAAAACGAACTGACTCCTCAGTCATCAATCTGCACACATAAGAGTAACCCAAAGAAATGACCAAGGACAGAGTGACAGGTGAGTGTCACTCTGCCTGAGAAGTGAGAGCACAGAAAGCTCCTTTAGGAAGAGATCTGAGCCCGCCATCCTTGTGACACAGAGCAGTCCTAGCTGCAGACTCGGGTCAGTAACTGTCAGCAAACACCATTGGCTTCACAGGACCTAGAATCACCTAGAAGACAAACCTCAGGGCAAGTTTGTGCAGGAGTTTCTAGATTAAGTTAATAAAGATGGGAAGACCCACCCTAAAAGTGGGCACCCCATTAAGTTTATTGTACAAGAAGAGAAAAGCAAGCTGGTGGTAGTATTCATCTGTTTCCTGACCACAGGAAACAGATAAAATAGATGATACAATGTGACCAGGTACCTTGCTCCTGACCCCATGCCTGACATGTCACATGTCATGACAATCATGACAGACTCAAAGTGGGAACCCAAATGTACCCTTCCTTCCTAAGTTGCTTTTGCTAAGTATTCTGTGCAACAATGAGAAAAGTAACTTATGTCGCAACCAATCAAATCTCTTGAGTAGTCACAACACAAACTCATGATAAACAGTAAAACTTGGGAAGAAATGTCCCATTCTGGAACTACAGGCTGTGTAGCCTTAAGATGGGAAATGAAAATGACTTACTTATGTGTGCTCTGTGACAAAAAACATATTTGTGAGTCTCTGACATAGGTGGCTTCCTTTGCTCAGAGGGATAGGCATTGAACTACCTAACGACCATTTCTGACATTGACTGTTTTTCTTCCAGCCAGGCTCAGACTCAATCATTATATTAACTGTTTCTTTACACTTCAGGCCCTGTGATAAGTTGCCCTTCTTTAAACAATGTTGCCTCTCTTTTAAAAACAAAATTTCCCAGGGCTGGAAAGGTGGCTCAGCAGCTAAGAGCAAGCATTGCTCTTCCAGAGGATCTGAGTTCTGTTCCCAACATCCACACTGGTGTTACACGACTGCCCAGCACTCTAGCTCCAGGAAATCCAGCGCCCTCTTCTGTCCACTACAGGCACTACACTCACTTGCATATATCCACACAGACACACACTTACAAACATAATCAAAGTTTCCCTGCGCACACTTAAGACTATTCAAAGTAATCTTAGCTTCTAGAATGAAATGTTTTATCCACATCCATCTGATAAAAGATGACACTTAGGACCCAAGATCTCCCCCAAGATCTCCCCCAAGCTCATAGAAACAGAACACAGTCATTTGGCAGATGAGACCTTCTCAGATGACATCTTATGGATACAAAAGGGAGAGAAGACAATTCTCCTTAAATGTGAGGTAAAAAATAACTTCACCACCATGGTTTTAAAGGAGTCAAGGCAAACTCACCAACAACGTCAAGGTGGTAGGTGTGGTTGATGGATCCGTATTCATTCTCCACCAGGCAGGTGTAATTGCCTTTGTCTGATGGGACCACACTTTCCATAATAAGGCTCCAGTGCTGGTTTCGTACCTGAAAGAGTCAAAGGAATGATAGTTCTTTATCCCAGACTAAGCACCAGATGCAAGCAGTATGAATGAAATTGGCTGGATCCAAGTTGAGCTCATAGACAAAACATGTTCAGTACGTACACGGCCTGGGTTCAATGCCCAGGAAGTTGGTGGAAGCAGAGAATGGAGAGGATTTGTAAACTGTCCTACAATTAACATTCAGAACACTTTCCCTAGAACAGCTTGACAGACTGGTATTCAGGAGCCTGTAAACGTGTGTCCTTGCCTTGGATTTGAGGTTCCATTAGGAGAACCTACATGGCCAAGAGGTCCAACTGGCAAACCTCACGATGTCATACCTCACTGGTGGGCAACCATCCTCCCACCAGGAGACTGAAGTCCCCAGAGCACCACAGAATCACCTAGAGCCCACACCGGTGATCGCCGGCTGTATGCTACACCTTCTGCCTTAGCTAATTCAATTCCCTCAAGAAGTCTTTGGGTCTGATCTATTATTGTTCCTAGGACAGTTTGTTTCATTCTCTGGGCCCCAGGATAGTATGTTTCCACTGGGACCATGGGTCTGCCCCTCCCCCTCCCTGATGGGAAGATAAATAAATGGCCCATGGTCCTGGTATTCCCAGAATTCCAGACATGGGAGCAAGGACTCCAAGTTGCTTATCTGTTTGTTTGTAAATGTCTTGAGACTTTGCAAAGATAAGAAGCTCACATAAAACTAAGCTATTATGACTCCCACCCACAGCCTGTCAGCTCACATGAGGTTCTAATGCTCTCATCTTGTGAGAACCTAAAGTAGGCAATGGGGAAAGGGACTTCATAGTCAGGCCCTTCTATGAACAGAGGGCGGGGCAGCTGTCCCAGGATGCACCTGCGAACGAGAGCAATGGTATGCTGTGGTGGTAACTGCCGAGTGGAGCTTCTGCTACTGAGCTCAAAGCCAAGATCACTGTCTCCACTAGGATGTCACATAGCACCACTGGGGTGAGGGCTGGATCCCTCTTAATAGCACAAGCAGAGGGTTAGAAATGAGGAGGGGCAGTTACCTTGCTTAGATGCCACTGACCCTAACCCTTGCATAATCGTGGAGTTACCTCAGAGTCCAGCACAGGGAGGTGATAAAGGAAGCCCGACTTGCAAGCCGGATAGGTGGGGAGAAGGAAAGAATCTGAGGGCTTCGGACTGGTGACAGAGGTCTGTGTTCTACTCAAAAGACTCACATTGGTCCCCTTGCAGGACCAGCAAGACTGCCTGAGAAAAAGCAGTGCCCCCTACATCATTCAACATGAGTGTCCTGCTCGGGGGAAGTCATACCAAGTCCATAGTCTTATGGGAACCTATCAAGTTCCTGTCCCAGGGTGCTACTTGGAGATGTCACTCTGAGGGATGGAGGCGAAGGCCCCGGCTAGAGCTTCTACAGAACTCAAGGCAGATGGGGACACAAGGGGACCCTCTGTGTCAGGCTTTCTGAATGAGCAGAACTGGTTCTCTCCCTGCCAGTCACATGGAAGGTAGTTTAGGGAGTCAGCCACAGGCTCCAGAGTCCACGCTTCATAATCCAGCCCTGAGCCCTGCTGTAAATATTCAGTTCTTTGAGCCCCCGCTCAAATGTCATGCCTGTGAGCCTTTAATCTGGGCAGCGCCTCACTCTGGACCCCATCCAAACTGTCAATGTCTTTCTTGTGCCTGGATTCAGACCCTGGCACACGGCATGTTCCAAATGGACTTGCCCACGAACTGCTAAGAGAGGTGACGCTGGCTACCCAAGCCATCAGATCTTGGCTTGGGGCAACACAGCCCAGCAGCTGCCTTTTTGGATACCACCCCCATACCCCCTCTCAGAGCACATGATCAGCCAAGTGTTCTCTTAGGTCTATGGCATTCTAAGAAAGGATCTTGGATATTAACTTCTTAGAGACACACTACAAATATGAGTAAGTTAACATGGATAAAATGTTTTTGCAACAAGAAGCACATATACCAAAGTGGGCATTTCCACCCCTTCTAGAACCCTGTTACTCAGTATTTCCAGCTTTCTAGAACCTTGTGACTCCATTAATAACTTCCCACATGCAGTGACATTCATATTTTCTCCCTAACACCTCTGCTCCCAATTGAATTCCTTGACATATCATGAGACCCAAACATTAAAGATATGGCATTTTCCAAGGGTTGCTCTTAGAGACTAAACTGCCAACAGCAGGGCCTGGATGCTTCTGTAGAGGAATGCCTACCTATTGTCCATTAGCAACTGCTTAAACAACTGTAGTAGCAACTCTTTAAGAAACCAAAGGCACCGGGTTTGGAAATTTATTAAGTCAGTGTTTGCACACCATGCTTCTGTATGACCTGAAGCAGACACCCATGCAGGAGCAGATACCAGTGCAGAAAGCACGTGACATGCACTGTGCCCATCAGCATGCTCTGAGTATCTCTGAGCTGCAGGGCCACAATTATTTTGTCATTCCAATCAAATGCATGTACACTGTTTTTGCACATGGAATATAACCACCTCCCCCCAAATCTAAGACTCTGCTCATCCTCATTAGCAATCAAGGGAATGCAAATTAAAACAATAATGAGACACTTGTTCAGCAGCTGATTAACAAAAATTGGGAAGATTGGTGTCACTTCAGAACCCGGTAAGTGAATAAAAGGGAACACAGACACCAAAGGGGAACAGCGACAAAAAAACCAGAGAAACCAGTCTGAGGAATAAGGCGGCGGGCACCCATTAAAGCTAATGACACTTTTGCTTGTTGTTGCTGTTGTTTAAGTGTGTAATGCTACTTCTGGGTATCTTGTCCACAGAAAATAACCAGTCAAGCCCAGGGGCAAGTTTGAGACTCAGTGAGAGAGAGACCTTGCCTCACCAAATAAGACGGAAAGTCACTGAGGAAGACTTTTGATGCCTTCAGCATCAAACCCGTGTATTTGTGTGTGTGTGTGTGTGTGTGTGTGTGTGTGTGTGTGTGTACAGAGAAATACCGAGACGCGTGAAATGAAAGCCAATGTCTCCTCAGCCGGCTGCTGGGTCCTAAATCCTGCTCTGGGGTATGTTTCTCTCCTGGGTCTCTCTAGCTGACCAAGAACAAAAGGCCAGGGACAGGAGGAGCCCTGCACCAAGCAACATTCCCGTAACTCGTTATTTTCATTCCTGCCCACAGCCAAATTTGTGCGGAATTCCTCGTTATTTGTCAGCTGCCAAGGAACAGAATTGGCGAGCAGAGTTCTAAAACTATGTTCACCAAGGTCTTTCTTGAAATAACATTTCAGTATTGAAACAAAGCAGACTGAAGCTAAGCCCCTGAGCTCTTTAACCAGGAGCACACAAAAGCAGATTCCACAAATGTTCCACACCCCACCCAAAGGAGGACAGAAGGCAGCCCAGACAGGGTTTTTTTGTTTTTGTTTTTGTTTTGTTTTTGTGGGTGTGGGTTTTGTTTTGTTTTTTTCCAGACTCCTGCGATCCCAAACCTCTCTAAATGCCTTTGAAAGCCTTGGCTGTGTTCAAGTAGCAACACGGAATGAAGATTTAACTTATGCAGAATCAAAATGTGTCACCAAAAAGTCAAAGGTCAAAGGCCCCAACTGTCACCTGGATGTTTGGCTTCCTCATTGCAAAACGACAAAATATTCAAAGATTTCCAAATCCCCAGGTGTTCGCTAACAAGTAGAATAAACATCCAGAAGCTGTGCCCTGAGCCAGCTCGAAGGAGGTATCCATGTGACAACAGATGCCCTGTGACTTCCCAGCAATAAAAATCCCTGTAGTCCAGGCTTCAGAAAGGCAATCTATAAATACACCCGTGGTTGAGAAGATACATGAAATCTCACTATTCCATCCCAGAGCTCTATTTCCAGGAGACTCCTAGGGGTGCCAAAGCACCACTTCTGAATGCACCTGTATACAAGTCTCACACGTGTGTGGAGGGCCTTGCATTTAGCTGCCTGTCATCAGCCAGATGTGAAGGCAAACACTTGTTAATGCTTAAACCAGCATTGATGAGTAGCGGTTTGCTTTGCTGTGGGGTTATCCAGAGAACTGTACCATCAGACCTTCTACCGCAGTGGTTCTCAACCTGTGCATCGTGACCTCTTTGGGGGTCAGAGAACCCTTTCACAGGGGCTCACCTAAGACCATTTGCTATGATTCACAGCAGTAGCACGCTTACAGTTATGACATAGCAACGAAAATAATCTTACGGTTTGGGGGGGGGGGTCACCACAACGGGAGGAACTGTATTAAAGAGTTGCCCCTTTAGGAAGGTTTAGAGCCACTGATCTACAACCACAGGTGGAAACTGAATCTCTACACTCAGATCAGTAAACAAGCCCTGACTCTCGGCAGAGGAGGTGTGTCTTACACCACAAAATGCAAGCTTCAGGCAATGAAGGCGCTAACAAACTGGGGAGCAACAGGGCCTTCAGCACCTTCTGAATTCAGCTCTTTAACCATACTGACCCTCAAGAACTGCCTATGATCCAGCAACCCCACTAACAATATACCCCAAGGGCCTCAAGGCAAGGGCTCAGACACATTCACATAAACTACAACAAAAGGTGCTGGGCATAGCCATTGGGTGGGATGCTGATCAATCATAAAATAAATTAATTAATAATTTAATTAATAATCAATTAATCTTGATTTATAATGTAAAATAGATGGACCCTGAATCGATTAAGTAGAATAAGCTGGGCACATAAAAGGCAAACAGCCTGTGGTCACTTTTACAGGAGGTGCTAAGAAAAAGCAAATTTAAAGACAAAAAAAATAGACTTGAGAACCCTCAAGTGATGGGGAAGGGGTCATTTCTTAATGGGTGCAGACATTTTATTTGGAGTAACAAAAGAGGTCTTGGAGGTTAAAAAACAATGATCAAAGAAGATGGCATTCTAGGTATTCTAGAACAGGTTTTGGTGGGTTTATTTTGATTTGTTTTTTAAGTATCATAAACCAGAGAGGTGACAGAACTTGGAAGAACAAATGAATACCACACACACACACACACACACACACACACACACACACACACACACGACAGAGGTGCAGAATGCCAAATATTTCTACCTGTCTCTTACACTGAAAGGAATCTGAGTTCCTTTTTAAAGATTTGATTGTTTTTAAGTTTTAATCATGTGTTCTATGTGGGAAGATATGCACATGCAGATGCAGGCACCCTCAGAGGCACACCAGATCTCTGGGTGCTGAGAACTGAACCCAGATCCTCTAACTTGACCACTACATGTTCTTAACCACTGAACCATCCCTCCAGCTCAAGTTTTGGTCCCATTTCTTAATTCTCTGATTTCAAGTGGTTTTGTGTTTCCCCCTTCAGCGGCCTCAGGCATAAGTCATTCCAAAGCATCCTGGGGTGTGGTGGCCAAGGGCCACAAAGCCATAAACAAGTCAGAAGAGCTTGAGGGACTGGCCTGGCCATCCAAGCCCCGTGTGGGCTCCAGAGCGACAGGTTTATGAAGAAACAAGAAAAGTCACACAAATAACCAATGTTCCTTTACGGAAACTTCCAGGTCTCTGGCTTGCTGGAAAAACATACCATGGAAAACTTGACACCTTGCTTCATTAAGAGGCAAACAGACAGAAATCAGAGGGGTGAGGGTTGGGGCTTGGCAGGCCCTCTCTGTGGCTGGCATTGGAGTTGGGTAAGGCTCTTCAATTAGGTATCTGTCTTAGGACATGGAACTGCCTCTAAGATCCATAGCCTGAGTGTGATTCCTGGGACCCATCTGGTGAAATGAGAAAACCAATTCCCTCCCATAGGTTGTCCTCTGGCCTCAACAAGATCACACACACACAACACACACACACACACACACACACATACACAAAGTAAGCTTTTTTTTTAAGTAGGTTTCTCCTTTCTGTTGTTGAGACACGTAAAACTATAGTCTGTACACAGCACCTCAGGTCAAGTGTTTGCAGGTACATTTTCTTTAGGCGTTCACTTAGCAGTGAAGGAAAATCAAAAGGAGAACCCCACACGGAGACCAAGATACCTAACCCTGTGCCATGAAAGCCCAGAGGAAGTTTACAAACCTTCACAACCTAGGAGCCCTGGGAGGGTTTAATGCATCTTCAGTGAGAATTATGCTTTAGGGAACATGTTTGCTGAGCTGAAAGCTAAGACTTTCCAAATTCCCAGAAAGCCCTGGGGCTCTGCAGAATTTCTAAATTTCCAGTATCATCACCACAATGAATGTCCTATCAGGGTCAACTTTATTGCCCTGATGTGAAAATCTCTATTGCACAATCATTTACATTGGGCAGGTCACCTCAGGGGTGACCAGGCCACAGCCTCTTTCTGCATGCACCAGGGAAAGATCAGGTGAGCACAAAGGCCAGGGCCATACATTCCAAAGGCCGCTCGCCCTTCATCCTGTCCACCCTCTTTCCCTTATTTTCTGGGGAGTGGGCATATGTAAGTATTTGTTTCTGTCTGCATGTGAGTGGAGACCCAGAGATATAATTTGGGTATCTCCCTCTCTACCTTATTTTTTGAGACTGGATCGCTCACCAAACCTGACTTGGCAAGACTAGCTGGCGATTGAACTCCAGTCCTGGGACTGCAGGCACACACCATGGCATCTGCCCTTTGTTTTTTGTTTGTTTGTTTGTTGTTTTTTGTTTTTGTTTTGGTGGGTTCTAGTCTTGAACTCGGGTCCTCATGTTTGCACAGCAAGCACTTTACCAACTGAGCCATCCCTCTGGGCTTTATTTTGTAAGCATCAAAATGTCCTTTAGAGTTAGAATTTTGCTCCTATTCATCCAAATTCCTTTCTCCTTCCCTCTAGAAACAGCTCAAACACGGATTAACAAAAACTCCCAGGATTGGTGGGAGGGTTGGGGAGATGTGGTTAAGAACATCAGCTGCTCTTGCAGAAACCCCAGTTCCTACATGGTGGCTCACAACTGCAATTCCAGTTCCAGGGTTCTAACGCCTTCTTCTGACCTCTGAGGGCATCAGGCACACATGCATGTACACCCAGGTACACTCGTGTACATGCAGGTGACACTCATATACAAAAAACAAACAGATAAATCTTAAAAACACAAAACAGCCTGGCCGTGTGTCCTCATAGGCTACAGCCATCTTGGGGGGAGAGGGGGTGTCCTCCTGGGTGCTCTCAATTAGCACAACGTTGTCACGGGTAATTAAAGCTACCTGCACCTGTTAAAAATCAAGGGCATTCCCTCATTAAGCCTAGTGTCTAACAGCTCCGGAATCATAATCACTCATTCACATTTGCAAAATGTTCCTTACCCATGATAATGATGTACGGCCCATTTATTTTAAGACCACGAGTCTCTAGAGACTCACAAGCACACTTGGTACCTGCTTAAGAGTTGTCTTCCTGAGCAGAATTAGTTACCTACCAGGGTCCTGACCGCCATTCTCACAGTAAAACAGTAAGTAAGCAAAACGTTGAAACTGTTATCAATTCTGAGTTTCCCTGCAAGTCAGAGTGGTGCACCAGTCTGGGGGGAGCAGAGTTTATGTGGTGTGACTCTCCCTTTCTAAGCTGCAATACCTAATGAAATCTTTGCCATTTGGTTATTTTCACTTATTTTAGAGTCTACCTTCCAATACCACTGTCTAAGGACTGAACTAAAAACAGGAGCTGCTTCTAACAACATGGAGACATTGCAGCAGAGGCCTGAAGAGTCCCCATGCCTGTGGTCCAGCAGACCCGCCCTTCTTTGCACTCAACTTCCCAACCTAGACAAAGTCTTACAAGCTTTCTCCATCTTCTTCTAGGTTTGGGCCTAGACATGTGCTCATTTTTAAAGGTTAAAACCAAGGGGCAAAAAATTACTACAGAAGCAAATAATCCTTTAAAGATGAAAGCCTGCTCAGCCAGTCGCAGGCATCCGACAGGTGGGAGGAAGCTGACATAGTTCTGCAGGGTGGCACGGGGGCTGGGTACCACAGTGCCAGGTTAAACACAGGGAGAGAGCATTCTGCCCACACCCCAAGGCTGCCTCCAAGAACGCCCCTCCCACCTGGTTTTTAGACACTGGGCAGCCGTGCCTTCTCTTTACCCACGCTGGAAGCTTCTAAGATGGGTCTTAGTGATACTTTTGGCATGCCAGCCCTTGGCTCGGCTCCTCCCTGGGGACCTGTTTAATTAAAGGGAAGAGGGAAAGAGCTGGAACGCTGCTCCTACAGTGAGGTTGCAGAGGCTGTGAGGTACTTGTTCTTCCGACCGACCTCCTCTGTCTGCTTACCCTGGAGATGACAGCTGGTACCATGTCACTGGCTATGCTCTGGCCCATGTGGCAAGAAGCATGAGAGGGAGTCCTAATGACAAATGAACAGTTCCTTCCCCCGCCAAGAACCTAGCCCTAACTAAAACTTTGGCATAGTTCTGGGAGAAACCTAGAGGAAAGACCCCCACTAGGCTGCACTTGAGTTTGCAGCAAAACTGTGAGGTGCTGACTGTAAAGCCACAACTTGAAGCAGCTTGCTACACGGTGACTGACAATTCATACACCCTTGCCATTTTCAAATGCACAGGAACACGGTCCCTTAAATCCTCTTCATGTGCAAAATTCTTAAAATAATTCTGGCCAGACTAAATAATTTGAAAATTCCATCTCTTTCTTTCAAACAAAGTTAAACCAAAACCACCACCACTGCCACCACCACCACAACTTTCCAGCTAATCCCCAAAGAGACCAGCCTGCCTCCGCTCCCTGAGGTCTCACACGGAAGGCATGTGCCACCAGACCTGGCTATCCCTGGTTCTTCTCTATTCTCCCACTGTGCCGAGACCACACTTCCTTGCATGCCCATCGGACACAGCATATGCTTGTGACGTCATCCTTAGCTTTATCTAACTGCTAGCTCTCAAGTTGGCTTCCCTGCCACACCAGGCTCCCTCTGACTCGAGGCCACATCTAGTCTGGCTTGCATAGCTTCTTCAGTGCTCAGGCAGTGTCCAATATGAGGATACTTAATCAATGATGCTGAATGGATGAGCGAAAGCATAAGGAACACCCCTAGGTATGTTCAATCACCAACACTGAAAGAAGGAGCACAACCACACTTAGCAATCCCGGGGAGCCATCCCAGGAGGACACAGAGATGCTGTCACCCAGCTCCTCAGTAAGGGATGAGACTAAGTTTTAGGCCGTTCTCTGATGGGCCCTTAAGCATCCTTGGTGATGGAGAATCAGGAGCTGCTTCTGGCATTGTCCAGCATCTCCCCAGATTAACTAATACTAGTTCATCCTCCCCTCCTCTAAGCTAAGCTATTCACTCTTACTACAATTCCACCCTCACAGGCTGGCTGCACCAGTTCAAGTTTTACAGGCCATAAAGCATATAGAAAACAGACCCTCAACTTTCGACCCCCTGGTTATTAAACTCTCCTCGTGTAAAGGAGAATGCAAATGGAGACTAGCTTTAAAATTACAGGGGCGTCCGGGGTGATCTCTTAAACATATCAGACAGTGACGTGATCAATTACAATCATTGTGTCTTTATAAAAACACATATTCCCTCTGGTCCTGCCAATTCCAGAGGACTTTAAAAAATAAACATCTGGAAATACAGGGTTTTAGAAGCTCAGTCCTACCTTATAGCCTCCGATGCGATGCTCCTGTTTAAACTCCTTCCCGTTTTTTAACCATCTCATTGTGGGTGTTGGATTCCCCCCAGCTGGACAGCGGAACTTCACAGTGTTGGCAGCAGGGACTGCATGGAGCCGCTTCTCCATCTTTTCTGTGTTGGTCCAGTATGGTGCTCCTGAGTCAGAAGACAATGAAATATATGTATATGAAGGAACGGCCTCATCAACTCAACGAAGGTAGAACCGCTTTGCTGTACAGGAAAGGATCTGATTTTCTTTTGACTCTTTGGATAATATTTATGTTAGGAAAATATTTTCAGAAGTCTGGTCCAGCTGGCCTAGCAGAAGGTCCCCAGAGGGGCTGCTTATTGGGTTATGCCTATTAACAGGGAAAAAAAGCATGAGAAGCACCTTCTCTCGTGCTCCTGTCTGGTGCCAAAAAAATAATTCCATGTCAAACCATGCTTTAAAATGCTACTTTATATTCACAGAAACAGTCCATGTAATAACAAAGGCTCAGTCCTCCAAAAATACATCATTTCAGATCACCGCGCCTATTAAATGGTCAAATATACACATTGTAAAAATAAACTGTCCTCGGGGACCATATCAATTTACAGATCAGAACTTTCTTTCTGTGTGGGCACAGGCAGAGGGGTGTTCGGGTGCATGTGCATGTGTGTTAGGTCAGAGGTCAACCTCAGGTGCCTGTTCCTCAAGTTCCAAAAAAATAAGTATGTTATTGTTTTAGACAAGGTCTCTCAGTGGCCTGGAATGTCCCAGGTAAGTGAGGCTGGCCCGCCACTGAGCTCCCAGGGACCTGTATGCTTCCATTTCCCCAGCCCTGGGATTACAAGCATATGTCATGATATCAGGTTTTTTCTAATGGGTTCTGGGTAATCAAACTCAAGTCCTCATACTTACAGAGTAAGTACTTCACCTACTGACTAACCTTTTAACCAGCCCGAGCAGTCCTATAAATGGCAATTGATAATGATAGCATAAGTTGTCATCTTAGCATGGTAAAATGATCCAGGGAGCCATCATTAATTTCCTAGCATCTTATATGGTAAATCAAAATACTGTATTGTTAAATATATCTTAATTTTTTTAATGAAAGAGAACTTTTTCCTTTCCAGTGGTAGTTATAAGCACTATAATCCTAACACCGTGCCTAAACTTATTAAGAGGCAACTAATCAAATGCTAAGTCCCCTAAGTGGCCCTCAGTCACAGGTACAAGTGACTTATTAAGCCCAGAAAAGGAGGTAGATCTTTCCATGACCAAGTAACAAGCACAGTGCATCTTATACACAGGTGCCGCAGCCTCCGTCCAGAATGCTGCCATAAATTCCTCACGCCTGGACGAATGGCTCGGGGCTGCTAGTGACCCAGTGCTTGCTTGCCAAGCACTGTTCTAAGAGCTTGTACATGCTTAGCATGCACAGGACGCCTCCCAACATCCCAGTAATCCCCAGGGAGCTATTGCCATCCCTGCTGCAGGTCGAGGAAACTGAGGTAAGACATTACCTGCCAATCATCACAGCACCAAGAAACTTGCAACTGACATTTAACCAAGATCATCAGTCTGATGCCCCAATCCCAGTCCTTATCCTAGTCTTCCTTGCTAATGCAGACCAGGTTCACCATGAAGTCAAGCCTGCTACGCCACCTTCTAGACACTAAAAACTAGAATCTGAGATAGTCAGTTAGGGTGACCACTTCAACGTTCAGTATTGTCCAGAACTTCCACAGAAATACTTTCCACATGGTGAGGGTCAGCAGGAGCCGCACACACTCCACAAACCAGAGGCAAAATGGCCACAGTCAGGGAGCATATGGAGGTTGGGGGAGATATGTCAACCTGAAGAGCCAAGCTCTCCTGTAACAATCACTTTCTGGAATAACTGCACTATCCCCTGCTCTTGACAGCTGCCACAAGAGGCAAAGCTGAGATTCCTCATGAAGGCCACAGTGCATCTTCTTCACGCTAATGCATCCCCAAGAGTCAAGATGGTGGGATTTCGGTGGCAACCTCATGACATCAAGACCGTGCAAAGCCATAGTTGCTTACCCATTTGGAGCAGAGGGAAAGCAGGAGGGGGAGGGGAGAAGGGAAGGAGAGCAGGAGGGGAAGGGAGAAGGTGAGAGAGAAAGGCAAAGAAAAAAGAAAAGAGGCTATACAAGCTCTTACCAATCCAGTTGCATTTGTGATATGCACCTGTGATATGCATCAATGAGAGGACCTTGCAGCCTGGGTACTGAATGCTTATAAACACATCCATTCTTCTGAAAGCTCATGGGGGGGATGGGAGGGCCTACTGGACTCCCACTTATCACAAGACCCCAAGGGCCTAGCATACCCTGAAACAATTTCAAGCATCTTCCATTTTAAAAGCTTCTACTTAGAAAAATCCATCCAAAGCCACTGAAAGCAGCCATTGAGATCCCCAAATAAATAATGACCTTTGTCCCTACACAAAGACTTTAACAAATCTGACCTAAATGGAAAGTATACCTCATGCCGTCAGGTGTCTGGACTCATGTCATTTGTTTAAGTAAACACAATGGCCTATTCACATGAATTAGCTAAATATTAATGCAGTCACTCTTTCAGATAGCATCAATTACTGCTGGGCTGAGTTCTGGAATGCCCTTTTTTTTTTTTTAAACATAAAAGAATCCAACAAATAGGTGCTTACAAACTATTAGGCATGATTTTCATGTTCTCTGAGATCAAAAAGGAGGGGTTGGCCTCAGGAATCAGGAATGTTCTTTTCCACTCTAAGCCATCAACAAGGCTGCACCACCGCAGGGGTCTGCTCCCCAGCTGCATGCAATGCACGGCCCTGACTTGCGGCCACCTATGCCTTCATCCTGTGGCCGGGGAATGACTTAGAGAAAAGGACAAAAGAATGCTGTGGGGATTTCTAGCAGGTGGTTGCCTCCCTGGAGTGAAACTACATCTAGAAAATCTGCTCACACAAAACAGACACTAGCCACACACCACAGAGGGCATGGCTTCCCGCCTCAGTCACAGAGACCCACGGTGGGTGGGGGCACGATGAAATCCAATCACAACAAGTCTGTAGCTGGAACCGAATTTCACAACAGTCCCAGGAGCTGAAAGGTCATTGAGCTAAGTTGTTCGAGATACCTGTATGCCAGGGAAGGGTCACCCCAATGCTCTGCTGGGCTCCTGACTTTCTGGCCAGTGCCACTCTATTGAGAGCTACACCAGACAAACACCTTTACAACCAAACCTCCCTTTAAGATGGCAAGTGCGCATATTTTTTTTTAAAAAAAAAAACTAAACATGATGGTTGAGGAAGAGATGAAACCATTTTATTACTTATAACAATAACATTATTTTTATTGTATCGCTCTCCCTGATATGAACTTAAAGGAGCTACACGATCTAGAAAAAGAATATCCCTATCCAAGCATCCTATTGTCTTCCTGCCACAGCAGCCTCCTGTCCTTTCATACAGTCTTGTTATGTAGCCCAGGCTAGTCTCAAATTAAAATCCTGCCTCATCCTCCCTAGTGCTGGAATTGCAGGTCCAATACTCAGGACTCTCTGCAGACTCTTCCTGTTTCCTGACATTTCCAAAGTAACCACATACAAATGTCCAGAAACCAAATAACTAGAATTTACAACCAGAGAAAACAAGAAGCAGGCATCTTGGAGAAAGCAAGGCAGCCTCTATCCTCCCAAAGCTTGGGAGCATTTCAGAAATTCCATGGAGCAGGAACTCCTGCACCAGGGCAAAAACCTGCAGAAGCGGAGACCATCCTGCTACCTAGCAGATGGTCACACGAGGTTATTCAACAACCTTACTGGAAATGAGTCTGCAAGCCAAGAGCACATGAGGCTGTCTGAAATCAGGAACAGGAGCAGCTGCTTTCTCTCTCTCTCCCTCAGCATCACCTTAGGAATACACAGAACACACACAAAGTCACGTGACTGATCAGAATGGACTTCGGAATAGACCTCCGAAGGCACCAAGGGTGAAGCGCACTGAGTCACTTGGGAGTAAACGAGCAGACTTCTCTTTGGCGCTGACATCCAGCTATCTCCTCACGGCACACACAGCGAACGAAAAAAGTCCCATTAGTCACAAAACACTAACAAGAAGCAAATCAAAAGAACAGAGAGTTGCATCCTAAGAAGTAAATAAAATCCCATCACAAAGATGCTGCCAACCTCCTTAGAGCCATTCACCTCTGTACCAGCACCAATCACCTCTCCGAAGTCAGCCCAGGCAGCCTTTCACTCTGTTAAAATGCAACTGAATACTGAATGACTCTAACTCTACTCAGTGCCCCCCCACACACACAAGCACCCCATGGCCATCCTTAACCACTCTGTCCCACCACGAAGGTCCACCCTCCCTCCTCTAGATAGGCTGTTGCATTGTCAACGATGCCAGCTTCCACAATGGGTGTCTGTCCATCAGAACACTTGCTGATGGCCACCAGCTAGCAAGCATAGAATGAAATAGGCCACAGCTTGAGCTGCAGTCAGCCTCTAAGGTAAAGCGGGAGGATGGGTGACTGGGCAAACCTTTAAACCTAGGAAGCTCTTCTGAGAAGCTTCCAATATTCTTTCCAGGCTTCTGTGTGCTATGCAGGTATTGATTTTTGTCAACAAATGGTAGGACTAAGGGGAGGGGGGTTGACCCTGCAATTTAACCTTAATGATAAAAACTTAAGCTATTGGGCCTGCCCCCATAAAAACCTTACACGGCCAAGTATTGACAGCTAAGGTTTACGGGCTTCTAGGTCCAGAATCAAAATGCAAGCACAGCCCAATATTTTAAAGGAAAAACAGAGGCTCATATTACAATGTTCCTCCATCTGGCTTGATGGACGACAGAATCAATGTCACCCAGAAAGGTTAAGTGATTTGATCAAGGTCATGAAGCCAGCAGCCAGGCCGAGGCTAGCCCGGAGTCTCCAGCCCCCTTAGCAATGCTCTTTATCCACACCAGGCTGCCCTGTGAACTCTCCCACAGTAATTAAGTCAAAAGTTCAAGATTTATGTGAGCCAGGGAGGCTGACGACTGCCAACTGTATTTTTATTGATGGAGAATTTTTAAAGTGCACAGGCTGTTTCAGCTCTTAGATCAAGTCTCCCCGACTCCCTCAAGCCTCACTAAGGCCCCTGACTTAAGTCTATAATTAGGGCTTTTAAAAATATCACTAATCGGGACATCTGAATGCTGTGCCCCCTGATGTGTTTGTTTTGTTTTGTTTTAAAGGTCACTATCCTTGCAACAGACCAACATTCATCTACTTCAGTTTGATATGAATCGAGAGAGACCAAATCTAGCAGTTAGACCAGAGTGTCACTTAAAAAGGAGTAGCGTCTTAGTGAGTCTTCTCTCGCCATGAAGAGACGCCATGAGATGCAGCTCTTATAAGAGAAAGCATTTAACTGAGGGCTGGCTTACAGTGTCAGAGGTCAGTCCATTATCATCATGGTGAGAAGAAGCGTGGCAGTGTGCAGTCACACATGGCGCTAGAGAAGTCAATCGAAAGTTCTACATCCTGATCCACGTGCAACAAGAAAAAGACACGGCCAGGCATGGGGCACACCTGTAATCCCAGCACTTGGGAGGCAGAGGCAGGCGGATTTCTGAGTCCGAGGCCAGCCTGTTCTACAGAGTGAGTTCCAGGACAGCCAGGGCTACACAGAGAAACCCCGTCTTGAAAAAAACAAAAACAAAACAACAACAACAACAAAAAAGAAACCTCAAAGCCCATCTTGGTGACACACCTCTTCCAACAAGGCCATACCTCCTAATCCTTCCCAAACAGTGCCATTCCCTGGTGACTGAGTGTTCAAATACACAAGCCTTTGGTTGGGGAGCATTTTTATTCAAACCACCATAGCCTGGCTTCTAGAAATCTCTATCAAACAGTTCACTGACCAGTGAGGTATTTAATCAGAAACACATGGTGGGTTGGGGGGTGGGGGGAACAGGGGAGAGGGGAGGTGTGACATCACTCACAAGAGAAATGACTAGAGTCTCCTGGGAGGTTGCCTCCAAGATGTTCTGCAAGGTAAGGCATCTCAGCCAGCAACTGTACAGCTGACCAGGCCGGGTTGAGAAGGAAGAGCTAGCTGTTCAAGGGTCACCAGCAGGGCCTTCTGTGATAAGGCATCGGAACGGACCTACTGATGAGGTTTCAGTTAGGAGGAATTTCCAGAACATTCGGCAGCCTACACGCTTTTGTCTTAAAAAAAAAAACAAAAAAACAAAAAAACCCACAATCATCAGAACAGTGATGGTTCAGGACTATTAATAGCAACCAGGTAACCAGTCAAAGGATCCGAGACCTCAGACTATATCCCTAGTTCCTCCTAGCCCTCTCCCAGGAAAAAAAAGAAAAGAAAACTGCCTTTCTCTCTGATGTGGAGCACGTGGCGTTTGTAGGTCTCCACAGGGATGAAAACAAAATGGAAAATCCCTTGCCACTAGAAAGGACCACTCCAAAGAGCAGAATCTTGTCCTGCTGTCTACCCCTCCACTTAAGCAAGAGAGACAAACTTTGAGCCTAACATGATCTACCCAAGAACTAACTCTCAGAATCTTCCACGAATCTGCTGCCAGGTAATCTATGGAGACACTTAAATTCCCAGGGAAGGCAAGAACTAAGTAAGTAAGCTACCTTTTCCCATGCTGGTGCACAAATGTAGAAACTTGTACACCCTTAGTCTGGATACATTGCAAAATCATAGCAATCACCCGTTCAGTCCAGAGAAAACAGGTTCAGTTGACCTGAGGATGATGTCAGCAGATTCCTGAACTCAGGAGCTAGTGCAGGCAAGGTGTGAGGTCATTAGCTAGTCAGGTGCTAAAATGTGACCTAGGGACACACTTCACACCTGTGACAGGAAGGCTTGATTTAAAAGAGGAAGGGAAGCCTATCTATCTTGTCAGCCTGTGCAGGAATGCAGGGGAAAATGCCTCCAAAAGAACCCCACTGTGGGCAAGCCTATAGGGTGTTTTGTTAATTAGTGGTTGATTGATGGGGGAAAGGCCCAGCCCATTGTGTGTGGTCCCACACACCTCTTCCCTCTTGCTCCCAGGCTAGTGGTCCTGGGTTCTATAAGAAAGCAGGCTGAGCAAGCCATGGGGGAGCAAGCCAGTAAGCAGCACCCCTCCATGGCCTCTACCTCAGCTCCGGCCCCTAGGATCCTACCTTCATTGCTGTTGATGGTGAGCTTCTACATGGAACTGTGAGCCAGATAAACTCTGTCCTCCCCAACTTGTTTTTAGTCCCGCTGTTTTATCACAGCAATAGTAACCCTAAGGCACTGATTATAGGAATGTTTTATCTCTTTCCACTGAGTAGGTTCCAGGAATAACTCGGGTCACCAGGCTTGGTGGCAGGTACCTTTCTACCCACTGAACCATCTTCCAGCCCTCTTAATTCTTGGTTTGTTGCTTTTGTGCTGTCTATACACTACATGGGACTGACCACCTCTGGGCATCACGGAAGTTTGCCTTCCTACACTGATAAATGACTATCTGGCAATCTGACAGAAGGGATGTCCTATATGACATTTTTCAAGCTAGAAGATACAAACTTGGTACATGAAGTATCCCAAAAGGAAGCAGGGAAACGGTGCTCACATGCCCCAAGACTACCACAGTCCACCCTGTCTGAGGCTAACTTTACTTAAGGCAAATAATATTCAAACACACACCCCAAGCGGCATCTCAAGACAACAGAGGCACCAGGCACATCTGGTGTGGACAAAAGGATGTTTCCAGGTGGTTGAAAATGCAAAGAATTTCGAACTTCTGCGTTTTCTCTAACAATCAGGTCAGGTATTTGACACCTGAGGTGGCAGGAGGAAAAAACAAAAGTTCCAATAGTCACATCCCCTTCCCCACCTTGCCAAGTGTCCTAGCCCTGACATTCTTTGTCTGCACACACAAGCCACAGCTGCTTAATCTCAGCTGCCCCAGGCTGCACCTGTGAATCAGAGCAGCCTAATCACGCTAACAGATGGCAGAGGCCAAGTAGTCAGCTAAGAACTGCTATCCCTTTAAGTAGCATCTACTGTTTCACAGGGCCCTCCCTGCAGCAGTATCTGGCTGGTACAGCTAACACCAGCCCTTAATCGCCACACAGCACCTATCTTGGGGACAGAGCTGGTGCCATTCGAGAGCTAATTACCAACCCCCTCCCCCCAACTGCAAAGTGAAAGTGTAGCACCCATTGCACCACATTCTCCTGCCTGGCTCTTCTGCACAGATGCCAGACAGTTAGACTTAGTCACAGCAGAAGGTCTGGAAGTCCGCATCAGTATGAGCCACGAAGAGATTGTTATCACTTGGCCTTGGTTGTTACATAACCCATACCTACTCTTACACAGCATTACATCACATGGACTCCTAGTGACGTAGTCAGGCAGCATACTTGACCCAGCACAGAACAGTTCCCAGGTGTGCCAGCAAAACCAAGTGGGTAGAACCTGATGTCTCAATCAGTCATGGAGGTACCTACAGTATCATTTGAGAGCTATAAACAACCACACAAACTTGTCATTCCATGACCATGGGTACCAGGCTGCGAGTGGCTGGATATCCCCCCTTCACTCCCTGAGATAGGTTTCTGGTCATTATAACAAGACTTGCTGCTCTCTGCATTAGGGGTTCCTGAAGGCAGTGCCTGAGCCAGCAGCCAGCACCAGGGCCCTCCAGAGTCGGTTCGGGAGGGTTCCACCTCCTGCTTCAGGCAGAGCCAACAGTAACTATGAACGACACACTCTGCTAAGTCCTCATGCTATCAGAGGACAGTAGGAACAGGAACAGGCCTTTGCAAGGCTGTCCCACCTCACAGTAGCGCACACTTTCCCTGCCTTCTTGATTCTTATGAACGTGAATGGTAGTGTGAGCCTGTTTAGAGCAAATCTGTGTGTGTGTGTGTGTGTGTGTGTGTGTGTATACCCCTATCCCAGCAGTTCTCACACCTTAATGTAAAATGAAACACACTCATACAGACACATGGACAGATAGACAGACACACACATCTCTAACTAACTAGGTCTAAGGACAAGCTTACGAAATGTGCATCTCTATCTAGGGAGAACCCAGGTGATCCACTGCTGGTCCAGGCATACTTTGAAAACCACATTCCTAAGTGTTCATTCTCCCTAGAGTAAAAATTGTATTAACCAAATCATTTCTCTTTATGCCAGTTGAGAGAACTAGGGCAAAGCCAAAAAATTCAGTGGTGTGACAATATTCATCCCGGGACCTAACAACATTCCCCCCTTAGCTATCACAGGCTAAGAGGTGGTACTTTCAGTTAGTGATACAAGAATAACTGAACATTCAGAGGCAACAAAATGAATCTAGACACAGACCTTGCAAACTGATCACAACTGGGAAATAAACATAAAGCACAAAACTATAAAACTCATACAAAGCGACAGGATTGCCCTTGGGTTTGCTCCTGACTTCAACACCAGTGGCGAGGGGACCCACAAGAGAGCTGATAAGCAAGGCTTCCTGTGAATTCAAAAATGCTTGCTCTGTGAGACACTGTTGAAACAAAGGTATTCACACAGCAGGAGAGAGGATTTGAAAAGAGAGAGAGGACTGCTATCCAAAATATACAATGAGCTCTTGAAACTCAACAATAAGAAAACAAACAACCCAATTAAAAAATAAGCCAAAATCTTTGTCAGGCGCTCGCCAAAGCACATATGGGATGGTAATCAGGCACATGAAAAGATGTTTCCCATTCCTGGTCATAGGGAAATGTGTTCTAGAAGGGCAAAAACTCACAGCACCAACATCACAAAATGGTGCCAGGGTCGCCAAGCAAGGGGTGCTCTCCTTTGTGGATGGTGGCACCGCAGAACATTCTGGCTGCTTTGAAGAGTGGTTTGGCAAGCTTCCAATGACTCTGAACTTACCACAGCATCTAATTGTCATGTTCCAAAGGGAAAAAGAGGAAATGTATAGCTAAACAAACCCACACCTTGTTTAGGGCATCTCTCTACTTGTGACTGCCGAGCCCAGGCAACAGCTAAGCTATCTTTCAATGGGGAATGCATAAGCCCATGTACACACAAACCAGTGAGCGCCATTCAGGACAAAGCAAAGAATTAGCTGAAGTCTATGGGAGATTCAGAAGAAATGTAATGCACAGCACTAGAGGGGAGACGCCCATCTGAAAAGCCTATGTGGTCTGTAAATCTAACATATGATATTTCTGAACAAGCAAAGCTACAGAAATATTGTGGTGCCTAAGGGCCAGGCAGGAGTGTATGTGAATAAGTGATTCTCAACAATGTTTAGGACAATAAGATCTGTGTAGTACCACAATGATAGAGGTGTGTCCTTATTCATTTCCCTAAGTCCCAGGGCCTGCAGTGAACCCCAGTGACCACAGGCTTTGGTCTCTAAGGCTGAGTCAAGGTGGCCTCTTCAGTGGTCTCTCTCCAATGTTGTTCACAATGGGAGGTGCTGTACTTGGGGCAGGGGAAAGTATGTGATATTTTATTTAAGAACTGTTTTATTATGGGCTGGCAAGATTGCTCAGTGGTTAAGAGTCCATGCTGTTCTGTATAGAGGAACAGAGTTCAAATCTCAGCACCCACCTAAAGTAGCTTACACTTGCCCATAAGTCCAGTTCCAAGGGATGCAATGCACATATGAACATACATACAGAGAGACAAATACATATGTATAAACAAACCTTTAAAGAAAAGTATTTTATTTAAGAATAAAATCTCTTAATTTTACTGTGAGCTGTTCTAATTGCACCTGCTTTCTTTCTGACCCTCCTGCCTCCACCTCTGGGGTCCTGAGACTATGGGCATGTGCCACCATGCTCAGCTGAGGAAGTGTTGGGGATTGAAAGCAGGGCTTTTTACCAGTCAAGATACATCACCATAGGCTCATTTTAATCAGTAAATGCTATTATTTATGACCCATTTAAATTTACTTGCGACAAAAAAAATAGCCTTTCACAATAACACTGAATACATAAAGTTAAAAAACAAACAAAAACAGTTGCCAATATAGCTTCTCTCTAGAACAGTCCAGCCCTACCTAAAGAGCATAACTAATTCCATGTTTTGCTTCTTTGTGGAACAAACATTCACAAGCACTCAAGTCTTCGCAGCATACTGTCCTTTAATACCCCCACCTTCCCAGAAGACACTGCTGCCACTCCCATCTGAGGCACAGGTAGCAAATGACCAACTGAGAAGTAGTGAATCAAGACTAGAACTTAGGCTGCCAACTCCCAGCCGCCAGCCATTTCTTACTCAGCAAGTCAGTGACGTCAAGAGTGAGTGCCTGGTGTCCACCTTAAAACACGTCAGCATTCGCTCCCTTTCTCACCAACATCCTCAAAGCAAGACATACCTCCTGCCCTCAGCAAGGGCAATGTTGCAAAGGCAAGGGTCTCTAAGTCCCCAAAAACTTGTATTCCGGGACAGATAATTCCTTGTTAAGCTATACACTGAGTATAAGGAGCATCTCTGGCCTCCAACCACAAGCCTCTACCAGCTCCCACAGAGAACTTCCAAAAATAGATTAGTCAACAAGGTGGCTCAAGCCTGTGGGCCCAGTACTCATGAGGCCCATGGAAGGATTACAGGAGCTAGGGATTCAAGTCCAGCCTGAGCATCAAAGTTCATACCTTGTTTCTATAAATTAATAAAGCAACAGTAGTAATGAAATACTCCGGGGAGCAGAGGAAGGCAATCAACCCTAAGTCAGGAAAGGCATGATGGGAGTTATGAAGCAAACCAAGATGGCCACAATTCCACTAGTGGTCTACCTATGAATACTGATAGACCAAAGAAGACAGTCAAACCACGGACAGAAGTAGTGTTTGTTTGGAAGAGAAAGCTGTTGACACAAGAAGAACAGACAAGTGGCGAGACGGTGGACAGCAACACAGTTTATTCTCAAGTTGGAAAATAGGGACAGGAGACAGAGCAGGGAACAGTGAAGGCCAGGGGACACAGCACTGGGCATGGAGGAGTCGACAGGACACAGGTGACAGGCCGGACTCCCTGTCACTCCTCTCGGGGACCTTCGGAGGTAGGTTACTTACTCTGGTTGCTCCTGTTCTCACTGACAAAGTCTTCGGAGCTATCTGTGTCGTCCTCCTCATCTCCAGATGAGATGGTATCTGCATTCAAAAGAACATACGTGTGGATGTGTTGGCAAGGGCAAAGGGTCACTGTCACCTGCAGCCGAGTGAGCTCTCCAAGTGATCACCCTCCTCAGAGTGAGCTCAACCACCCAGGAGGAACATCAGAGACCGGGCAGTGTCAGGAAGTGTCCCTCTGCCAGGAGTCGCTCTCTGAGCCTCAGGGTTTTCTGCTTTCTCAGTTTTTAAGCCTCAAAGAGTATTCAAGTCCCTAACAATTTTCTGAATGACTTGGTTACTTTTATTTTATGCGCATCGGTGTTTTGCTTGCATATATTTCTGTGTAAGGGTGTCAGAGCCCTTGAAACTGTAGTTAGAGACAGTTGTAAGTTGCCCTGTGGGTGCTGGGAATTGAACCCTGGCCTTCTGGAAGAACAGCCAGTGCTCCAACCACTGAGCCATCTCTCCAGGTCCACCTCTGACAAATTTTGACTCTGTAATAACCAAACTTGGATTTGTTTCTCCTTTTTAGCATTTGGGGTTCCCTTCAAGACAGAAATGACTCCTAACAAGACATTTTCCTGTGTGGGCCTTCTGACTGCTAACTAACTTTCTGAAGGTAGAATTCCCAACTTGGCCACAAAAGAGGCCTGGTGCTACCCATCCCTTTACTATACGGCAGGAAATAACAAGGAGAGAGGCTCAGGAGTTTAATAAAAGAACTAAACTCCAGCTCCCTGTCTGCATTTCAATTGTATACTATAAGCGTCAAGAATGCTGGGCAGTGTGGGACTGAGAAGTCTGTGCACTGCTGCTTGTCGGATCTCTGTCACTTGTAAACTGTGTGGTACATCAAATCCCAGTGAGGGATTTCAGAAATAGTCAGCCAGGTACACTACACCTGTGGTCTCAGCTCTTGGGAGGATGATGCGAGGCCAGGGGTTCAAGTCCAGCCTGGGCAACCTTGTCTCAAATGAATAAAGAACAAATTGACACTGGTGCCTGGCAGTCTATGAATGCAGTTCACTGGTGATTTCACTCGGCCACAAAAAAATTAGTAATAATTTCCAATCAGAAAACAGCTACAGAAGAGATAGAGGGTCACACTCATAAGCCAACTCACCTGTGACATTCACCATGAAGTACCAAGTTTCACTGTCTACCGTCCTAGCTGCAGTACAAGCATAGAGGCCGGAGTCTCTAGGCGTGGCACCTTTTATCTGGAGGTACTCCCCAATAAGCACTGTCCTATTGTTGGGCCCCAAGTGCACCCCATCCTTAGTCCAACTGATCACGGCGGCATCTTTCAACATGCACTGCAACTCTAGCGATTCCCCGGGGGCCACCACGTACGCTTCTGGTTGGGAGATTTGGTATTTGGTTGGTGGCTCTGCAGAAGAGGTGGGAGAGAGAAGACAGAGGCAGATGGGAAAGAGGGAGAAAAAGAAGGTCCGACAACGGTCAGTGGAGGCCAGTTCTTCCCCAGGAGGTGCTTGTCTCACAAATGGCCCCAGGAGGTATCCATCTCTCCCCACACCCCAGCAGCCAGGAAGCAGCCTGCACCCAGACTTGACTGACAGCACTAGCAACAATGGCCGCAGAAGCATCCAGCAGAAGCTGTCCTGGGTTGGTTTGTTCCACAGAATGTAAACAGGGCTTTTAAAACCAACCAAACCCTACAGTGGAAGAAAAATCCACGAGAAAATTTTAAAGTTGCTTGCCATTCAGCTAGCCATTCAGTATGGCTGTACATGTGATACACACACACCACACACAGACACACACATCACACACGGACACGCTCTCACACTGACTTAGCTACTTAGTCACATTTCACTTAGCGGTTATCATAACACCAAGCTTTTGAATATAAAAATGTCTCAGATTCAAGGGGCAAACAGACCCATCTACAAAACTCTTCACCACTTAGGAAGTGGCAGCTATTGGCTTGATCATTTTTACGAGTTCTCAGGGTCTGGTCAGTACTGATCTGTACTGGGTAAGCTGGGACATTCCATCTTCCTCAAAATGACAGATGCCTGGGGTCCTTTAACTTCCAAAGAAAGAAAAGTAAGGAGTCCCTGGCAATTAATGACCCCGCACTGTATATCAGCCATATATATATATATATATATATATATATATATATATATATATACCATATGTATACACACACACACACACACAGACTGTATGTACTGGATAAGTAGCATGTACTATCCGACATGCTACTAGTGAAGCCAGATCCATCCTGCCCACCAACCCACCCACTCTCCCAGGGTCCCTGATCTCAGCATCCTTCTCTTCTTTATGAACACAAGGTCCTCCCTCTCACTGCCGATTAGGCCAGCTCCTCCTCTGCTGCCCAGGTCAGTCATGGCCTCCTATGGTCCACCACCCTGCATCAGTCACCTGGCTGGAAACCAAAGAGGTCTCTTCCATTCGAAAGTCCATCTGTCTACCCCGTACCTCCAAACACTTAAATAGACACATTGCCTATGGGTGTCCTGACTTCTGGAGGGAACCTTCAAATGAGAAAGCTCAGTTCTGATAGGTCATTGTGCCCCATGCCCGTCCCATCTCTACACTGTACACCTTTGCTGTACATGGAAAAAGCAGACATTGAACACCATCACAGTCCCCTAAGAGACAGGGCAGAATGAAACCAACTATAATCCAACCTACCAGCTTCTCCCAAAAGCAAGAAGGAAGCTCCTGACCTTGCTCAGGGCCAGGGTGGCCACGAGGGCTCATGAAATAAGCTTTTATCCCCACAGTGAGAGCTGTGAATGGTACCCAGAGTCCCAAGCCTGGAAAACACAATGCTTCCTTCCCCCTCACTGGGACGGTTCCAGATCCGGGCAGCGGCATCACAAGGCAATTATTCTGCCCAGAGCCCACTCAAAAAGAACAAATCTCCCCCACAACTAAAATACAGTCAATTCATGTTTCAGTCCTGCTATTTAATAAACATCTGGTCCAAGCAGCAGCCAACACAAGGGGCCTGAGGCTTCTCACAAGGGACCCCCACTTCAAATGCACACAGCCAAGAGGGTTACAGATGTTCAACAGTACAGGAACACAGAACCCACAGAGGGAAGAAAACAGAAGTTGATGAGACACAAAAACACCCCCCACAAAAAAGGAGGCAGAAAGCAAACCCAACTGACAACCAGGTAAGGTTTCAAAGGCTTGTTTTTCTCACCCTCTGTTTACTGACCACCTACCACGGGCCAAGCTGTGTTCTGCACACTCAGGAAGCAACAGGGGAGTAGCCATGTCCCTGCCCTGGTGGACCCTCCATTGTGGCGGGGCAAACGAAAGTGAATAAAAAACTCACAGAAAATAGCAAGTGTGTAAGCCTTAAGGGTGAGGCAGCTAGGGAGCAGTTCACGTAGCATAGCGGTTCACATGGAAATGGTGGGCAAGGGCCCCGTGGGCAGCAGGAGCCAGCAAAGCCTGGCCTGAGGGCCAGGGCAGCCACGCGCTTCTGTAAACAAAGACTTCTTGGAGCAGTGCCATGCTGTTTGGGTCTGTATTGTCTGGGGCCGCTTTTATGTTACAAGGACAGACCAGAGTCATTGCAGAAAAGGTCTCATGGCCTACACGCCCCAAGCACTGATACATTGTCCTCACTGGGGGTGTTTCGGCTTCTGCAGTAGGAGAGGATGCGAGTCTACTCCAAGGAGTAGCAGCCACCCCGTAGCTAACGCTCAGAGCCAAATTTGAAAGACATTGAGAATTCGGTTGGAAGGCCTTCCCCGCCCATTTAAACCAAGAGGCAGCGGACCTGAGAGGCTAAGCGAACAAGGGAGAGGCAGGCCTGGAAAGATGGCTCCGTGGATGAAGGCACACTTGCCTAAACCAAGTTTGGTTCCCAGAAACCCGTAAAAAAGGTAGAAGAGGAGGAAGGAATTGACTCCACCAGACTGTACTCTGGACACAGCATGGCAGATGTGTCTACACACACTCACATCTCTCTCTCTCTCTCTCTCTCTCTCTCTCTCTCTCTCTCTCTCTCTCTCACACACACACACACACACACACACACACACACACACACACACACACACTGAGAATGATAAACCACAGCAACAACAAGTGAAATAAAGGGTTCATATTTTTAAGGACAAGGAAGAGAAATAAAGAGGGGAAGAGGCTCAGTTTGACCCTAAGTCTCATACCATCTGCCATTCTGGTCTTAACAGCTTTAAACCAAAGATTCATACAATGTTAAAAATGATACAATGTTAAAAATGATACAATGTTAAAAATGATGGAGCCTTAAAGGCTATGCCATCCACTGAGAAATCCTTCCAGCCACAACTGAGGTCAGTCATCCGCTGTTGTTCTCAAGCTATGTCCGTGGTGCTTCACTATGCTCAGAAACAACTGGATTTTTATCTCAAGACTTTCACTGATGGGCCCCCATCTCACTCAGTGAACGGTGAGGACAGGTCGGCATGCTCAAAATGGGAAACTCTCTAGTTTCCCAGGAAGATGGCTGGCTTCTGAGACAATATAAAGTATTGTCTGCAAGCACATCAGAAAGATAAGTATCTATGAAATCAAGTCATCCTAATGTCAAGGCCTCCTCCCAGGTATCTGCCTTGGATAAGACAGAAAGCATAACTCCCCTATGGCCTTTCCACAAGAGGCCCCACTTAGGGGTCAGCAGCATCAGCAGTAAGCAATGCTACCTCCTCCTTGGCTATCCTAGGGAGCAGGGAGATCAGATGAATACAAGAAAAGAAAGGGCAGAAAGAAAGGAGGTCAAACACCAGAGAGGGGGAAGAAACAGGAAAGAGAAGGCTATTGAAGGATAGACAAGGGCTGGAGAGATGGCTCAACAGTTAAGAGCACTAACTGCTCTTCCAAAGGTTCTGAGTTCAAGTCCCAGCAACCACATGGTGCCTCACAACCATCTATAATGAGATCTGACGCCCTCTTCTGGTGTGTCTGAACACAGCTACAGTGTACTTAGATATAATAATAAATAAATCTTAAAGGAGGAGGAGGAAGAGGAGGAGGAAGAGGGCCATAAGGGAATGAGAATAAAAAGTCAACCCGACAGCAATCTCAGGACATGGATCTAGTTGGTAGCTCCCTGCAAATGGATCACACATGAGATACATCATGGACCAGGGTACTAAGAACATGGAACCCAAGTGGCATGCTGAGAAGGTGCCATCCTGTTCCCGCCTAGCCTTGGAGCTGAGAGACCTGACTGCTTCTCTTCTGTGCCTGAATCCTTCACGGGGCTTTGGGGCTGACTCCTCACCATCATCGCTTTCCAATGTGGTGTTACAACTCTAAATCGTAACCACCTCATAGTGTCCCATAAGGGGCCAAGACACCAAGGACACTGTGCTTACCACAGCCCGCCTGTCATTCCCACTCAGACAGCCTTCCGACACAGACACAGGCCGCTCCTTGCTGGACTCTGCCAAGCTGCTCTGTGTAACACGTGACAGTTGACACAGAGCAAGGAACTCCCTGGGAAATCCAAACAGTCTCTTTTATAGCAATATCAACATTTCCTGGATTGAGCATTTCTGATGCCGGGGCTTACTGGAGCACATGCTTCCAAGGTCCATCCTCTGCACTCGCCTCAACATGGTGGGGAAGAAAGTTCCAGAAGCTACGAGCAGGGGCACCAAATGCTCTTTCAGAAGTTTCTGCAGACAGCAAGTCTATTCTCGTACATTTTTCATAATTAAATGGAAACTTGGAAAGCAGTATGGGAGCTGGACCATACACTGCCTTTGTTACCTAAACTCTCTGAACAAACAAGGCAACATGTTTACTTTCTGGGAAGGCTCCGCTCAGCTGTTTCTACCTGCTACAAACACAACAGTGGCCTGTGGCTCTCCTGTGTGGAGGCTTAGCTATGTCTCTACACACAGGTTACAAACCCTTGAGACATGCCAGCAGTTTCTCAGATACTCAGAAAACAAAATCATAAAGGGCGTCTGTCACAGCATTGAAAGTCAATAATGAAAATATCAGCAGTGTTGAGGTATGGTGGTTCTCAGTGGGCATTTGGGAAGGTGGGCTAGGAGGGTCATAAGTTCAAAGTCTGCATAGGCTTCAGAGTTCAAGGCCTACCTAAGCTACTGAGTGCAGTCAGAGCTAGCCTGGGCTATGTAGTGAGGTTCTGTCTTTAAAAACACACACACACATGTGGCTGTCACCCTGCCATGAGCCTCCTTTCTTCCCAAAGATCCCTCAAGTCACTAGTCCCTGGGAGGTAATAGGGATTTAGAAATGAGGGGCTTCTGATCCAGGCAAAAGGGAAACTGAGGCAGAATCTTCCTGACCCTTCCCTGAGTCCTTCTACAGATCCATGGAGGTCACAATCTCTGGGTGGGACCTCACCCGATGTCACCAGCTTGTGTTTACCTTCCTGTAAGTTGGGGGGGGGGGGGTGACACTTTGCTATGTGTGAAGTCACCCTAGGAAGGGATCCCTCAAGAAGCAGATGAGGCCAAGGCTAAGACACCTCACTGCACACAAACAGACTTTTTCCTCAGCACCATCAGGATGGCCATCTTGAGGCTCCCGAACAGCTAGAGCGTCTGGAAGCAGGAAGCTGCTTCAGGTAATGTTTTTTGTTACCAAGCCAGCGATAGCAGCACTTCAGACTGTCACTTTTTATAATGTTTGCCTATAAACTTTTCCCGTGTGGTTGCTGAAATGGCGCCCGAGTGCAAACAGAGAACAGATGGACGTCCAAGTCCTGCCCTGGCCAATCATCTCCTACAGAACGCACGGCAGATTCCCACCATGCGGGGAGGAGGAGCCTCTCCTGACAACCCCCACCAACAATCATCCCACACCACACCAAGCCACTTCTAGGGTGTTCCCAGAATGACTTCTTTGTCGGTGTCTAAAGGATCTGAGGTAAAGATACAGTGGGGTACCTCAAATAGCCCCTCTTAGGGGGAGGTCTCCCCACAAGGCAATCTGATCCCAAAATAGACAGTACAAAGCAGAATCAGAGTAGATTCACCTAGAAGAGGGAAGTACAAAGAAGAAAGGGGGAGTTGAAGAGAGAGAGGAGGCAGGAGGGAAAGGCAAAGAGGAGGGTAGAGAAGAGGGCGTGGCCCCAGCAGGCGTGTCCTGTCAAGGGACTGGGCTGCCCAGCTAAACTGTCCCCACCTTCCTACACACCTCTAGCCCAGCAAGACTGCACAGGAACCCCCAGGGTGAGGACAATACCGTGACCCGCCCGGCGCTCTCCCAGACTGTGCCATCTAGTACAAGACAAATAAACACCACAGCCACAGGACTGCCAAAAGTCTTGACGGAGAATGGGGATCGAGCTGCCAAATGTCACTGCAAAGTCACAGGACACTGGGTTCCTAACAGGTGAGTGGCAGTGAGTTGACCCACTCTGCCCTCAGGGCCATAAGGATGTCCTGCAGTGGCCGCTCCACGGTCCTGGTGAGCCGTGTCACCGGCCACAGAACAGGGTACAGCGCTTGAAAGGTTCTTTGTAACTTCAAATCAAGGACGCTCAGATTGCAGGGCCGATGGTCCCTGAAGGCCTACCTAGGCTTTTAGAAACCAGTGACACCTGGCAAGACTGGGACCTTGGAGGAACCCCTCCTGTACATTTATTTTTTTGCATGGCATGATCAGCATGGGGCTGGCACCAGAGTTCAGTATAAAGATATTACGGACAATGGGGTCCTTTGGTGGAGTCAGAAAGAACCTCCTCTGCTAGCCTGTCCTCAGACACAAAGACGACACCCCAGAGCTGGCTGCTGCAGCTCCTACTCTTTCAAAGTCAACTTGCTCATCCTGATATCGTCCTTATAAGGCCTCTGTACAACTCATCCTTAAAGAGAGGAGGGGGCCAACACCCGCACAGGACAAAGATGAAAGTTTTCAACCTCAAGAAATACGGCTGCATAAAAAAAAAAATAGGAGGGGGGGTATGGATGGTAAGGCTAGGGAGAGGAGAGAGGTGGGTAGGCTGCCCTGGTTCTTTGTTTACCGATAGCTGGAGCATCTCTTCAGACACTCACGTTCCTGTTAGCATCACCCCCAGCAATAGCTACCTCAGCTGCAGTAGTCTGACGGCCCCAGAAACTCTGGGCTGGCTCAAGCCGTCCATCAGAGAGGACTAGAAGGTAGCAAATGTTTCAATATGGGAACCATTACACATTACGTACTTAGGCACACCCCTAGTAATTTAGGTTTGGCTTTGAGAAACAGGTTGAGCAGCCCTCCATGTTTGAAAGAAATTATGCCTGAGCCCAGGAGAAAATAAAAATGCAGAAAAGGCAGAAGGGCCTAAGAATGCCCTCTCTGGGGAATGAACCACTGCATCACCCAAGACCTGGATTCCAAGTGACTGCTTCACCCCTTACCCGCCTGCACCCCTCCCTCTCCCACCCAATCCTGTCCAAGTGGCAGCGGCACCTGGTCACAACAATATGCACTCAATTCCTACACTCCCAAGACTGAAGTTCCCACTGGGCCACCGAGACACGAGACATGAGCAGAGATCGGATCCGCACAGCCACACAAATCCCCCCAGCTATTGACGCTTTGCCTGAGCAAGAACTGAAAAATGGAACCTTTTGTTCTGAGAGGATATCCCAGAGAACTCAGCCATTAGATTCCACAGCACCCAGGAAGTACAAACTGGCATTACAAGTTATGTCAAAGTACCCAGCACCCGTGGCTCAGAGGCACAAAGAGGAGTCTGTATCCATGGTCTGGCCAGGCGGGCCCAGGCCTCCTGCATCCTGAAGGCACACTCTCAAGAGAAGGCACAGGCTTCCTAAGGTCTGCAGGACTCCTTGGGATAGACACACTGTTCCCCACACCTTGTCATTCAGGGCTGGATCCACAGACAAAGGCCTCGGGGAAAGTCAGCTGGATCTCACCTGGAGCCCTGTTACTGTTCCCCGTAGCTACAACATCAAGGGACAGCATAGGGGCTCCAAAAGAGGCGACGGCCTGAATGAAATGTACCCAACCTACAGTGATACAGTCTTAGATCTAGTTTAGTGTCTCTCTAGAAATGCATTTACATCATTACCCGAATACCACATCCCCCTTCTCCCCGCTCCCCTCGTTCATTCACATGGTGGCTTGCCTAGCCAGAGGTACTGTCTGTCCTCTGTCCCCTGTCCCTGTTCCCTGTACCCAAACTGCTACTCCATCTGAGAGGTTCCTGTGCAGTTTTCAAAACCCAAATGTTCCCTCTATAAGATTTCCAGACTCCAATTATGACGCACGCCATCACCCCATCCCCATGATGCCACAGCCTATGTTTCATTCACATAGAACACGCAGACATATTCACCCCTCACCCAACTGTCTCATGGAGACATTCCGAGAAGGTGGAGGAAGGAAAATGAATGCAATGGCCTAGGTTTCTCATACACCTGGACCTCCATCCAGGGTTAGCCTCTGGCATGGGCTGGGTGCTCATGGGCTCCTAGATGAGGGTGGTACTGCCAGCTCAGAAACCCTTTGTCCAAAGGTCAAAGCTTAAGACTTGCTGCTGTCCGTGCTCACGGTGAACGTCCCCCCTCCAACCCTGAGACCCCAGCAAGTCCAGCTGCTGGCAAAGAGCAGCACAGGGAGGGAACCCAAGGCTTTCTGAAAGTCCCTCCCTGACCCTGATGTGAGGAGCACACTGGGAGGAGCTCTGCACACAGTAGGGCAAGTGCTCTACCTGAAGCTCTGCCCCAGCCAGGAGCCGCCCCCACCGGGGCCTTGGTTTTATGGGTCACAACCTGATTCTAACAGGTCAGTGGAGGAGTCAGCAGAGGATTTAGACGGCCCCATGAGAATATCCACTTGCATTCCTCTGACTCCAAACCAGGGTTTTCTTTCAAATGAACAAACCTGTCACATCTTATAGACGCTGCTTCCCTAAGTGAGGATTCCTGCAAAGTTCTCAAGTGGAACTAAACATCTGCAGGTCTCGAAGGCTCCTCCTCATACAGACCATGCCTAATACCTGCTTCAAGGAGCCAGTAAGCCACAAGGCCTACAGTTTACTGTACCTTTGGGGGGCTGGGCTGACAGCTCATTCCATAAAGTGCTTGCCTTGCAAGCATGACTTTAATTCCTCAGAACCCACATTTAAAAAAAAAAAAAATCTAGTTGTGGTGAGAGAGACAGATACATCTCTAGGGGGCCCGCTGACTGACCAGCCAGCTTAGCCTACGTAAGTCAGTGAGAGACCCAGTCAATACAACCAAGGTGGACAATACTTGCACACCTGTTATTCATCCATTCAATGAGTACACACACCCAGTTACACCCTGGTCCCTACAGCAACAGGGTAAGTTATGATAACCCCTCCCCCCACCCCATGCTGGGAATCAGGGCCCTAATACCAAACTACAGACAGGCCCAAGAATCACAGTGCCTAAAGCAGCTACAGCTTGAGAACAGGCTTCCAATGAACTTAGGGTAATTGGCAGGTGTTCCCGGGGCCGAACCTCATTCCAGGGGCAAGTTTGCTCGGACTTCAAGTTGCCTGTGGCTCTTTAGAAGTTGTATCTGGAACAAGCTTGCCTCTCTGACACTGAGACAAATATTCAATAAATGGCATACACTCAAGTGGAGATATTTGCCCTCTAATTCCCTTAAGGAGCAGATCAATGCCCAAATCCTATATGACATTTTCCTTGTTCAGAGCAGCCCCTCCCTCCTCTGCTTGGTAAGTACTTTCTGAATAAAAGAATAGTTTAAAGTGGCCTGGTCACAAAGGCAAGGTTAAGAGTTAGCCCCAGAGGGCACTGCTGCCCCCTGCTTCTCTGACTCCACACCTTTGGGGGGGTATTGTTCAGCAAGTTTATTTAAAGGGCCTGGCCTTTCTTCTCTCAGCAGGACCCCAGTTATAATACCATTCAGAGACTGCAGATGTGTCCCCAGGACCAGACCCCTCCAAAGTTTCCCAGCCAATTGCAAATGAAGGGGCCAGCAGCTGGAGACTGAGGAGCAGATGGCCTTCCTCTTGGAATGGGTTTGATCCCGCTGTTGGGGCTCAGCGAACTCGGGCCTGCTTGGAAGCTGGAAGAGAATCTCTGCTAGAGGACCGGGTCGGCAAGCAGCTGGACAGCAATGACCTCATAGAAAGCTGCTTTCAGGAGAGGGCAGGGACCGTCCTGGAGCTGGGGGGGGGGGGGGGGGGACACCATTCCAGCTGCTCAACACCACAGGACCTAGAAAGGCAGGCCAGGGCCAGAAGGATCACTTTTCTGTAGTGTTTTGCAGGGGAAAGGAAGGATTCTCTGTCTGGGGATGCGATCCAGGAAGACTGAAAGCCACATCGGCTTGGAAGTTCCAAATTAAGATGGCACCACCATGGTTAACCTCTCTCTCCTGCCCGGCAGACCTCAGATTTGCCTGGAGGGGAAGGCTTTCAGAAAGCAAACAAATCTGAAAAGTGGCTCCCTTCAGACTTTACCACTGAGTCTAGGAAGATCCGGGCGAGGTGCCCAAACATTGTGGCTTCCTGAGGACAAGGTGTGTCACTATGCCAGGCAAGGGATCCATCCTTACTCTGCCCAAGACCAGCGTGGGGTGGGGGTGGGGCAGTTTCTGGCCCCTCAGCCCTTGCCATTTCCTGGCCTCCATGATGGCTGGGCAAGAAACCAATCAGAGACGTGAAGTGGCGGTAGCATGGGGCAGCTTCCTCGGACTGTTCACCCCTGCAAGGGGAAACACTTTTCTACAACAAAGATGAGACAGGAACTGGCTAGAGTGGTGCCAGCCTGTAATCTCAGCACTCAAGAGGTGGGGACAGAAGAATCAGACGTTCAAGGGCTACCTGAGACCCTAGGTCAACCAATCAACCAATAAGTTGGGAAACTAACTCAAAGGGAACTAATGACCCTGAGTCTGGAAAAGCACATCTATACATGGCGTCTTCTCTCTACCAGCTTGGGAAGTGGCCGTTATATGCAAGGGCTGGACAGCTCTGAGGGAAGCAGATGTGAGTTTTCCGGTCAACAATGACCCTGCCTCATTTCATACCTGCAGCCTCTGAGCGTCCCCACCCACTTCACAAATGACCTCTACACAGATCTGTATCCTTGTCGGTCACACTCACCTCCATACCCAGCAGCGACCAGAGGTCACTTTGTTTTTTTAAAGCCTCTGCTTGCTTTAAAAACAGGCTTCATTTCCTGGCTTCTTTTGCCCCTAGGGCCGCACTTCTCGGCCAAAGCTGGAAGGGGAGTGGGTGTCTTGGCTTCCAGCCTTTAGTTCTTGGAATTTTTTCCCTTTCTTTTCCCCCCTGGGGGAGGGGGAGGAGACAGAAGGTGAAGAGGAGATAGGGGAGTCCCTAATCTTTGGAGAAAAATGCTGGGATAGGGCCTCCACACCTGTCGTTTCCATGACCACAGGCTAAAGGAGTTCCAGGTAGCCCAGTGCAGGTGCTCTTTGATTTCTCCCCTTGTTGCAAAAAAGCAGAAATGCTGGAAGGAGAAGCTTGAAATGCCATCAAAACAGCAACTCAATCAAGCTAAGGCTTGGAGGATCCGGGAAAGGATGAGGAGCAGACGGCAAGAGCAAGATGGCTCTTGTTGTTCTGAGCTCTCGGCCAGTAGCTCAGTGTAAGTCACCATCTAGGGCTCTGTGCTGTGTCCCACTGGCCCCCGTGGCAGCAAAGGGTATAGAACAAGTCCCTACATAGCACCAGAGGCCATTATAAAAGAACTACAGAATATAAGTGCTAGAAATTTTTTATTGCCTGAAACTCTTCTTCAAAAGACTTAAGGAATGGGGTGTGGACAGGTGAGGGGGAAAACAGAATCAACCAATCTGTCTTCTAAAGTTTAATGTTCAAAGTAGGGGTGAAGAAAAAAACAAGAGGGGTACCCAACACCCCACCAAATATTTTCTTACTGAGGAAAGAGAAATGAGCTGTGAAATCCATCTTCCGCCAATAAATTCACCTAAAGGGTGGGTGTGTGGCCACTATGAAGTTGTCTGGAGACCACAGCATCTCTAAGAATTGCAAAAGTTTTATTCATGAAATGGGATCCTGGGCTCTGCCTGTTTATTGGGAAAGGGCAATTTGTCAACACCCCTAACACATGTGAGATGCTCCAGGTGGTTCTAAATGCCTGGCGCTCTCAGCACCAGCACCTTCATCATCATTACCAGGCATGGAGTGAGGAACATGAGGTCATCCGTCCTCACGGAAACCATCATTAGCCCGAGGACTGAGGTGAAGGACATGATCTCACCCTGAACCTCTGCCATCGTAAGCCCCTCCTAGAGGAACCATGCACATGAATACTCAGCCCTTCCACTATTCCGGATCCCAGCACAATCCCTTCTGTGCAGCCCAACGGAAGCCCAGCACCTAGCTCCTCCAGCAGGCAAACAGAAGACGGCATCTCGGGAGAAGATGGCCAAAGGCAAGCGCCACCTGTGATGGTGGGCAGGTTCTTCACTGGCCTGGGCAGGGCACAGCACACTACAACACACCCAACACACCCAACCAACTCATGCCAACCTCTCCACCACCCTTCACTGGCCTACAGTTGATCCTCTGGAAACCTCCAACAGAAGACTCTCCTGCCAAAATATACCCAAGACCACGACAAATTCTCACTATGTGCTGGGTGTGGTTATGGTTGACTTCCTTAAAAAAGAAAGGAAAAAAAAGTCAACCTTGAACACCTAGACTGTAAGCAGATAAAGGGTCACATGTCTAAACACCAGAGGACTTACAAAAAACCCAAGAAGGCAAAAAAGAGTTGGGTAAAGGAAAGCCTAATGTTCTTTTCTACTGAAAAATTGTCATTTATCATTATAGATTACAGGGTAAGCACCGTATTAGGTCTTTGAAATATGGGTTTTATTTACTTTGACAAAGGTATGGGGTGGGGCGGGGGATCAGCATTACCCCATACCTGTGCTGGGTCAGAAACTATAGTCCAGTTTGTATTCAATCTGCACAATTTAGAGAGATATTATCTAGGTATTTCACACAGGTTATCTCACTTGGCTGAGGTCAAGTAGATAGTAGAGACATTCAAACTCAGCTCCCAAGGGCGATTTCCTATGAGACTATACCTCCAGAAAGCACAACACATACTATTCAAAACAACTTTACTAGTTTCTACTTAATATTTTAAGTCAAATGTCAGGTCAGGATTCCTTAGTCTCTAAAGACCTGAGTGGTTTTAAATCTGAAACACATATCCCTACAGGCTGCATAGTCAGCAAGGTACCTGCTACAATCAGTTAAGCAACAGTCTTAGTGGAAATCCAAAGGGTTGGTGTGGACCAGGGAGGAGGCAGCTTGAAGGAAGGGCTAGTCAGCTGTCAGCTCTCAATGTGAACTTGAAAGGTTTCCAAAGAGAAAAAACTTGACAGAGATCTCTAGTCTCAAAGATCTCATTTCAATCCATAACAAGCGCACCAAGTTGACCATTTTCCGTGTTAGATACCTTTAAAGCACTTGGTCACATATGGAGAAAGAGAGAGAGAGAAAAAAAAACAAACAGTATTTGTAAACTGTCAGGTATAACAGTAAAAAACAAGTTCCAGGGTTAGGAAACAATGAAGGAATTTATATGAGTTGATTTCCTTCGTGCTCAGGATTGAGATGTCTCGGGGAAAGAGCTACATAAATAATACGAATAAACGCGCCGGCCAGGTTCTCCTTCCTGAATCTGTCAGCATTCTCCTTAGGAGCTATTTTTAACATCCTCATAAAACATGGTCACCATAACCTGAAATCTCTCTGTCCAGAAATGGCTTGGGATTCATGATTCTTTAGTTGGACAAGAAGTTAAAGAGGAGGTATGTGGCACGATGGTTCAGTTCCCTGACTTGACCCGGTCAAAAGCAAGCAGTGGACTTTCATTTATTCTCAACATGTAAAAAGTCCACAAAGCACACCTTTACCTATGGTGGCCTCAGGCAAACAAGCAGTGCATTCCACATTTAGCCACAGGGCTGGAAAGCCCTGGGTGGGGTAAAGACCACTGGTGCTATTTCAGGACCCACATGGCAGGTCACAACCACGTATATAACTCAGTTTCCAGGGGAAAACTCTTCTGGTCTCTGCCAGCACTAGATACATACATGGTGCATATACATGCATGCGGGCAAAATACATGTACACATAAAAATAAGTAAACCATAAAAGCAAAGTCCAAGTTTTTCAAAATTACTGAATATCTAGATACATGCTCTTTGAGAATGACCCACAGTTAAGAGTAGAAGTTGGGACAGAAGGATTGAAAGTTCTAGACCAACCTGAGCTACAGGGAAAACCCCAAGTCAGTCTGTGGGACATGCCCATCTCAAAAAATGAACCACCAGCACAAAAGAATGGTCACAGTTAGTCCAAGGTTAAGTATACTTTTGTAAAAACGACAACTTCAAGCTTTCAGCAAGTGTGTGTGTATGTGTGTGTGTGTGTTGGTTTGGTTTTTTGTTTGTCTTGTTTTCTGAAACAGAGTTTTTCTGTGGAGTCCTTGCACTCACTCTGTAGACCAAGCTGGCCTCAGTCTCAAAGAGCCACCAGCCTCTGCCTCCCTAGTATTGGGATTAAAGGTGTGTGCCACCACCGCCTTGCTCACCAACTGTATTTTAAGAAAAGGCTACTACTAAACACCTTTAGTCATCAGTGGAACTACCATCTTGAATTCTTTTTTCCCATCATTCTCTACAAAACAATAAAGACAGTAAGGGCAGTCCACGTGTGAGAAGAGAAGGGCGTGTGCAGATAACAGTAGGTCAGAGGCACTGGGTCCCCCAGCACCTGGAGGGAAAGACAATTAGGAGCACTTCCCTGTGGGTGTTGGGGACCCAACACTGGTCCTCTGTGGAAGGAGGATGTACTCTTAATCACAGAATCTTCGCTCCAACCCCTACAGGGACAGTTCTGCTCAGGAAACCCATAATTATCTGTAAAATAGCCTGCAGCATCCCTTCCCCCAAAATAACTCCTAGCTGCTGACCAAGGCAAGACACCCTGCTGGATCCATCCCAGGGATTCAATCAGAAATGGGAAAGTAAGACAGACCCTGCCGAAAGGGACTTAGTTGTCTTTTCATTACCTCCCTAACTATGTAAGGAGCCAAACTGTTTCTAAGTGTCCACAGGGCTACTGCATGCACAGGGCTACTGCATGCACTCCACGGAGAATGAGAACATTAAACATCCCCTTCCTGTTTAAACACTACCCCAGATATTTCATAACCATGTAATTATTCATTAAATCAGATATTGGAAACATCTCCTATTGGAATGCTTGGTTGTTTGAATTCTTACCCTCAAAGAAAGAGAGAGAGAGAGAGAGAGAGAGAGAGAGAGAGAGAGAGAGAGAGAGAGAGAGAGAGAAAGAAAGAAAGAAAGAAAGAAAGAAAGAAAGAAAGAAAGAAAGAAAGAAAGAAAGAAAGAAAGAAAGAAAGAAAAATGTGAAATATCTTGGAGCAGAAGGGACAGCTCAGTTCTTACAAGCATTGCTCTTGCAGAGGAATCCACATTCACTCCCACACCCAGTTCCCAGGCATCAAAAATCTCTGGCTTCCAGGGGAACCTGCACTCATGTGTATATCCTACCCAGAAATACACATACATATGCCTAATTTAAATAATTTAAAAATAAGTCTTAAAAACAGCAAAAGGTCTTTAGATGCTGGCTGAGAAGGGGTGGCTATTTTTTTAAGTAAGCAATTTAGTCTTTTAACTGATTTAAATAAACAGGCAACACAGACAGATAGACAGACAGTACACACATACACACACACACACACACACACACACAATCAGTGGGAGCCAGCAAGAGGGAGTTATATAAATGCCAATTTTCTGGGCTGGCCAGATTCTTGCTCTAGTAGTAATATTAAACACAGTTCTTTGCCCGTGAATTGTGAAATACACTATATTCTAATAAAGAATGTGGACTTCATTGTGTGTTTAACAGCACGCGCCTGCATTTGGTTTAATTGACCAAGAATAAGCCCTTGTTCCTCAGCGAACTATCAAGTTACAGTCAACTCTTCCATATTCACACTCACACAGAGCAACAGAAAATGCAGATGATAGGAAACACAAGACTTATGTTAAATCACCCACTGGCAGCATGCAGATATTTCTTTTCTCTTCTCCTAACTGGCAATTTAACATGGAGGGCTCAGACCACAGCACGTAGGATACTTTCTGACAAATGACTTGAACTACCCAGGGAAAAAACCCTTCAGCAAGTCTCCACGCAGGCAGGCAGACAGACGAGGTTTCTGCTGGTGACCATTATAAAGACTCACTTCAATCCAGAACAGCACCATCCCAGAGGACTGCCCAAGAATTAGTGGATGTGTTTTACTCCCCTACCCCACCCCACCCCCACCCCACCCCACCCCCACCCCACCCCCAGGCCACCCCTTTGCACATTTCACTTAACAGAGGGTGGGAAAGTAATTAAGGGTTTGGGGTTGGGAAAGCCCTTTTATTTTAGCTCCTACTGGGCTGGGGTAAACAGATTCCCTTAATGTCAACAATGACTTAATTAACCAGAGCAGGTGACAATGTCAGGGGGAATCTGAAAGTAAGAGCCCAGCCGGGCAGTAACCAGGCTTGACCACACTGGGAACATTCCGAATGTGAATCAATAGAGCAGCACTTGGAATAGGGACCACCCCTCCACAATCCACAACTATTGACACTGCTGTCCCTTGTTACAGGGATGGCCAGTTGGATACAATCATTTCTATTCTGAAATACTGAGTAAAATCTTATAGAGATGACTGTCTTCTTAGGTCAACTGACTTGACCCAACCCTGCTACTGCCACTTGAGAAAGTGTCCCGAGACACATGAACAGGATAGGATGGTGGGTGAGGACATACATTACATGACTGCATATGCTACACAGAAAGAACTACATGACTGAACATAACATCTCCCTAAAGGGTCAAAAGGGCTCCTTAGCAGTGAGGCATGGGCTCTTTCTAGGAACTTCCTGATTACCTATTAGTCCGGCCCAATGGACATTATCTAAACTGAGCTTCTAAATCAGCAAACCAATGTCTTCCACAGTAGAGCTTCAGAAGACAGAAGCTGAACTTAGTGTTTGCCAAAATTCCAGTTTCACCAAATATGGCGGCATACGCACATATTAGACACCAGAGCCCAGCATGGAGCCTAATCTCTAGCTTGATTGCCTTCTAATCACCTGGATATCAGTGGCAATACTGGTCTGACAGACAAGGAAAGCGAGCACAGACCCTGCAGAGATCCAGCGTCACCGCCTCCTCCATCCAAAAGCAACTTTCCTCTCAGCGTACCTTATGTGCTGCACTGAGAACTGGCATCACGTGTCCCCGCTTGCTGGGGGTGGTGATGGCCAAGGCTGCCATCAGTGCCAGGAGCTGTGCTTTCTGCTCTTTCTGTCCAGGTTGCTGGTAAAAACTAAACCTCTCGAGATGGCCCTCAGAAGGCATCTGGGAATGTTACTGTTCAATGACTATTGATAGAGATTCCACCAATCAAGGCTCTGGGATTTCTCTGCAGTTTCCAAGCCTGCACTGGAGAAACTCCACCTCAAGACATTTTTCTCTTTTCTTTTCTTTTCTTTTCTTTTTTCTTTTCTTTTCTTTTGTTTTCTTTTCTTTTTTCTTAGCATCTCCCAACTCTGGATGTGATTTGAACCTCATGCAAACTCTGAACCTATCAAAGTGCACCCAGGGGCATTGGCAAAGTGTGACCTACAACTTCTGGGCCTTCTCAGCCTCCCTCCCTAACCTTGCATGTACCGACCGGTCCCCAGGTGGTGGGATCTGCTTCCAACAATGCTCACATTGTTGGATGTCAGTTCTTACACAAAGAGCCATTTGGGGGACTCCAGCCCACTGTCCTTCCTCTCCCCCACCTGTCTTCTCCATACAAATGTCTTGTAACCTTTCTTAGGTAATTAGATGCAGTCCAGGAAACCCTCCAGGAGCATTTTATACTCTGCGACTGAAATCAACTCACAGCAACACTGCCCCGAGAGTCCAAATGAAAAATGACAATTCTTTCCTAACCGGGGCTGCTTCTGAAGCCCACAGCGTAGGAAATCCCAGCTCAGCTCCCCCACTTTGTGCTGAGCCACACACTCCAGGGAAAACCAGCAATTAGGGGAACATCCATTTTAATTATTAGCAAAATTAAAGAAGTGCAGACCAGACTTTCAGAAACCCAATCCTTTCCCCTCACATTAAGCCCTCTGAAAACATGTCACTGTTGCAGATCACACTCTCCCTGACGTCACAGGGTAAGTCTCAAAGAGATGGTTCCAAAAGAGGGCGTGCGACACACCTCATACACAAAAGTCCTACCATATTTTCTTTCCAAAGACACCTGGTAATTTATAACATTTCCAGGCATTTGTGTGGCCTGACATCCCCCAGTCTCATACACACAAAGCCAGCAAGAGTGCCTGGGTGGATGGATCCTACTGGGGACCCATTTCTCAAGCCCTCCTCTCAGATGGGTACATAGCCCTCATCCTTGGGAGGGGGGCAGAGTCTGTTCCCCCCCCCCAATCCCCTCTGGACGAACACACTGCTCCTCAGGACCCTGATTCAGGGTGCATGTCCACAGCGACTCAGCTGACCTGCCAGTACTCAGGACCGTGACAGACGCCAAAGCCGGCCGGCACCAGGTGGGCCCTCAGCAAACACGTTCATTAAGTGGCGATGACTGCTGCGATCCGCAGTGTCACGCTCGGATTACCACTCAAAAAATAACTCGCCTACCAATATTCCCTCCTGATGACAGATTCCCATGCTGCACCAAGCACAGAGGCTTGGCTTTGGACCACGTCTCCAAAGGGCCTGGGAGAAGGACCAGTTCTTTGCCCAGCTCAGTATTTTAGCCATGTCCTCCTCACAACTAGCTTCTCACATTTGCAACCAAGTGTGCAAAGCCAAACACACTAGTAAAATCTGGCGTGTCCTCGGATGGGGGAGACGCTTGGCAAATTCACTTTCGAATCTTCCCAACATAAAACCTGCCCCCTCTGTGATGCTGGGCGTTAGCACAGAGAGCTTACAACAGCTTAGAAACCAATCCAGCTCGGGCACGGCTCTCCATGCTCAAGTTCAGAGCCTTCCTTTCTCTTAAACAATGCGAGAAAATGTCAGTTTTCAGAGGCTGCCTATTTCCTTTAGCCAAAAGATAGTGATTCAAGGCTTTCCCTCCATCTAGAGAGCAACTGCAGAAGGCCACCGTCACCCTGCCAAGGTATGTCCCCTCCAGAGTGCTATAAGGCACTGGCTGAACAAGAACTGCCGCTGCCTCCCTTGCCCAAGCACAAAGAACAGAGCAAACCAAACTACTCCACCCCCGCCTGGGAGCCAAGACCCTCCTTTCCAGGCTGATGTAGAAGATGTGGAGGGAGACCACTCTCCTAAGGCAGCTGGCTGAAACAGGCCTTCCATTTAAAGACCGCTTCCCCCAGACACATCCCCAAAACAACTTGGTACCCTTAAAATGACATGTGAGAACTTACCTTCTGGTTCTAAAGTGGTCTCCTCAACTAAACTGAAGGAGGGCCGGGCCAGGGATAAGGTTGCCATGGTGACCAAGACCAGGCAGATGAAGCGCCCCCAGCTGACCATGGTCACAGTGCCAATCCCTGGTCCTCTTCCATATCTCCATGTGGACAGTAATCCCATCTGCACACTTCTTCTGAGACCATGGGCTACCTGCAATGGGCCAGGCAGCTGTGCTCAGGCTGCTGCTGCTGCTGCTGCTGTTGTTACTGCTGCTGCTGTTGTTACTGCTGCTGCTGTTGCTGCTGCTGCTGCTGCTGCGGCTGCTGCTGCCACTGAAAGAAATTCAGCCAGATTCAGTCTCTCCCCTGTGCCAACCTGCTTAAACCCAGATGGGATAAAACCGTCTCTCAGCCTCTCAATGTATTCGAAAACACATTCTTTCTCATTATAGGAAAAGCCTTCCATCCTCACCTCTGCGTCTCAGGGGTGTCCAGAGCAGTCCACAAGCTGGGGTAGACTAATCTTTTTTTAAAAGCTTACTTTTAAGAGACACCAAGATAAACCATCTCTGTAGGACCCAGCTACCCGGCTACACAGCATGCCCTTCCATCCTCTATGGAAGCTACCTTGTCGCTGAAGCAACTTGACCTTCCTTCCTTTCAAGGGCAACTGCAAAAAAAACCCGAGTTTAAAACGCTGGGCTTGGCATGACCAGCCTCATTAACTTCTCTTATTCCAGCTGGCCTTGCTTTAAGAAGCTGACTGGAGGAAGGCTTTGCTTTGCTCTGAGAACCGCATTTCAGCTGAGCCGGGCGGCACGTCCTCACTTCAGAATGGTTCTCAGAAAGAAAGGAGACCAACAGAATCAAAGAATCTCAGGAAGGCTACAAAAAAATTCCCACCAGTTTACACTTGTCAGAATTCATTTTCAGATGCAGGCGTGTATTTCAATCTTTCGCCAAGCAGCCACTTACAAAGAATGAGTTTAATCCAACCGGGGGATTCAAAGCCTGAATTCCCTTCCACTGACTACAAGGCAGTGTACAGGCATACTAACTAAATATCTTCAACCGACGTCAGAGGGTAGGATACAGAGCACATAGAACCCTTGATGAATAATTCAAGATTTTATTAGTAATGGTGATGATACGTACAAGCCGTCCTGGTATGTGATTGGCCTGGGAACTTTCAATACGCTAACCTATTGGCTAAACTTCCAAAGTATCAGTTACAAGGGGCACTCAGACTTACTAGATCCAAAGCAGAGAATGTCCCAAGCAAGCTTACCACAGTACAAATAACTTTACATTTGTTCAGCGTCTTCGGTGACTAAGCCTTGAGTCAGAATGCACAAGATTCAGAGAATTGCTGAAACCCAGGGCAGGAAAGGGCCGGGGGAAAACCACGGGCTTTGGGTGGCTTTTGGGGATGGGTAAGCATTTTAATGAAAAAGAGGAAGAGGAAAAAAAAAAAACAGTCTAATCCTGAGCTTTTGATGCTTTCAATTATGACACAGGATTGACACTGCCAGAAACCTCCCGGTCCTCGAACCTGTTCCTTTCACCCTTCACTGAGATGAAAAGGCAGAGGATGAACCATCTCCAAAGAGAAATAAGAAGCTGCCATTTGTTTTGGTTTTTTAATTACAGGTAAAATGCTATAGCTAACAACAAAAGCCAGAAGAGAGAGAGAGAGAGAGAGAGAGAGAGAGAGAGAGAGAGAGAGCATTTAGGTGCCCAGTGTTTTTAGACAACTTGAAAGATTTTTGTTCCCCAAGTCTTCTTTCTTCTTAAAGCCAAGAGTCCCAAAAGATAATTCCTTGTCTATGTCTACAAGCCTGTCAAAGGAGAGTACACAAACATACTCATTGATTTACTAAGAACTTTCAGAATGCAGGTAAATTCTCCCGCTCTCTAGAACTTTACAATCTCAGATCCTGGTAGGTCTTGCAGCTGGGTTCTCAGCTCACCCTCCCTACCAGCCACTACCCAGGAGTACCTCAGCTCCAGCTGAAGGACGAAGATGGCCAGTGCCCCAGGCTGACTCAACTTGAACGTTGGTTCTTCGAAGGCCCAGTCCCCACAGGAGCCCCCTCCTCAAACCTCTGTAAGGCGAGAAGTGAAGGCGGCAGGTCCGCGCAGCGCCTCACCGGAGTGGACAAAAGTGCTGAGCGACCTCCTAGGCAGGATAATTAGGTCCCAAGGCTCCGTGTTGGGAACACAGGCCCAGCGTGCTGCTGGCGGCCACAATCCCAGCTTCCTGCCTTCAATACCATAATCCTTCCTGGAGGCTGAGCCCCAGAGAAAGCCCCAGCGTGTTTATTTTCCTCCTGAAAGGGGGCTCTCTTCTCAGCCTACGAGGGAGGAGTCCTCACTCTCGCTCTGACGGATGACTCTTCACGGCCACCCGCCCCTTGGGGTCATCTCCACACTAGTCTGCCTCCAAAGACAGGCGAAGTGGCCGGCAGAAAGGGCCTGGCTGGTGAGCTTGCGCAGTGTTGTACACGTTTACACACTCTTCCCTGTCCAGTAAGAACGATTTAAGGCAAGCCCTGCGGGGTGATGGGGGTGGGGGGTGCTGCTACCTTAAAGGGTAATCCTAGGATACCTCAGCGGGCTGAGCAGTTGGCATTTTGTTCCCAAGTGGATTTCTCCTGGGAGAAGTCAATACTCCTAGGCTAATACTAAATGTAGCCCCCCTACCTTGGCTCAAGGCTCTCTTACTTCTTCACGGGGCCAAATAGGGAAGGGAGCTGTCCCGGGCTCGTGGCCGGGGAGGGGGAGGAGGGGAGGATGCGAGGGGGAGGGGGCCGAAGGGGGGGTTCTAAACACAACGAAATCCCAAAACTATAAGCTGCCTTAAGTAAGACCATAATCTCTACCCTACTGTTTTAGTGGGTACTCCGAGCAGCTTGGGGTGCACATCACCACCCTACTTCATTGTAGCATTTCTTTCATTTGTCAGCCTGGAATATCCTGCTTCGTCCCTCTTCTAGGAGCGCTAAAGAGCTCTGAGAAATCTGCATTTTAATTGACATTCCAACGAGTGCGGAGAGGGGCGCCTGATTGCTTTTCTATTCAAACTAAACAGGCTTTTCAGATGAAAATGAGTCCAGGCCAGTGGAAGATTTACAGGGATTTGGGACGCTTGGGACAATAGAGTTTTAAATGTTGATAGCGTTTCACACCAAACACATAATGGGTGCCGTGAGTTTGAAAGCAAGGCTGCCTTTAAGGGTAGGTTTTATTGAACTGGGGGGGGGGGGGGGGGGGCGTGAGGGGGGGGGCGTGAGGAAGGAAGATCTTGGGAAGTTTGCAGGGGCGCGGAGCCGAAGCTGGCTTCCCTCGCCTGCCCCCTGGCCGCGAGGGTGGAAGCCAACGCCACGCAGGGCTCTCGACCGATTCCCCCGCGCTGAAAGAATGAGCGCTCAAGTTAGAACTCGCCTGTGCTTTCAACATCTCGGCGCGGCTGCGGTCGGAGCAGCTAGGAGAACTAGGAAAAGTCGGTCCAGTTCGCCCCCTAGCCCCAGGCGCGCGGCGATCCCTTCTGCGCCAACCGCTGTGGCCGGGGAGGAACAGCCAGCATCGAAATCCCGGACCAGAGCCACTGCCTCCCCAAAGGTGTCACCCCGGCGTCTCCATCCCTTTAGGGATGTTGCCTGATACACCCCAGCATTTTCTCCCCAAGAAAGAACCTCTCCTAAGGGTCTGTGTAGTACCAGGCTGGAGCTTCCAGAATCCAAGGACCAGGCACCCCAAAGATGCCCTTCCCAAACCCCCGCCTATGGGCTGTGCCACTGGCAGGCAGCTCCATGGCGCGCCGGCTCTGAGCTCAAAGGAACGCGCCCAGTAGGCAGGACTGTGCCCGCCGAAGTCTGACAGGAAAGGGGTGCAGGCGGCAGAGGCAGATGTCAACATTTGGATGGAGGTGATGAAAGAACTCCCCCAAAGCCAGCCATCCGCATTCATCCACCCCTCCATCACCAATACAGCCAGAGACTGACAGGGCGCACCCCCAAATCGGTTTACCCGCGCCCTCATCTCGGGGATCCTGCGTCCCGCATCCTCCCACGGCACCACTTTCCCGGCTGGCGAAGCTCCCAGAGGCATTCGGCACGACGATTACCTTGAATGGCAGCGCTCCTCTGCGCTCGGTGCTGCGCCGGAGCCCAGAGTGGGTCGAGATGGAGCAGGCGATGAGCTCGGAGGAAAACTCCAAAAAGAGAACGATCCCTTGGGTCGCAGCCGGCGCCAAGGTTCCGAGGCTTCACGCGCGCCGGGGATCGCAGAATAGCGCGGACATGACGCCGGAGCTGCCCTCGGATCTGGGCAGCAGCAGAAGAAAGGACTGGGGCTTGGCGTTGCCTACTCCAAACTTTACTGGCGAGTGGTGAACACTCGCAGCGCTCAGGAACGCTGAGGCCCGGGGGCTCACGTCCGGCCCCCGCCAGCCCGGAAAGCAGTCGCCACGCCGGGCCAGGAACACACGGGCAGCCCCCGCGCCGGAGCTCTGGCGGCCTCGCACTCGATCGTCTGTGCGCCCGTTCCGCGCCCGCCGCCGCCGCTTGTCTCTCTCGGCGCTCTCCCCGCGCCGCCCGCGCCGCCGCAGCCTCCTCGGGCGGGTCACGCCCCCCGCTGAAACCCGAGCCGTTTCCTGGACGGCGGCGCCCGCTCTGCCAATCAGCGCCGCGCGCTGGGGCAGTCTCGAGCCCCGCGCTGCTCCCGACGCCTAGCAGCCGCAAAGAGACACCCGCCAGGCAGGCGAGGGGCCCCGCCGCGCTGCCCGCAGGGGTGCACAGATGACCCTGTTGGTGAACTGCCCTGTATGCCAGTGCCCCCGTCCCTAGCCAGCTTTGGTGCAGAGTGGATGTGTTAGCAAACAAATGACGGAATGCTGTGCAACTTCAGACACCTTAGAATAGGGCTGCAGCATACTGCGACCAGACATTTCACGTCATGAAGCTTTGAAGCTGGAAACAGCTTATGTTCATGGAAGATGTTATGTTTTCTTCTTCTGAACAATAAACAGGGGACATGTGTTTGCGAGGCCCTCCTTTAAGAAGGGAACGGGTGAATATAGATAATTGTACTCAATCGGCACATTTGCCTGCAGAGTGACATACTTAGATTCTGACAAGAAAACTGAAGATCGGAGAGGTTAACACAACTAGCTGCTGGTTGAGCCCTTTAATGTGGCTGCCTTGGAAAAAGCCAAAATCTACAACTGAAAACATCTTGTTTAATAGTAACAATGTAGATTAACATAAAGAAATCCAAAGGAGAGCTGGAGAAATGGATCGGCAGTTCAAAAGCTTCCTGCCTTCTAGAGGGCCAGAAGTCATTTGCTGGCATGATATCAGGCACTCACAATGGCCTGTAACCCCAGCCGCAGAGGCATCCAAAGCCTCTGGTCTCCTTAGGAAGCTGCACTTGTGATCACAAAGATTCAGGCACATAGTTTAAAAATAAAAATATTTAAAAGAAAGTGAGGCTGGAGAAATGGCTCCGTAGTTTTAAGAGCACCACCAGAGACAGGTTCAGTTCCCAGCATCCACTTGTTGGCTCACAACCACCTCTAACTCCAGTTCCAGGGTCCCGACGCCCTCTTCTGGCCTTCTAGAGATACTGCATGCACAGGGTGCAGACAGACACGCGGGCAAACATGCATACCAATCAAATAAAATGAAGAATAAATAAATAAATAAGAGAGAGGGACGGAGGGAGGGAGGAAAAGAGGGAAGGATGGAGGAAGGAAGGAAGAAAGGAAGGAAGGAAGGAAGGAAGGAAGGAAGGAAGGAAGGAAGGAAGGAAGGAAGGAAAGAAGGAAGGAAGGAAGGAACGAAGGAAGGAAGGGAAGAAATCAGAAAGAGTCTAGAGAATTGGAGATATAGCACAGTGGTAGAATGCTAGCCTTGCTGAGGCCCTGTGTCTAATCTTCATGCCACCTAAGAAAGAAACAAAGAAACAGAAAATACACTCACTCTATCAAAAAAAAAGTCATCTGATCTTGAGCAAATTGGATTCCTCTGACTCTTATACTTCTCTGTTGCAAAGCAGGATTCTTCAACTAAATGTCAGGCCAGGTTGTAAATGATTGGCATCTCCCATTTGTCTCTTCCACTAGACTATCTTGGGATCATTTATCTTTCAATATGCGTTCCCTTACCTTCATTCAACCCTTGAACAATTGTGCTTAAATTCAAGGCCACATAAATTGTAATCCTAGCACTCAGAAGTGTGAGGCAGGAGGATTGCCTTGAGTTTGGGCCAAGTTGGTCTACTTAGTAAGTTTGAAGACAGCTACATTTTGTCTAAATAAATTAAATTATTAATTATTGAGCCAAACATGGTACCTGCTATATTCCCAGACCTTGCATGATAAAGAAAAGTTCGGGAGTTTGAAAATAGTCTCTCTCAGGTACACACTGAGTTTGTATCAACCCTGGGCTATATGAGACCCTGACTCAAAAGGTCACTAAGTTCAGAAAAGCCTTAGACTCTTTCTGGTGCCTGCAGACAAACAAAGCCAGACTGTAAAGCCCACCTGGGAAGCAGGTTTGAAGAGGAGAGGTACCAGAATCCCCAATTCTCTCCTCTATGCCACTTACACAGGTGGATTCCTTAGGCCCCACGTGATTACGAGATCATCTTTATTCACAGCATAGCCCAGGGAAACTTTTATCCACATCACTACAAAGCGAGCGGGCAGCAAATCTATTTTCAATGCCTCAGGCAAATAGTCATGAAATTAGAATTTGGAAATTCAACACAAATAACGGCCCAATTTCCAGACGAAATGATCTGTTTGTGTTTAGTGGGAAAGGGGCGTGTCTGGATGAGATGTTCTGTGGCCTGGCTGGGAACCGCCTCAGCCAGGTGACACAGAGCCACTCCCTGGGGGTGTTCATGTGTGCTCATTCTCTGACCTGAAGTCACAATGGAAAGGCTAGGGTCCTGCTCCACTCCGCACTTCTATCTTTATGATCCCCACTGATGGGAAACTCCCCGTGTCTCAGGACAGAGCCCTCTCCCTACTGCAGTGGGTCCACCAGCCATTGAAAATGAGGTTAACACATTCTCACATAAATTAATGGCCCAGGAAGCCGCTGTCCCTGTCCCCCATTCATCCCTAGCTTTATAGATGCTGAATGGAAGGAAGTCCTTCCGCCGAAAACAAAAACACCTTCTTTAACATCAGAGGCAGTGTGCAGAATTTGTTCTTTATGGAGATGAAAAAGTAGCCGTCCATCCAAATGCCCTGATTGCCAAAGAGCACTTTTCCCCCCCAAGTTAGAAAAGCCACAAATCCACAGTAGGAAAATTTTAAGTTAAAAAAAAAATTTTTTTAAGTATGCTTGGAATTTTGGGGGAAAAAATTTAGTTTTGCATCATTTAGATTTCACGTGACCTCAATGGTCCAGGAAAGCTCTCCTCTCAGCCAGGCTTCTGAATGAGAAAATAATCTCTTTGCAGGTTTTTTACCCCCTCTCCCTTCTTCAAGTGGCTGGAACCCCTTTTGTCAATGGCCTCCCGTGAATGCTGTCACTAATAAGCCTATTAATGAGTTTCCATGGCCGAGTGTGAATAGGTAAATAGGGCCCAATCTGTTGAGGTTTGGGGCTGAGGGCAGAAAAGCCAGCAAGAACTCAAGGTGACAGTTTGAACTGAAGGCAGCTAGGCCGCAGGTTTCAGCTGAAAGAAACCCCAGACAAGGCCACATTCTCCACCCTCCACCCCCTACGGGGCCTCCTTTCTTCCCAATTTTGCCCTTTTATAAAACGTCTTGAGTAGTCGCCCTTTTCTCTTTCCCCAGAAGGCCTCATGACGCCCCCTCCCCCCCTACTCCAGTAATGATACATCAATGGAATGAAAGGGACTGAGGGCAGCAGAAACCAAGGCTCCGACCCATGGCACCCAGCAAACTGTGCGGTCAGCCCATCCCGGGAGAGGAGAAAGGGAAAGGGGCCGCCCACCGCTCTCGGTGAGATTCAGATGTTTAATTTTAATCATTTGTGTTTTAATGGCTTGTGTCTCCTTCACCATACGGAAAAGCTGGGGGAACAAAGGCTGTGTGGGACTGCCAGTTGGGCCTGGCTGCATGCAAAACGATGGGCTTTGGTCTTTACGTGACATCTCTATAATGTCCTAAATATGGCTGGGGTACAAGCTTGTGGTCCAGGACCACAGCCAGGCAACTTACTTCAGGGCGAGAAAAGAGCCCAATCAGTTTGTGGTATTTCACTGTATACACACACATATATATACATACACACATATATACACACATACATACATATATACATACACATACATACATATATACATATACAGCAGCAGTCTACCCCACACCCCTTCAGCAGCTGGTTTGGAAGCCAGACATAGTGATGAATACTTGTAATCCCAGCACTCAGGAGGTAGAGACACAGAGAGAATCAGAGGTTCAAAGACAGCCTCAGGTAGAGAGCTGGGGGGGCTATCCTGGGCTCCATGAGATTCTATCTTAAGAAGAGTGTGGCAGCTCCCCCACCCCCCCACACACACACCTTTCACTGTTAGGTCCTGGTGTGTGTGAACTGGAGCCAGTTACTTCAGTTTCCTGAGTTATCTGCTTTCTCAGTAGCAAAGGAGCTCTTCTATGTCATAGCTGTCACATGGATTCCAAAAAGCATGAACGAATGAAGACAGGACAGACATTAAGGGACTCCCAGGGGGTCCCAGAAACTTTGACACATGGGAGAAGCCATGTGTTCTATGGTAATCACCCCATAGGTTACTACTCCCAACCTCCCAGGACCATCAAGGACTGAACTTGTGGCTGCCCTATCATTACTGTGTTATTACTAATAATTAGTAAGAGCCTCCATTAATATATTCTGGAGCCATGACTGCCAACACGCCCTCCCATCCCCAGCGGAATAGCCCAACGAGAAACACCCAAGAGGTGGGCCTTAGCGTGGCCTTGGCTGCACAGAACATGGTTTCGCAGAATGGAGTAAGGCACCTCAGTGCTGGTCAGTAGCTGCTGTTTCTATCAGTAGTTTCTGGGGCATGTTGGAAGGACTGTATGGGGCCGGGTAGAAGTCACACATTACCGAGGACCACCCTACAAGGGGAAAAACAGCATAAACACAAGGATGCAGCAAATATGACAGCCTCTACCTCTTCTCTCCAGAGTCCACACAGCAGGGTTGCATATTCTCCCTCCTTTGCTGGGTAGATGAATAATTTCATAATTTAAAAATGTAGAGGAAAGGCCGTAGGTAGACGGTGTGGGCTCCCATCTCAACACTGCCCCCTTCTGCCCTGTGCTCAGTGGACGAGGATGAGCCCCTGCCCGCTGTTAACCTGACTCTGAGAAGGGAGCCTGTTGGCTGGCTGCGTAGGTAAGGCAGCCTCGCGCACAGCTAGGATGTCATAAGTCCCTTGACGGTTGACAAGGACCATGGGACAATAGAAACTGCACTAGGTCTGGGTACCCGGGTGTGGCTTTCATCTTCCGCCCGCATCTCTTAGCATATTTAGCTTGAATCCACTTGCAGGGTTGTCAAGTGGGCTGTGATTCTGAAGGCACCGTGCTCTTCACTATTAGCATAATTACGGTACACTCCCCCCCCCACCACACACACACACACACACACACACACACACACTCATCTAGCCTAAAAGATAAGCTTCTGACAATGTCTGGCAGGTCTCCGAACATCCTGGTCTACACCTTGAGGCCCGAAGAAACTGAGAGGTTGTCATTTACCTGTCACTGAAGGACATGATGTATTACAGGAACTTAGCATCTGTGTGGAAGAACAGACAGCTGTCTGAGAGCACTGCTCTTGACCCTTCTACTCATAATGAGCCTCTCCCAGGAAAACACCTCCAATCCCGGCCCATCGCTATTTAAGAGCAATGTACGGCATGTCATTCCTTGCCTGCAAGCCTCCAGGCCTTTCCAGCATCATCAGCAGCATCATCAGCATCATCAGCATCACCCCCAGCACACTGGGACAACCTCCTCTACAACAGTCCACCCCCACACCCCTTCAGCAGACTGCAGAGAAGTTATGCACATGGTTGTAACCAGTGCTTAAACAAATTATCATATGCAATTCTTCCTTTAGTTCCTACCTAGAGCCCTGTGCTCCAGTTTAGTAGCACTAGCCACGTTCTGGGAGTTCCAACGCCGTGTGTAGCTAGTGATACCATGGTGAACAAGATGCAGATGTGAGAGGCTTTTGCTGCCAAGACACTGCACTGAACTGTGGGCCAGACCCTTGCTAACTGCCTCCTCCTCCAGGAGGACCTCAGATTTCTTCCAACCCATTCCCATCTGGGCTACTCCCATGGCCTGTATAGGAGCACCAGAGGGACTTAGGACAGTGATTCTGATTCTCAACTTTCCTGATGCTGGGACTATTTAGTACAGTTCCTCATGTTGTGATGATCCCCCTCCCCTGACCATAAAATATGTGTGTTTTCCAGTGGTCTTAGACAACCCTTGTGAAAGGGTTGTTTGACCCCAAAGGGTCAAACCCCTAAGGGGTCGAGACCCACAGGTTGAAAACCGCTAATTTAGGAGAGAGAACTCTGCTGCTTAACATCAAACTCTGCTGCTTAGCGTGGAAACAGTATGGGAGAAACACTAGGGTGGTCTCCTTAGCAAATACAGTGTTTACCTCTGTTCCCCTGAAAATGAGTACGGATTCACCTACACATCCTGACACCTTCTTTGCATCAGTTCTTGTTTTTCAGGGGACTCCGATCACACTTGGAAAGGCATAGCCCCTGCCTGTCTGGGTTCACAAGGCTTGGCCCTGCCTGGCATGCTCGAGCAGTTTGGTGAGCTGTGCTTATAGCTGACAGGCCTACAGATAGATTCTCGCTGATTGACGGTGAGGGAAACAGCTTCTTTGGGTCTCTTTATAAGGTGCCCAGGAAGCATATTTCAATGAGGTTTTACACACAGTGACAGGGAGGTCTACCTGGAAATTAGGGAGAAAGAGCCATTTTCGGGCCAGGCTGACTTGTTTGCGGTGACCCAGTTTCCATGGCTTATGCCTCCTTTTCTGCCGATTTCTGCGTTTTCGTTATTCTATTTCTCGAGGGTGTGTGTCTATTTTGTCCAAATGTGTGAAGAAGTTGCCTTAATAAACCAAAAGGGAGAAAAACCAAAAGGATTTTGCTGCCCGGATCCTGCTAAACTCGAAGGAGGAGGCAGAGAATACAGCTCAGGATGCATATAAAACCGCAAACCCAGTAACCCTTCTAGGGTCCCAGAGCTCCTGTATTTTGTCCCCAGGCTGGGGATAAAGGCCATCAAGGAGTAGGAAGATTTCTTTAACAGATTTCTAAGAACAGTGCTGTGCAAAAGTTAACTCCTAATTTGAGCTGACACTAGGGGACCCAGGAAGAGGGTGGCTCCAGGTGAAGGAGACCTAGGACCTCAGCCTTTGTTGCTCAGCCTCAGCACAGGAGGGAGACGCTCAGCGGACGCTCGCGCCCCCGTGTGGCCATGGGCGTCCCTGCGGGCAGAAGAAAGGAGGGCAGGCAGGAGGACAGCACTCAGGGCTCTTGGTGGCCTGGCAGGGTGAGAGAGAAGGGGGGCTTCCAGGGCAGCTGGAGCATGGTCATCCCGACATTGTTCCGGACTTCCTCCAGCGGTTCCTGGGGTGTAGCTGATGCAGTGATCGGTGAGGGGGCGTGTCTTTAGAAAGAATCCAGCTGGTTGCCTAATCTTTACCCAGATGGACAGTCCTAGCCCTTGGTGTCTTGGGAGGGCATCGAGCCGGAATGGCGAGCATCAGCAGTCTGGAATGTTACTACTTCAGGCCTCTTCTCTGTCCACAGGGTGTGGAGCCCCTGGAAGGCAGTTCCACATTTCCAGCTAGTGGCTCCTTCTCTCCACTTGAATGAACAAGATTCCAAACAACCTCAGCAACTGTGCCTTAAGCTAGCGTCTCCTCTCTGCCCTTAACCTATCTTGCTGGAGTCCACCTGCACTGTAGGCCCCCAGGCCTGAGGACCCCAGCTCCCTTCTACCAAGGCCGGTCAGTGCCACACTCTGGGTTATACCCTTTTGTGAAAACCACCATATAGCCATCATTCCTGTTGTGGATACAAACGGTGTTGCCTGTTTCCTTGCTATGATAAAACACCATACCAACGTGTCTTAAGAGAGGAGGAAGGATTTCTTTTGGCTCAGTCATGTCTGGAATATCATGGGGGTAGGTCTTGAGGTAGCTGGTCATTTTGTTCCAACGGGGGGGGGGGGGAGGGATGTCTCCTTTTTATTCAATCCAGGAGCTTCACCCATAGAATGGAGCCACTCATATTTAGGGTGTGTCTACCTTCCTCAATCTAATTTACATGATCTAATGGAGCTGATGCACGGATACTTGTTTCCATGGTAATTCTAAACCTCATCAAATTAGCAAGCATGACTGACCATTGCCTTTAGGATCCTGGCCAGTTCTGCCTCCTCTCCACATGTCACCCAGCCAGAAATAGGAACCATTACCTTCCTTGTCCACAAAGTCATCTTGAGTTTTGATAGGTTCCCATTTGCAGGACCATGATTCAGTGGTTTTAGCATGGGTAGGGGCTTCCTGGAAGACAGTCACGGGGTGCTTACTTTATCCTAGCAACTGTGATAGTGGTCTTTTGGGGTGTATCTGCCTTCAAGCACAAGAACCATGAGAGGTAGCAGTAGGTGACCCTGATAACAAGTCAAGCCTTGGTGTTGGGAGCTTAGCCAAGATCACTGCTGTCATGGGGAAGGGACCAGCTAGAGATACTGATAGTGGCTCTATGGGCTGCATCTTTGGCTGACTCTAGTGGCTACAAACCTACAGCTGGAATGGACTCTGTGTCTGACCTGTTTCCCTATAAATCCTTGTATAAAATGAGCTCAGTGGATCACCAGGAAGGTCCTCTGTCTATAGACTCAAGTGCTTTTTGTCCCTGCATAGTCCTGGTTGTCTTGGAACTCACTCTGTAGACCAGGATTCACCCTGCTGACCTCAAACTCAAGAGATCTGCCTGCCTCTGACTACTGAGTGATTAAAGGTGTGTACCACCAGGCTGAAGAGACGACTCAGAGGTTAAGGGTAGATGGCTGCCCTTCCAGAGGTCCTGGGTTCAATTCCCAGCAACCACACAGTGGCTTACAACCATCTATTCTGGAATCTGATGCTTTCTTCTGGCATGCAAGTAGATTCATATTCATAAAGTCATAAGTAAATCTTTTTTAAAAATCAGAAAGATTTCAAACAAATTACCTGGTAGACCATAAGTTCTTAGAAAGATAAAAGTGAATCAAACCCCAACAAGGTAAATAACAAGATACAATGTAGATCCTGGTGGAAACTAATGAATGAAAACTGAGAAACAATAGATTCAATCACTCAAGCAGAGTTAGTTTTTTTTTAAAGAAAAAAAAAAGGTGTATTCCATCATCGCCCAGCTTGGTGTCCATAGACTCAACCAACTGAGAGAGAGATTTGGGAAAAAAATATATTTGCATTTGATGCATACACATTCTATGTGACTGTCATTTTCCCCAAACTATGCAGTAGAATGACTCTGTTGCATTTACACCGTCTCAGTTATCACACATAATTAGAAGCTGATTACCGTTTCCTGGAAGATGTACAGTTTATATGCAAACACCATACCGTTACATGTAAAAGGTTTGAGCAGGCCCAGATTAGGGTATCTATAGATGGCCATAGAGCAAACCCCACGCAGACAGAAAAGCACACATGAGACACTGACACCTAGTTCACAGTCTGCATAAACTGAAAGCCCACGTAAAGAGCCTTGTTCACCTTGAACCACGGACCCGTGCTCTATGTCATTTCCATACCAGAGCCTCTAGGCCCCACCCTTGATGGGGCCCAGCTCTAACCCTGGCCTCACTTTGCTGCTGCCTCTCTCTGCTGAGTGACATTAGGCAAATGGTGTGACCCCCTCCAGAACCCCTGCATCCCTATTGATGAGCTGTGACTCTCAAACATAACTGGCTTTGAAACTGACCATCCTCAGCAGTGGCTTACACCGTCCAAGGCAGGGTGCGTTCTCTCTTTCTTCTAATGCACCCTCCACATGGTCTAGAAAGCCACTCTATCCTTAGTGTCTCTGACGGCTTGAAGAATCGTTTATATCTTTTATATTCCTGTTTGCTCCTTTCAGCAAAGCATCCATTTGTTTTCTTTATAGAAATTCCTAGTGTGTTGAGAAAGGGATTAGAAACCATTGCTATACTCATTTCCCCCAAATGAGACACCACTTCAGAACTCTGAAGGCCCTGGTTGCCTAATCTGATATATATATATATATATATATATATATATATATATATATATATATAGCCTTGTTATATATGAATTTTTTAATATTGTATTATATTTCCCTAGCATCATATGAGCAAATATCACGATATAGATATATCTCAAAGCATTATTCATAATTTATTTGAAATTCAGATTTAATTGAGTATCTAGCTTTAAATATGGCCTCCCCATCCACCCTCTTCCCATGCTAAATAGGAGCCAGACTTGTGGTGTTCCACATTGCTTTTCTGTTACTGTGATAAAACACTGACCAAAAACAATGTTGGCGAGGGAACAGTTTATTTCACCGTATATGTTATATGTGTTCATCATGGAGGGACATCAAGGCAGGGAAGGACCCTGGAGGCAGGAACTAAAGCAGGGACCATGGAGGAGTGCTGCTTACGGGCTTGTTCCCAGGTTCACCTTCAGCTACCTTCCCAAGAACGGAACCCCCCACGGTGTTCTCCTGCATCAGTTGTAATCAAGACATGTCCACAGGCTGATCTGACATAGGCAACTCCCCAATTGAGGTTCCACCTTCCCAAGTGACTCTAAGTTGTGTCAAGTAAAACCCACCAGGACATTTGGGTAAAGTGGCTGAGCAAATCCAAGGAACTAAAAGCTTTCTTCCCCTCTGGATTTACGCAAGAAGAACCTTGTGAGGATAGGAAGGTAGGCCTGAAGAAGACTGTGATGACTTACTCGAGTTTGGTTTCCTGGGCCTCTGTGGTAACCTGAGCTTTCATAGCAGCTGATTTTACGTTGATAGAGCCATTCACACCTTCGGCAGTATTTACAATCATGTCTTTTTACCCGAGCTTCCTGTTGAATGAGCTACCACCCGGAAGTAGAACCTGAACCATTGAAAACGCTGTGATAGTTGGTTGTCAACTGTGCATGCAGGATGTCCATCAGTTCTTGCCACCATGATGGTCATTATGAAACCCCACCCTTAGAGCACCAGATTCTCCAGGAGTCACAGTAGAGTAATGACTCTCAGGAGGGAGCCTGGATCCCTCGGCAGACAGGGACCATATGCCCCAAGAATAATACACCATCGGTTCCCTAGGTTTTCTGCTAGGTTAGCTGAGGACTTAGGAGGGATGGGTACCAGCCTGTTAGAGCACTCCTCTCAGCCTATTGATGGGGCTGTGGCGCCCCATCTTGACAACACTATATGGAACTCAGGCACAGACAGAGCTTTTGTCCTTGAAGAAGACAGAAGAAGTCCTGCTCCAAACGTGGCTGCCTCCAGAGTCTTTACTTCTCAGATCTCGCCCTGCTACTGGCTCTGGTCCTCTGAGCATGCTTTCTGTTGGAATATTATCTTCATGGTTGTGAGTGGTCTCTGATGACCTCACCAGTCCATATCCCCTACCTCGTCCCTCTTACCTCTCTGCCACTGTCTTATTCCCAGATCCCCTCTATCTACTGTGTTCGCCTCTGCCACACATCCCTTAGCGCCAGAGAGCTAACTCTGTCTGGGTCTTTGGTTTCCGTTTGACTTGGGCTCCACACAGCTAGGTCACCTAGCCTCCGTATGCCACCTATGTTGGTTGCCACGCCTGCTCTGTAAATGGCGTATAGCTCCCTATTCTGCTATAACCAGTTACCATGAGCTCACAGACTAAAAAAAACATGAAGGTGTTCTTGCTGGCTCAAGGACCAGAAGTCTGGGTGGGATCTGCTGCTCACAGATGCTCTAGGCAAGAATCTGCCTCTCCATTCACACAGGGTACCAGCTAGATTCTGCTCTGGCACTCTGCATCTCTGGGCAGGTACGTCATGCATCCAGCAGGAAGCCTCTCTCAGCTCCTCTTTCCAATCTCAAAGTCAGCACAACATATAGGGCGCCATGCAGAGCGGAGTCTTGTCTCCTGACTCATACCTGCGCCAGCTGGGAGAAGTTGTCCCTTTTGAAGAGTTCACCTGCTTCCAGAGATGGCCCATCCAAATAACCTTGTAGGTATTTTTGCTTTATTTTGTTTTTCGAGACAGGGTTTCTCTGTGTAGCCCTGGCTGTCCTGAAACTCAGTCTGTAGACCAAGCTGATCTTGAACCAGAGATTTACCTGTTTCTGTCTCCCATGCCCTGGGATTAAAGCTGTGCACCACTACCACCCTGCAAATAAACTCTTAGTTTTAAGGTACTTTTTCTACCTGCAAAGTTATTTTACTAGGTTCAGGGCATTGAAACAGGAACATCCTGAGGGGAACCAAACAGAGAAGAAGACACCTTGCTTCAGAGAGAGAAAAAGAAAATCTTCTCCAGAGGCTATTGTTACAAAACCTCAATGACTGGTGACCAAGCCAACCCTCTCACAGGCTCTGGAGGCAGGAAGTCCCTAAGGAAGATGACTGAGGAGCTGGGCTCTCTTTTTACAGCCACAGGAGACTCTTTCTTCTCCTTTTCTAGCCATCCCGGACCATGAGGCACTCTTATAGTCCCTTGGCTTGTGACTTGGCCCTTCAGTGGCTGTATCTACTGTCACCCCATCCGTTATTCCTCCCACATGACCTTGGTTAACTCGCCTCTTCTTAGAAGGACATCGGTCATATTAAATGAGCCAGTCTTAAGGAACTTAACTTGGTGACATCTGTGAGACCCCCATAGTCAAACAATAATGCAATCCTAGGTGCCCCACACAGAGATGATGCTAGGAGAGCCTTTGGCACAGGGCTGCCTCCAGCTGGCTTACTACACAATAGCTGTTGCCCACGCCCAGGGCGGGTCCCTTCTAGGCCACCATAGCCACTGACCAGGATGGTAAGTCCATAGCCACGCCTCTCCTTAGCCTTCCAGCCTATCTGACCCTCGCCCATCCTGAGAGCAACTTTTCCACTGCTCTTTACTGAGACTGGCTCCGGCCTGTGTGACCTTTCACCTGTCCTGGGCCATCCAGGGCCATATCTCAGGCAGTCTTCAGATCTCACTATTCTGGGAGGCCGCTGACCTCCCCACCCCCACCCCAGGGTGCTGCCCCCTCTGGCAACTGAGGATGAGCACTGGACCTGACATCATCATCACCCTCCTGCTACACAGCTGGCTAGAGAAAGAGCCAGGCTGTTAGGAAACCTGGAGTGAAGACACCAGGAGATTAAGACACAGGATGTGTCTGCTCTGGGGCCTGCACAGTTCAGATGAGTGATTTTCAGGCAAGAAATGAGCAGCCTGCTCATCCTGGTCCCTCAATGATCTGTCTTACAATGTCCTTTTCTTTCTAGAAAGAAAAACAACATTTAAATCCTTTGGCAGGGTAGCCTATCCTTTTTTTTTTTTTTTTAAGACAGGTTCGCATAGCTGAGGCTAGCCTCAAGCTGACTAGACAGAGGATGACCGGGAACTCCTGCCCCTCCTACCCCCACCTCCCAAATGCTAGAGTTACAAAGCACATGCCACCATGTTTGATTTATACCACGCTGGGGAATGCAACCCAGGACTTTATGCATGCTGGGCACACACTCAACCAAATGAGCTCCACCCGAGGCCCCCAGCCCTTCCCCTGCCTCTGCCCACCCCGATTCACTACGAAACATTAAGGATTCAGGCAAGACGCTGGTACTGACTGATCCTTCATGCTTGTTCGATTACTGACCTAACGTTGGCCTGCCTCAGGCTGCCGAGCGGGAATAGTTGATACATCCCTTCAGCCGTCTAGGGATCTCACACCAAGTTTTCAAGACACATTTAATAAATCAGAACGCAGGCAGACACAGAGCGGTCCCCAGCCACAGTTTTGTCGAGAGCAAAGAATGACTTCCAAACACTTCAGTGTTCTGACCTTCCTCATTTCCGGAAGTGCCCTTTAAGCTCACTTCCACAAGCACACATGGGAACAGAGCTGGAGAAAGATGAGGGACAGCTGTCGCTGCTGGGGGAACAGGAGAGACAGGCAGGGCCTCACAGGCCATTGTTCCTCTTTGGAACGGGAGGTTTTCCCAGAGTCTCACCATCTTGACATCAGCAGAGACTAACACTGCCCCAGAAGGAACAATTATGATTTGTTAAATGAACGAATCAATAAAATAATCAGACTGCCAGAGAAGATTCTAGAACACCTCTACTCACCCACCCCAAGCCCTGACACACTGCAGATGAAGCTTGATTTTAAACCCACACAAGTCAGAAGCAGGCTGCCCTCCTCATGCCCTGTCTGAGGGTAGTGTGTTCAAGAAAAGTGGAGTGCTCCCCTCCGCCACCGTGGGTCCGAGCTGAGAGCCTCGGCCACATGGGAGGCAAAGCTGTTTGCAGTGCGTATGTGATGTGTATCTGATGGATAAATAAACTTCGTTTTCCAGGGCTGCCAATCCCTAAACACGCAGAAGTACACATTCGCTCAGAAACTTTAAAAAAATAAACAAGTACAGCATGTTTGACTGGATCTTCTTAGCACCCCAGCCACTCGCCTTTCAGCTGCTTAATAAACTGGGTTTATGGGTCCCTCGGACAGGCCTGTGTGGAGCAGTTCCGCTCTGAGGAAACGTCCCCTGGTAGGCTGGAGGCAGGAGGGAGAGGAGGAAACTCAAGTGGAAAATCTTTGTTCCAGTCTATTTTTTCTGGGCAGGTGACAGTCTAAGAGGTGGCACTGAAGCTGCTGCTGTCAGCTATGGCTCAGCCTGAAATGAGGAGGTCAGTCAAGCCAGGCAAGAAGCTCCTGGGGTGGCAGGCCAGGACGGCCACCCGGGCACCTTAGAGGAGAACCTGCCATTCTCTTTCTTTGTCCCCTGAGGGACATACAGACCAGGGCAAGAGGAGAGGTGGGAGATTGGCTAAAGGCTTCTCCTTCCTCTATGCCAATCTGAGCCTTTTGTTTCCTCTCTTGACCCAAGTGTCCATGATGGGAGGAGGGGTATACTCCGCTTACCCAGGTCTCTCCCACAGCATGACAGGTAGCTCCGCAGGAGGCCATATCATCTGTTCCTTGAGAACCCATGCTGTTTCCGTGCCCATTGGCCATTCTGTGGTGAGGAATGCAGTCCAGCAACACTGAATCCACCAGGAGATGAGGCCCAGACAAGTCTTAAGAGTTTGGCCAAGGACTTAGACAAAAGAAGAAACACAGAGAATCTTTCTAAGAATTTTCTTCCTAAGAAAGACTAGAAGAAAACTGTAAGAGTATTTTTCAGCTATGCAAACCAAGACTGCGCGCTCGTGTGTGTGTGTGTGTGTGTGTGTGTGTGTGTGTGTATCTGTGTGTGAGTACAGGCACCTTCAGGGGCCAGAACAGGGTATCACAACCTCCGGAGCTGGAGTTGTAGGTGGATGTGAGCCACTCAGTATAGATGCTGGTGCTCTGGAGGGCCAGGAAGCACTCTTAACCAATGAGCCGTCATCCTGCCACACTGAACCACAATTCTTTCACATGTTAGAATAGAACTCACCAGTGAGCTACCCACCCAGCCCTGCAACCCAAATTATAAAAATAATTTGAAGGGCTAGAGAGATGACTCAGCGGTTAAGAGCACTGACTTCTCTTCCAGAAGTCCTGGATTCAAATCCCAGCAGCCACATGGTGGCTCACAATCATCTGTAATGGGATCTAATGCCCTCTTCTGGTGTGTCTGAAGACAGCCATAGTGTACTTATATACATAAAATAAATCTTTTTTTTTTTTTTTTTGGTTTTTTTGGATTTTGGTTTTTTCAAGACAGGGTTTCTCTGTATAGCCCTGGCTGTCCTGGAACTCACTCTGTAGACCAAGATGGCCTCAAACTCAGAAATCCGCCTGCCTCTGCCTCCTAGAGTGCTGGGATTACAGGCATGCGCCACTGCCGCCCAGCTTAAATAAATCTTTAAAAAATAATAACTTGAGATGATCTCCCAGGAAAAGATTAATTCCCCAGTTCCAGAGTCCTCTGCCTAGGAAATGAAAGGTGGGTGGGGTTGTCTGCAAGGACTCCTGTGGTGCTGATGTTGGGGTGGTCATTATCCAAGTCCAGTGTGCAATGTAAATTCACATCCTGACCATCATAGCGCTTTGTAAGACATTAGGAAAACATGTTGTCAACCTTCAGAAATCCTGTCAGCAGCAGCCATTCCCTACCACCTAGTTCTGCTGTTGACTGGGCTCTGAAAGTGTTTCTTCTAAGCTGGTTCCTCTGCTTTAGGGAGGTGGTTCCAAATGATAGTCTTATCCTGAAATTCACGTGACTGGCGGTCCATGCTGGCTATCAACAGAAGTATTTCACTTTCCTGCCATGTGCCTCTCCACAGGACTGACCTCCTCATAGCGTGGTGATGGGTTCCAAGCAAGATCATCCCAAGCAAGTAGAAAGCTACACATCTCTAGCCCAGGACACAATCAAGCATCCTTTTTTGCATCTTATCAAGCAAAGTGAAATTGAAGAAGACCTCAGAAAATGGAAAAATCTTCCATGCTCTCGGATTGGCAGGATTAATATAAAGTGGCCATTTTGCGAAAAGCAATCTACAGATTCAATGCAATCCCCATCAAAATTTCAACTCAGTTCTTCGTAGAGTTGGGAAGAGCAATTCTTAAATTCATCTGGAATAACAAAAAAACCCAGGATAGCTAAAACTATTCTCAACAGTAAAAGAACTTCTGGGGGAATCAGTATCCCAGACCTCAAACATTACTACAGAGCAATAGTGATAAAACAAACAAACAAACAAACAAACTGCATGGTATTGGTACAATGTCAGGCAAGTGGATCAATGGAATAGGATTAAGACCCAGAAATGAACCCACACACCTATGGTCACTTGATCTTCGACAAAGGAGCTGAAAACATCCAGTGGAAAAAAAGATAGTCCTTTCAACAAATGGTGCTGGTTCAATTGGAGGTCAGCATGCAGAAGAATGCAAATTGATCTATTCTTATCTTCTTGTACTAAGCTCAACTCCAAATGGATCAAGGACCTCCACATAAAACTTGACACACTGAAACTATTAGAAAAGAAACTGGGAAAGACCCTTGAGGACATGGGCACAGGGGAAAAGTTCCTGAACAGAACACCAATAGCTTATGCTCTAAGATCAAAAATTGACAAATGGGACCTCATAAAATTACAAAGTTTCTGTAAGGCAAAGGACACTGTCTAAAAGACAAAACGTCAACCAACAGATTGGGAAAGGCTCTTCACAAACCCTAAATCCGACAGAGGGCTAATATCTAATATATACAAAGAACTCAAGAAGGTAGAGCCCAGAGAACCAAATAACCCTATTAAAAAGTGGGGTACGGAGCTAAACAAAGAATTTTCACATGAAGAACTTTGGATGACTGAGAAGCACCTTAAGAAATGTTCAACATCATTAGTCATTAGGGAAATGCAAATCAAAACAACTCTGAGATTTCACCTTACACCAGTCAGAATGGCTAAGGTTAAAAACTCAGGAGACAGCAGGTGTTGGCGAGGATGTGGAGAAAGAGGAACACTCCTCCACTGCTGGTGGGATTGCAAGATGGTACAACCACTTTGGAAATCAGTCTGGCGGTTCCTCAGAAATCTGGGCATGACACTTCCGGAGGACCCTGCTATACCACTCCTGGGCATATACCCAGAGGATTCCCCAGCATGCAATAAGGACACATGCTCCACTATGTTCATAGCAGCTCTGTTTGTAATAGCCAGAAGCTGGAAAGAATCCAGGTGTCCCTCAATGGAGGAATGGATACAAAAAAAAATGTGGTCTATTTACACAACGGAGTACTATTCAGCCATCAGAAACAATGAATTCATGAAATTCTTAGACAAATGGATGGATCTGGAGAACATCATATTAAGTGAGTCAACCCAGTCTCAAAAGATCAATCATTGTATGCATTCACTGATAAGTGGATATTAGCCTAGAAACTTTGAATACCCAAGACATAATCCACATATTAAATGATGTCCAAGAGGAACGGAGGAGTGGCCCCTGGTTCTGGAAAGACTCAGTGCAACAGTATAGAGGAATACCAGAACAGGGAAGTGGGAAGGGTTGGATGGGGGAATAAAGGGAGGGAAGAGGGCTTATGGGACTTTCGGGGAGTGGGGAGCCAGAAAAGGGGAAATAATTTGAAATGTAAATAAAAATATATTGAATAAAAAAAAGTTTTCAACTAGAAAAAAAAAACCTAAAAGGAGACATGAAAGGAAACTAGAAGTCTTCACCCCACCACAGGCACTGTGAAGGATGGAGAACATCCCTTGTGTTGACTGCATTTTTATGATGCTAAGGACACTCACTTAAGAGGTGGCTTACAAGGGAAAGGAGAGGATAGTCAGTCAGAACCAATGAGGAGACTCACAGTATGGAGGCTCAGAGTCCTAAAAACAGAACCAGCTACCTTCTCAGCAGCACATGAAATGGGGTGGGGCCTGCACCTTCTCATCTGCATATGAGTTGAGGCGGAGCCTGCACCTTCTCATCTGCATATGAGATGGGGTAGGGCCTGCACCTTCTCATCTGCATATGAGATGGGGTGGGGCCTGCACCTTCTCATCTGCATATGAGATGGGGTGGGGCCTGCACTGACCAGTTCTAGCCACCTTTTTCTTCTTTCCTTTTGCGTTTGCAGGTTGTACATACAAATAGGAAGTCTTTGTTGATCACAAACTCGCACTGCAGGTCCACGGATGATGTCAGACTAGGAAACACACTTCCCCTCTGCACCTTTTAATCCAAAACTCCAAGCACAATATCTCCACGCTTGCATTTCGCCAGTGGCAGAACTGTAAGCTACAAGGCGTGACCATGAATCCCAGGGCTTCGTTCACGTGTGAGAAGTCACAGCTCCATGGACACAGCACACACAGGCCAGAAAGGTTCCCCCTTGCTCCTGGATTTTAACTCATTTCCCTAACCCTGCCTGACACACATACACAGGCCACAGATGTTACACCCTCAGCCCAGCTGGGCCCTCGGGACCTCCTGCACATCCAGAAGGCCAGTTCTATTCATTCCTGGGCAAGTTGGGAGGGGGTGTCAGAAATCACTTTAAATCACTTTAAATGCCTCTCCAGAGAGTAACAGAGAAAGCAGAGCAGATTTCCAGAATCTCTCATCCCCAAGGCAATTCCAGAGCTCAGGAAGGCGACAGAATTCCCCGCAGCTCAGCAGCCTGCGTGAGGCTGGCTGCTGACCTCAGATGCTACGCATTCGTCACTTTTAAAATTACATTTAATCTCTCTCTCTCCTACCTTCCCTCCCTCCCTCCCTATGTGTGTATGTTCTTACATGTGGATGTGTGTGTCCATGTACCACTGTGCATGTGTTGAAGTCAACGTGCCCCTGTGGGTGGGTTCTCTCCTCCTTCTACCATGTGAGTTCTAGAGATAGAACTTGGGTTGTCAGATGCAGCGGCTGGTGCCTTAGCTCACTGAGCCATCTTGCCAGCTTGCCGGGTATTTTTCTACCTTCTTTTGTGAGGTTTCCTCAATACAAATTTAAAATCAGACACCTGAAACAAGCGAGACGGTTGGTCCCCAAATCAAAGCATGACCTAGATTTGAATTCTTAAAATCAGACACTTTATAGGGGCAGGAAAGATAGCTCAGAGGTTAGAGCGCTGGCTTTTTTCCCAGAGGACCCTGGTTCAGTTCCTAGTATCCACATGGCTGTTCCCAACCACCTTTAATTCCAATTCCAGGAGGCACAAACTTTATTTTTCTTGCCTCCTGGGGTCCCAGACACACACATAGTGCTCGACGCAGGCAAAACATTCAAACACTGAAAATAGACTTTAAAAAAAAAATGTATAGACAACCTGAAATAAATAAATAAGAACTTCTAGACATGTTCCACCGAATCATAGGTTTGTTTATTTATTCATTCAACTAGCACTTAACAGCAAGCATGAGCAATATGCCCGCGTGATTTGGAAGTGTGTGGTGAGATGGTGAACTCTGGCGCTGAACAGACAATTACAAGTGTAAGCCGGAGCGTGGAAGGGAGGCCTCGTGCCCAAAGGACGTACACATCTATGGATATAACAACAATCAATTAAGAAAGAGGCCATGAATTTTAAAAAGGACAAGAAGGGGTATATGAAAGAATCTGGAGGGAAGCATAGGAAGAGAAAAATGATGTTATTATATTATAATCTCTAATAAAAATAAAAAGTAAAGTGACTCTCAGGCTGGCGACATGACTCAGGCAGTGGAGACGCCTGTCGCCAAGTCTGATTATTCCAATTCCCAACACTCGCAGGTGGAAGGAGAGAACCAACGCCAGTGCGGTTGGGCTTTGACCTCCATGTGTGCCCTGTGACACACAGGCTCCACCCCACCCGAGTGTGCACACACAAAATAAATAAATCTAATTTTTATTTTAATGAACTCTTTTTTTTTAATTTTTTTAATGAACTCTTATGCTTTTGGTTGTGAGCTTAGCCTTGAATGGCTGAGCTCATGAATGAATAGCATTTCTATCCTGTCTATCTCAGTTCTGTGGCTCTAAGCCAAAGTCTTTAGCAGAAATGTAGCATATTTTGAACGAATGATGGATGGCCTGCCCTGCCTGGCACTGTATGTTGTCTGTTCTCTGTCCCACATTTGGGATGGGCAGCCAGTGACCAAATATCATATGCAGATGTGTCTAAATGTCACACCATTGAGGAGCTGTCACTAAACAGACATGACCTCAATGGAAAGCAAGCTGCCCAGAGCCTTACAGGTAAGACAAATACCAACAAGTACTTAACTTCTTGGGGGAGGGGGACAGGGGGTTGTTCGCTTGTCTGTCTGTTGGTTGTTTTGGGAAGTGGGTGGTGGTCCCTGACCTCTGTCTAGGCACCCTTTTTCTGAATCTATTTTGCATGATAAAAAGTTCACACTGGGGCTGGGAGATGGCTCACTGGGCACAGCACCTGCTGCTCAAATATGAGGACCCGAGTTCAGATCACTTAAAGCAGGCATGGAAGCAACACCTGTAATGCTAGTGTGCCTATGGCGAGGGGAGAAGTGCAAACAGGAGCACCCCAGAAAGCTCGTCGGCCAGCTGTGCTGATAGATGTGAGCAATGACAGTGTCCCCACCTTAAACAAGGCAGAAGGCAAAGGCTGGCAAAGGAGGCCATCTTCTGACCTCCACATGCATCCCATAGCATACGTCTGCACCCACACTTACACATGACCACACACATACAAAAAGATAAAGATATACTGACAGTAGTAGTAGTAGTAGTGATGATGGTGATGATGATGATGATGATAAAAAATTACTTTGTGTGGACTTGATGAGGTTGCCCCCGTTACTGGAAGCCTGCCCTGTGAAGGGGCATGAGTAGCCTTAGCATCACTTTGATAGGCTATCAAGTCCCTGTCTGAAGCTGAGAAAGTTTGTTTGCCTTTGTGTGTGTGTGTGTGTGCGTGTGTGTGTGTGTGTTTCAAAGACATATAGCAAGGATTCAAACAAAAGATACAGGTAAAGGGATTCTCAGAGCTATCCCCAGTCTTCCTCCCCCCAACCTCAGGAACAGCCTGCTCTCAGCTGGGTGTGCTGGTACCTTGGACCTGAAACCCAAGGATACTGAACATTACTGCACATGTCATCTAAATCATTTTACTGCATGAGACTTCTGCTAAAGATCAGTGTGATAACTACAACCATCAGGGGTTCCTTCCAGCAACTTCACACCATTCTGGACATAGTTCTAGACTAGTAAGTGTGGGAAGTAAGGTAGCAAGGATCCAGCTACTAAATAAAATATCACCTTATGTCCATGTGGTTTACATTCTGGGAGAGACAGATAAAATGACTATCAAAGCCCAAAACAGTCTAAAGAGAAAGACGGTTGATGGAGGTTGGCCTTGTCTTCTTGGCCTTGGGTCCTAAGTTTCATCAGGTAGGCAGCTATGCCCTAAAGCAAGTGTCTGCTTAAAGAGCAGCACATGCACTGAGCATTTGGAAACCTCATAGGAATACAGAGCCATTAAGAAACCATGGACCATATGTAATATAGACAGACACAGGACTGAATGCCCCTTGCTGAGCCCCAGTGGTTTCTTCCTCCATAGAAAGCACCTGAGGGAAACTGAGGACAGAGGCAGTAGAACTTGAAGAAATCCAGGGATTGCAGAACCTAGCCCAAGAGCAGATGAGAAGACTTAACCTGCATACCTTGACCCACATGAACTCTGGAGGAGAACTCCAGGCTAACTGGCCCAGCAGCCAGGAGCTTCCAGAAACTGTATAAAATAAATAAATAAATCTGCTTCCACCATTAAAACAGCTATCTTCATGTGTGCGCATGTGCACATGTGTATGTATGTACATCTGTGTGCAAGTGTGCATGCATGTGTGTGTATGTGTGTGTGTATGTGTATGTGTGTGTGTGTGTGTGTGTGTGTGTGTTGGCACATACAGAACAGTTCCATTCTCAATAGCAGTTGGGGTTGAGGTAGATTTGACCTGAAGCTATGAGCTGTAGCTCTGCACCTGGCTATGGCTGCAACCACTCAGAGCAGGAAAACTACTTTGGACCCATTTCTTCCTGCCATAGGTTCTGAAAGCTGCCCCAGCACCATATCCCCTACAGAGTGCTATAGGAAATGCATACCTTGGGACCCAATGACATTCAAGCCAAGTCCTGTGCCTAACAAGCACTCACCATCCCAGCTCTGGCATCCCCATCAACCCATAGGGCCAACATCCCCTGCCTCCCTCCCCTGTAGCATCTTGGTACAGTGCAAAGGAAACATAGTTTTAGCTCAGATCAGGAAGCCTGGAGAAGGCTTCACCCATCCACAAGATAGACAAACCAAAATCCTTAGCCGGAGTTTGAAGACTGGGGGCCGCCATGACTGGAAGTTCTAAAGATCTGGTGCTAGATGGAAAATTTTATCAGGAGATGTCAGAAGCCACAGAGAAAGAAGCATCTAGAAGAACCATTGAAATCTGCTGGCTAGAGGGTGGGGAGACAGGTCAGGCAATAAGTACTTGCCTTGCAGGCATGGAACCTAAGTCTGCTCCCTAGAAACTCATATAAAGAATCTGGGTGTCAGGGCTGCAGAGATGGCTCAGTGGTTAAGAGCATGCACTGCTCTTGCAGAGGACCCAAGTTAGACTACCAGCTCCCAACTCACAATTTCCTGAGACTCCAGCTCCGGGAGGATCTAATACCCTGACGGCCCCAGGGAAGGCACCTGCAGTTCTCACTTGTACAAACCCACATTCATACACACACACACACACACACAGATACATGCACACACAGGTGTACACACATTCTCACACATGCATGCATATATGTGCACACACACAATTTTAAAATAATAAGTTTTTTTTTTTTTAAAAAAAATCAATGTGTGCGAGGATGTGGAGAAAGAGGAACACTCCTCCACTGCTGGTGGAAATGCAAGATGGTACAACCACTCTGGAAATCAGTCTGGTGGTTCCTCAGAAAACTGGGCATGACACTTCCAGAGGACCCTGCTATACCACTCCTAGGCATATACCCAGAGGATTCCCCAGCATGCAATAAGGACACATGCTCCACTATGTTCATAGCAGCTTTATTTATAATAGCCAGAAGCTAGAAAGAACACAGATGTCCCTCAATGGAGGAATGGATACAGAAAATGTGGTATATTTACACAATGGAATACAACTCAGCAATTAAAAACAATGAATTCATAAAATTCTTAGGCAAATGGTTGGAACTGGAAAATATCATCCTAAGTGAGGTAACCCATTCACAAAAGAACACATATGGAATGCAGTCACTGATAAGTGGATATTAGCCCAGAAGCTATGGATACCCAAGACATAATTCACATATCAAATGACTCCCAAGAAGAAGGAAGGAGAGGGCCTTGGTCCTGGAAAGGCTTGATGCAGCAATGTAGGGGATTACCAGGACAGAGAAGTGGGAGGGGGTGATCGTGGAATGGGTGGAGGGAAGAGGGCTTATGGGACTTATGGGAGTGGGGAACCAGGAAAGGGGAAATCATTTGGAATGTAAACAAAGAATGTAGAAAATAAAAATAAAAATAAATCAGTGTGTGATAATAGTGCCTGCTTATGAACCCAGCATTGGGCAGGTTAAAAAACAAAAATCTCTGGGCAGCCACCCTAGCTAAGCAGATATGTTTCAGGTCAGGGAGAGATCCTATCTCAAGAACAAGGTGAATGGTACCTGAGGAATACAAAGGAAGTTGGCCTGTGGCCTCCACATGCAAATACACAACATACACACACAAGCAGGTACACATGTGCACACACGTACGGCAGTGAGTCCATTCAAGAGACTCCTCAGACAAATGTCAGCAATGGGGTGCCTACACTTCCTGCTTTTCTTTGACTACTATTTTTTCCTATTTCAGACCCTCATTCAAACAAGCCAACCATACCTGGAAGAACAATACTGTTACAGGATATTTGAACCTGTTCCCGGTTGTGGTGTGGGTCAGCCCTTAGCACACAGCTTTAATCCCTCTAGCTAGAATACAGACACGTCCTTAGTACTCGCCTGCAATCCCAGACAAAGAAGGTAAAGTTAGTTTGTAGAAGGAAGTACCCATGTTTGGAAGTGATGTCTAACTGAGTGGCAGAAAAAGGGACGAATCAGAGAAACATTTGACAGAATAGGATATGCTCAACTCTCAAGAGAAGAGAGAGGAAAGGGAAGCTACTTAGGGAGAGACAGGCAGTACAGGAGGAGAGAGTCCAGTCCAGGAATAGAGAGATCGTGGACAGCAGTGCAGTAGAGTTGAGAGGGAGAGCAGGGCAGCCCAGAGAGGAAGAAGGAGGCGGGCTTACCAGGAGAGTTTTACAGAGACAGATGAAGAGAGAGCAAGCTAGACAGCAAGAGAATGAGGAGCCAGAAGATTAGAAAAAGTTGCTAGAGTTAGTTTGAGGTCACGCAGAGCAATTCAGAAGAAGCCAAGAGAGAAGCCAGGTTGAGTCAGTCAGCTGGGAGAGAAGTTTGAGCCAGGACAGCTGAGTTGAACCAGCCAGCCCAAGATCAGAAAGCACTAGGAAGGGTGACTTTATTCAACAGCAAGTCTCAGAGGCTGAAAACACTCTAGGCCTAGATAAGATTGTACGGAGGCTGGAAGCTTCCAGGACTAAGCCCAGGTTAGCAGACAGAGGCAGTAAGCTTTGGAGGCGACAATTACATCAGGTAAATAATGCTGTCTCTTTAAGGCCCTCATAGATCTCCCCAGGTTTTTTTTTTTTTTGGCTTCAGGGTTGGGCATCTCTGGGAATCTGCCCCACATCTGCTTAGGATAAAGAACAATTATCAAGCTGAAACATGCTCCCATCCAGCACACCTACTTAATTGGTGCTTTTCTTAAGTTAATGTTTCAGATGATGTGGTCCTCCCCAGGGCGCCAAGCTGAAGACAGAACCCGTTTGCTGAATGCCTTCTGAGACGCCTAAAGCCTCTTCCGCACACAGGTGTGCAAGCCTGCCGGCATGCACCTTAGCAGCAACCTAATGCTCTTCATTTATTAGAAGTGACCAAGTGCATATGCCGAGCTTCCTGAACTTGTTTCTAGAAACTTCTTCTGAGCCACAGGACTAGAACAGAATAGCAGTGACTAAGAGGGGGTGTGATGTTGGGTGCCTGTAGCCAGAACTGAGTCTGAGTGTCTACACTGGCGGCAGCGTGGCCTGAGGGCATCTGGTCTAATCTTGTCGTAGCTGAAACAGTGACGTGCTGTTCTGTCTATAAAGTGCATTGAAGAAATGTTAGCTAAGAGCTTGGGAGATGGCTCAGTAGGTAAGAGTTCCTGTTCTTGGGGATCTGAGTTTGAGTTGTCAGAACTTTTGTAAAAAATGACATATGATCGGCTGTGCCTGTTACATTGGCATATACGGGAGGGGTAGAGACAGACATTACAAAAAGCTCACAGACCAGTGAGTTTGCAGTTCCATGAAAGGCCCTGTCTCAAGGTAATAAAGTCGAGAAACAAAGACAGGTGAAATCTGGTTCCCGATCTGTATAGGCATGGGCCCACACACCTGCACATTCGGGTGCATGCAACACACAAAGTTAAAAAAAGCAAATAGCAGTTAAAGGTGGTACATACATACACACTATTGTCCAGCAGAGACATTTTGATAGAGAAAGGGACACTAGAATAGCAGGTGTCCCCTAGGACTGTCCCAGAGAAACTAGCTGTGTGGTGATTTTTGTTATTCTGACTTACTACTAGAGAGCCTTAGAAACCACCAGTTCAACCTATTTATTGGACAGATGAAGCTAGTGACTCCAAAATAGATTTCAAACGGCATGAAGTCACATTGCTTGTTACTAGAAGAACACAGGTTACACTCCAGTTCCACCCCAGGGTCAGGTTTACCCTGTGGGTATAAAGCTCCCAGCTGTGGTCTCCACAAACACATTGGACAGAAACTATACGGAGGTGGTTGCTAGCCCTCACTAAGGATGTACCAGGGCCTGCTTTACAAAGAATAGCAGTGAACGTCCAAGAAGTTAAGGGACCCATTCGAGGCCATATCACAGCAAATGTAGACTAAGGAGATTTGAGTCCTTCAGGCCCGAGCTTTCCTATGCTGCAATGCAAGACAGCCCGTCTGGTTTCTTTACCTCTTCTCTCCCTGTCTCTCTCTATCTCTCTCTGTCTCTGTCTCTGTCTCTGTCTCTCTCTCTCTCTCTCTCTCTCTCTGTGTGTGTGTGTGTGTGTGTGTGTGTGTGTATACATGTTTCAGACTTTCCTAGTCTTTCCCAAGAATTCCTCCACAATGCTGGCTTTCTAGATTCCTGCTCTTCTATCTGTTCTCTTTCACAATGTCACTACTTGATTTTGTAGTGCTTCTAGGTACTGATGAGAGAGAGAGAGAGAGAGAGAGAGAGAGAGAGAGAGAGAGAGAGAGAGAGAGAGAGAACACATATTCCTTGCACTGTGGGAGGTACGCAATGGCTCACTCGCAAACACCCTTTTGCTGAATGTGGTTGTTCTGAAAACCTATCAAATTGCTGACAATCCTAAAGAACCGACACTTCCCCCACAAGCCACAGAAACTCCACAGGAGCCCAGAGCATGTTTGTTCAACAACTGCCCCACTCTAGTAAGAGGAGAGCTATTCCTGAGCTGAGCTGCCTCCCGGCAACGAGCTGTCTCCTCCTGGGCTTTGTCCTAAACTGCCTTCCCATTTCCACCTCTGAGCAGGAGGGTGCCGACTTCATGTGTGCTGGAGCCTGTTTCCTCCCGTTGCAGGAGCCGATGGAGTCCATTCCTTCTCGAGGAATGTTCAGGAAGTCAAGTGGAGAGCTTCCAACGGGCCCTCAGAGGGATTCATACCACGGCCCTCAGAAAATACTACAAATTAGGGCCCTTTCCTGTCTTTCTTGAAAACCGGTTGTTAAACATTCACTGTGGGCTTCAAACTTCCTTCCTCATGCCCTGCTGCGTGTGCGTGCCCCAGTGATGGTCTCCTGATTCTCTGGTCTCCTCTACCTCGGGCGGTACCTCGGGCGGTCTCAGCAGAGCCTCTCCCCCACCCCTGTCCCCTCCTCCCTTCTCGAATGTTCTGCTTGTCCCCAGCAATCACAGGCAATCAGAGCACCCCCTTGTAAGATAAGGGTTACCTACAACAGAATCTCGGTCACCAAGTCTCCCTCTACAATGAGTCGGCTCTGAACACTGCTTGTAAAAATGTGTTTACAGCGTCTCTCAGATCCCTGCCTCGCACATGCCTTTACTTGCTAAAAGAGTTACCCAGTTCTCTTCCACCAACCCCCTCCCATGTCCCAAACAAAGTGTGATCACCATATTTTTTTAATCTCCAGCACGCCCTGGGTCTTGTCAGGCACCCACATATGGACTGAGTTTCTTTTAAACAGGCTAAAGTTTCTCCTGTCTCCATTTAGTCTTTACAGACCTGACTAGGGCAAGAAGCACTCCCCACTTCCAAGCCAGGCTGCCAAGAAAAGGCACAGTAAAGGCACTCTGCCCCCAGTCCCCATGAAAAAAAAAAAGTCCCCTTGAGTTTAAGGAATGCTGCTTTACAGAGCCAGACAGCAAGCGGACAGTCACAGACTGTGGTAACGCGGAGGCCCGAAATCCAAGCTGCCTGATACGGGGACTCCCTGCCAAGCCCCTTGCCTTGCGAAATCCACCTTCCTCCTTGCATTCCGAGTTCTTTGAGAGCAAATACCCAAAGGTTAGGGTGTCCACTGACTCTCCCCGCACACATTTAAAATGATGGCTTTAAAGGTCAAAGATTTTTAGCAGCTCTTACCCTCCTCCCCGTTCTCACGGCCACTCTCCCCTGATTTGACCAGCACATGTAGTGCATTCCCACCAGAAGATGGGAGTCTCCCAGTGCCGTGACGTGATCATGCCTGATTAACTTAGCTGTAACTCAAATATTTTGGAAACAAAACAAAGAGACTGTGAGAAAAAAGAAAGTCTTGCTGCAAATTAGCCAGATTGCTGAAGTAGAAGAGGTTTTAAGCCGATTTAGAGCAAGGATGATCTAACAATGATCCTAAAGGCATCTGCTCACAACAGTGCATGAAGACGGGCAAGCTGGACCCTGGCAGTAGCCCCAGCTCCTAAATTCACCCTGCGGGGCAGGGGGGGGGGGACAGTATGCTTATGATGGGGGAGTGGATAAGAAGTGGGGCCACTGGGGAAGCTGGGAGCCTTATTCTAGCCACCTGAGTAGCATCAGGTAGGAAAACTTCAAGCAAGTCCCTTTAGTTGGTAGTTCCCCTCACTGCTAGGTCCAGAGCAAAAGTTCTGTGCTCACTTAAAGATACTAGCAGGCATAGTGCTTTTTGTTTGTTTGTTTTTGTTTTTTGCTTTTTGTTTTTCAAGACAGGGTTTCCCTGTGTAGTCCTGGCTGTCCTAGAACTCTATGGACCAGGCTGGCCTCAAACTCAGAAATCCACCTGCCTCTGCCTCCCAAATGCTGGGATTAAAGGTGTCCACCATCACTGCCCCGCGGCAAACTGCTTTCTGTCAGCACTGTGTAATGATCACGGACCCACAGTGGCCACAGCCCACTCGGGTTATGAGCACCACAGACAGTAACCACCATCTACTTCCGATTCTATAGGATGCAGGCAGCTTTCATGTGTTGCGTGCTTGCCGTGTACAGTTCTTGTATCGAAGTGGACATAATCGAGACTTCCTCATATCTATCACCTCACATGAGCCAGGATTTAGGACATTTAGGGCGGTGCCACTCTGAGAGAGGGTCTTCAGCTTCCAAAAGGAAACTCCATCTCCATTGGCGGTCTCCATTTTCAGTCTCCAATCCCCCAGCCGTGGTGCCCTTCTGTTTCCTGTCTGTATGAATTTGACTGCTCCAGGAACTTCCCCTGGGTGCCACTACAGTGTGGGCATCCTTGGAGATGTGCCTTGTTGAACTTGATTTTTTTCATATAATTTTTATATGTCTTTACTTTTTGCATAACTTAAAAAAACATTTTTAAAAATCCCTCTTACCCCCAGAGGCTATAAGAAAATTGGTAAGTGTGCTCCATTGGGCCCAAGGCTATAGTTTGCCACCCTACCCCTGTTCTAAAGGTTTTCACCGGTCTGATCACTCATGCCTTTTCATAAACACTTCAGCTAAGGCACAGAGAGACCAAAAGAGTTATCTACTACCACACAGCCACAATGTGGCCATAAGCAAACCAGAAACAAGGCGTAGACGCTCCGCATTTGCTCCTGCACGTGGTTCCATGCTGAGTGACAGAGCAGGAAGTTGCTATTCTCTCTCCCAAATGTGCAGAAGTGGTCTCTCCTGGTCTTCCAGCCTGGAGATGGGCCCTGTTGAGCCACAGGGAATAATGTCAATTATGCACTTGTCCTGTGACTGTCATTCAAGTCAACGGAACCAGGCCCAGTGTTGAATGATCAGTTTCTTATACATTATTTCCATGTGCAGTGACTCTCCGGACACTGAGCAGATGCATTTTAAAGAACACTGCTCGCTCCTATGCGGTGGGCAAGCGAATCTTAAGTTTCCCACCCCAGGCTCTCAGCAAAGACCCTGCCATATTCTGTCTTTCCTTACCCCCAGGAAGTCAGGAGTCATACACTTGGGTTTTTCTGCATGTTGGCAGGATGGGATAGTGGGCCCAACAGGTCTCACCCCAGCTAGTCAGCAATGTGGACCATGGTGACAGCCAGTACTGCATCTCAGTGCAGCCAGGATCCTGCACCAGTAGATGGTTTGCCTGTCGAGGGCAGACAAAGATTTTTTAACAGCTGTCTTTCAAAAGCAGGAAACAGGGAGCGGTTGAGTGTCTTTTACTGGGTCCTTTGGGTGAACTCCTTTTACACAGACCCTCGCCCGCCACCAGGATCCTGGATAACAGAGAGCCCTGGTTCCTTGGGATCCTGTGTGGCCTCCGATTTGGGTGAGAACCTTCCCTGCCGGCCAAGATGCAGTGTGCTCGTGGGATGGGACATGGCCCCACTGCTTGAAGTGGCCCATTCTCTCCCTGCGAGAGCCGTGCATAATAAAACAATGGCCCAGGTTTTCATCATTAAGGGATAAATAATAGTCTCTTTTGGAAGGAGGGTTAAAGATATCTGACAAGGGAGCCCTGTCCTCAGTGAGTCTGGTTCATTTGTAATTTCCAGATGGACTGCCTGATCAATCAAACCAGCGCAGTGGGCATGGATAATAGTGACAGCAGTGCTGGTGATTAGAGCAGCCAGGAGGCGTGGAGGAAACCGCCGTTCTGGCTGCTAATCCAGTAGCCAGAACACAGTTCTGTGGTGCTCAGGGTGGTCCATAAAGAGAGACTGGTCGTCCGAGGTCCATGGTTTAGAAGAAAGATGATGTCCACTGATGAAGACCCCTAGCTCAAGGCCAAGCCAATGAGAACTGAGGAGGGCGTGTGGTGTGTGGCTGCTGGGGTGGGGTAAGGAAAAGGCAAAGAGAATCCAGAGCTAAGGCCCTGTTCTGGCGGGAGGCTGCACTCTGACACTCCCTGCTTTCCAGACGCAGCTGCTTCTACTGGTCAAGGTCATCAGTCCTTGCTGCCATTAGCAGGGCCCCGGCTCAGGGACTTGGCCAGGGCCAAGTTGATACCCAGGCCCTGCAGATGTAAAGCATTTTCTTACATCTGTAGGTTTTCTTGAGAGGACTCCAGACCCAGAACTATATGCTGTCTGCAGAAATGCAGACCCCTGCCTCTCAGAGGGGCTGCCCATCTAAGAAGGACCTGTGTGAACATCGAGAGGTAATTCTGCTAACCTGGCCTCAAACCCTGCATCTCCAAAGGTCAGGCCTCGTCTGTCTGATTTCTATCCACGCACAGGCTGTGGTGAGTCAAAGGTGTTCTACACAAGCAGGATGGACCATAGCAGGGCACAGCTGTCCGGGTGCTGAGGAAAGCTAAGACCCAACTGCCCGGGCACCAGTGATCCAACCCGTCCACGGGCCGTGTGAGAGCTGCAGTCAGGTTTGGGGCTTGATGTGAAGGAGTGCCCAGGCTTGAGCTGTTCTATTGCAGTGAAAGAAGAAACTTTTAAACATTGCACTATGTGTTTCCCCAGTGCTTCTCAGGACAAGTTCCCTTAATTTAGCCACAGGGGAGAAAGTCAAACTCTAAACTCAAAGTCTAAAGACACTTGCCACCAAGCCTGATCACCTGAACTCAATCCCCCTCTGATAGGAGAGAACCCACTCTCACAAATTGTCCTTTGACCTCCATATATGCAGCGCATATATGCAGTGCATATATGTGCGCGCGCGCGCACACACACACACACACACACACACACACACACACACACACACGGTTCTAGGTTCTAGTTTGCCTCCATTGTTATGGGGGAAAGAAAAGCCTCTGGCTAAAAGCAAGTTACAAGTCACAGTTCCTCCCTGAGGGAAGTTAGAAGTTAGGGCAGGAACTCAAGCAAGGGCGTAAAGCCGGAACCATGGCAGAACAGCACTTTCTGCTGTGCTTCACCAGTTTTCTTATGCTGCCCAGGACCTCCTGACTAGGGGACGGTGCCTCCCACGGTGGATGGTGCCTCCCACGGCGGACTAGCCCCTCCTGCATCAGCTCTCAATCTAGACAATTCCCCACAGACACACCCACCCAAAGGTCAACCTGATCTGACCATTCCCTCAATTTAGACTCCGACCTCAGGAGACCCTAGACTGAGTCAGGTTGACAGTTGAAGTTAATTAGGACAAAAAATAAATAATTAAACGAAAAAAATCAAACTTCTGCATAATAGTATCGTCTAAACTAAATGTCAGACCATGAAAACGATTTATACAATATACAATAAGGGGCGAAGATATCTACTAAATAAACATATATTCTAAAAGAAGGAAAAATGCCTTTTTCAAACATGGCAAGAAAACAAACAGCAGCCATTGTTGAGATGGAAATAGACTTTTCTGATATGTATGAAGAAAAATCACTGTCCCTAATATCAAATGCCCTAAGCGTAGAGCACCGTCGAGATGCAGTGTCCTACCTGTGAGAAAGCCCAAGGACATAAAGGATATGTGTTTAGCCAGCGGCAAAGATGACACACACATATACTCTGATGGAATTGAAGTTCGGGTAACTTTTCTGAGAGTTTTTAACAGATGTCAAACACGTTTTGGAAAAGAATTTGGTTTTGATCCCAGCGGGTCGATTCCCAGAATTTGTCCTAGGGAAAGAAGAATGAATGTACACAAAAAATTGTTTTCTAAAGCTCATTGGCTTCCTTATGGATTATAATAGTGAAAGACAGGAAACCAGCAGAATAGCCAGCCGTGAAGTCACTAAAAATAAAGAGCCAACAATACAACAGGACATAAATATGACAGTTCTGAAAAAATGTAATGACATGGAAAGATGTTCACAGTAAAGTCAGTGAGGAAAAGCATATTGCAGAATGGTGCGATTTGGTGACCTTCTCTGTAAAAAGAAAAAAAAATCCAACTGGTTTTGACATAAAGAAGCATCTGGAAATATGACTCCCAGGTGTTAATGGAAGTTGTTTCTGAATAGGTGCAATTGTTTGCAAACACACGAACAAGCACATGTGTGTGTGTGTCTATGCGCACATGCGCGCATGCGTGTGTACACACCCCACACACACACCCCTTCTTCTATTTGCTTATGTTACCTGTATTTTCTGAATAATCATGTGTTTTTTTAAACAAAGAGAAAATGTGCTTTTTAGCAATAAAATCACATACACCATTAAGACTGAAAATAACACAGTAAAAAGAAACATGCTAAAATTGGAAAAAGTGGAAAATGCAGAAGAAATAGAAAATTTAGTAAAAGAACATTTCAAGAAAGATGAATATATTCCCACAAAGAAAGACATGAAAAGCCAGAGCTGCCAAGAAGGCACAGACAGCAAAGGAACTTGGTGTTTTGAGCTCACATTAAGGTGGAAAAGAGAACCAATTTCATTCCACTAGTCGTCCTCTGAACTACACACACACACACACACACACACACACATCTTGAACAATCCTGAAACACACACAATAGTAATAAATAAAAAAATTAAAAGACGGGAAATAGCATTTATAAGTAGTAAAAGAACTTCAAGATCAATAAGTGAGACGTCATGTTTCCAACTACCTAAAATGTTCGTGTTAAAAAATAAGCAAGTTCGTTTTTCTATCTATAAATATTTATTCTACCTCAAATGTGAAAATCTACAGACTCCTATGATTTGGGTTTTACATGTTTATCTTTGTTATTTCTAACTATGTGGACGTGTGTGTGTCTCTGTATAGGTGTGTGCATGTGAGTCCCAGTGCCCTAGGAGGCCCAAGGCATTATTGGATCTCCTGGAGCTGGAATTAGAGAAAGCTGTGAGCTGCCCTACATGGGGGTAGGGGATGGGCAGGAAACCAAGCTCAGGTCCTCTGCAAGAGCAGTACCTGAGCTTAACCACTGGGCCACCTCTCTAGTCCGCTATTCCCCCCTCCTTCCTTTGCTTTTTTTTTTTTTTTTTTCATTTTGGTTTTTAGAGACAGGATTTCTCTGGGTAGCCCTGGCTGTCCTAGAATTCACTCTGTAGACCAGGCTAGCCTCATTCTGTAGCACTCAGAGATCCACCTGAGTGTAGGGATTAAAGGCGTGCGCCACAACGCCCTATTTCTCCCTTCATTCTTAAGCAGAACATAAAGAACACAGTTTTTCTGATAATCTACAGGCCTCGTGGAAATCACTGCTGCGCCCTCTCGGGTCTAGCTTGCAGCATAGATACTGAATGCTGTAGAAGGTAGGGGTAGAGGCCTGTAAAACTGCACATCCTCTCCGCTGCAGAGAAAAGCGTACTTCTTGTACAATCCATCCTAGGAAGGTGGAGAAGGAAGCAGAGCTCTATGGCTCTCCATCACCCAAGTGTCATCCTTAGAAGTCCAGGATGGATTGTCACATTGCAAAGTCCCCAGTGACATCATCACTGATACAGATGACAGCAGAGTCCTGCAGAGGTAAACAGGAGGAAGCCTTGGCACCAGCTAGGAGCCTGTCATTCCAGAACCTACATTTTACTAGGATCTCAGAATACCGTGCATAGGTGATAGAAAAATCAGAAGAGTAGACACCGAGAGCAAAGAGCAGGGCTGACCTGGCTGGGACATCAAGGCCTCACTGGGAAGCCGTCGAGATGTCTGCTAATAGATATAGGCAGCAGGATTAGGTGGTCTGTGTCACCTTCCTGGAGAAACTCCTGGAGCAGACAAATACAGGCAGGGGCTGAGATAAACTGACCGGGTTGCCCACGGTGCTGTCTGTACATCATTAGGAATGGAGTCACCAGGCAGGAGTGCTGGGCAGCAAGAGTGTTACCAATGGAGGACTCTTTCTAAACCTAACCCGCTCCCTAGTTCCCTCTCCAGTTTCAAGGAAGCAGAGTTGATCATGAAGGTCTACACATCTGTGCTCTCAGTACACAGGAGGTGGAGCAGAAGAATTGTGAGGTCAAGGCTAATCTTGGGCTTCATAGCAAGACTTTATCTTGTAAAGCAAACAAATACATGTGTGCCCACACCCACAAGCATGTAAAGGAAGCACAAAGAACTAAGAGGAATGCATGAAACCACACTACAAAGATGAAAATTAAAAATTCAGAAAGTAAAATAAATTGCAAATAATTTGGCATAGAAAGTAAGAGACTATTCTAGAAGACTAAAAATCATCAACTCAATCCAGAGATTGATGCTTGTTCCCTGATTTGAACATGTTGACTATAAAAGGACATTTGTAGAGGCAACTTGAAAACTGGACACCCTTCAAGCATCAAAGGATACGAAGGAGCGGTTCTGGGGACCGTGGCGATGGCATTGTGGTCACATAAATAAGGGAAGGTGTCACATAGACTTGCTGCAGTGTTCACATGGTGACCGCATTAAAAACAAGGAAGCAATGACAAAAATGAGGAGTAAAACTAAAATGAGGAGTCCACGTGCTCACTGGTAGTTGTTCAGTGCAGGTGATGTGTGTATGTACAGATTTGTTATGCAATTTTATGTTTATATAAAGTGTATACTTTTTCTTAACAGTTTGCTTTATCTATTTATTTGTTTTTAGAATATTTTTAATTGTATTTATGTGTGTGCATGCTTCTACTTGAGAGTATGTGCAGTGTGTGAGGGTTCCCACAAAGGCCAGAAGGGGGCAATGGAATCGTGGAGCTGGAGCTACGACAACTGTAGCTGCTCTGCGTGGGTGCTGCGAACTCTGATCCTCTGGAAGAGCAAGCAGTGCTCATATCTGCTCACTCATTTCTTCAGCATCCATATTTGTGTGTGTGTGTGTGTGTGTGTGTGTGTGTGAATGCACATACAGAGGTCAGAAGACATCATTGTGGAATCTGCTCTCTTCCGTCATGTGGGAGCAAACTCAAGTTGCCAGGCCAGAGATGGAAAATGCCTTTATCCACTGAGCTATCTCAGCACACACACTGTCTGAAATCACACCATGACTCCAACACTGAGGTACTGAATGTCTCCAGGCTCATTAACCCCATTCACAAACTAAGTGAGTAGTCTTGTCAGGCAGCTCACATAAAGCACATTCAACAACATCCGGCACATAGTAAACACTCAATAAACACTTGCCATCCAGTCAGTATTTATAAATCAGTTCAGAAACTGCCTATCCCAGGTTAGGTACAGGAACAGATGGAGGTAAGATCTCTCCAAATATCCTGATTTAATAAAATCCTTCAAAATGAACCCTTACCTTATGGGTTGGCACAGATACAGACATGGCCAGCCTGCCCCCATTCTTCCTGGAAACAGCGGGCATTGGCCAGCATCTGCTATCAATAAAACTCTCAATGGACCTTAAAAAACTTGGCCTTGGTTGTTGCTCAGAAATTTGTCTCCTGAAAAACTTCACTCACAGGTTGCTTCTAGAAGGTCACCTAAAGGTCACCTATTACTATCTACTCTTCCCAATGAAGCATCCACAAGTGCTGTATCTCTGCTCTTAACACCAAAATGGTCCTTTCTGGAAAATGGTCACTACCACATAACCCCCAGACAGTGTAGCTCACAGTCACGTGGGGAGCATGGCAAATACAGTTTGCTTATAGATATGTTCCATTTCTGGCTTGCTATAGCATTACATTCAGTAACACCTGCCAATGAGCCTCAGTCCTCACATCTGTACATTGGGTACAATACCGCTCTATATGTCATCTTCGTAGAGAGAGGATGACTGGACACATAAACCTCAGGGAAGTCCTTGTGTCAGCCTGCTCCTCCCAGAGTTGCCAGCTGTCACCCCTCTGCCTCTCCAGCACTCCTCGCTCTGAGAAGAACCCTCTCACCTGTTCCCACCCACCTTCACCTGACCCCTTCTTTCTCAACACCTCCAGGCCTCCATGGGGCCAAGCAGCTTCTCTGTGTTGGGTCTCCTCATCGCTACTGAGCTATCTTTCTCCTTTTATGCTCTGGGTACCAAAGCATCCCCTGGCCCCATCCTGAGGCCACTCCTGCCTGGAAGTCTGGCTCCTCAGCCCTGGATTTGAACCATGGCGACTTGAGGAGATGCTTCAAACTGGTTACTTTAAGCATGTCACCTGAACACACGGCATCAAGGACTCTCAGTTGCTCCCACCACATTCCCACCCCGACACTGCGTGTCCAAACAGGGACAAACGTAAACTCCTGCCTCTCTTGCCTTGAAGAAAGGAGACAGAACACACTGGAGGCTTTCTGCTGCTCTACCCCAGCTCCAAAGGAAATGGCTGCCCCATAAATGACCAGGAAAACACCAAAGCCCCTCAAGTTGGGACGCTGAAGACCACGCCAAGCTTGGGGAGACAGAGTGGGCCTCAGGCTCTGCCAGGCCAGCCTGAAGCAGCTCACTCATTCCCTGCATTCTCTTGGGATTAGGGTGTATATTTCCCTCTGGATTTCGAATATTCCAGATGCCTGAATGTGCTCCGTCTCTAGAGCCCACTCTCCCATGAACACTGAGCCCCTCCTGGAGATGCTGATTCAGACACTGGCCAAGGCAGCCCCAGGAGAGGAATCAGTCCCTTTTCCTGTCCCCTGCATCACTGTACAGCCCATGTGGCAGAAATATGACACCCAAAGCCACACTAACAGTTTACATATGACTGAGAACAGAGACTGCAGCCACGGAGAGAGGCCCAAACATCCGATGCTACCCACAGGAACACCACAGGACAGTCTCTATGCACATGAGTGGAGTTTCCAGTGTCCTGGGGTGAGCCATGAGATAAGAGCATCTGTGAGCATCTGACCGTTAGCACTGCAAAATCATAGCTCATCTCTTGTTAGCCAGGTTGGTCACGGCTGCCAGGATGCCTCCTCCATGACTGCAGAGCCTTGGGGAGCTCTGTCTCAGCCCTGTGAAGGCTGAGAAGTCCTGCTACAGACTGTCTACAAGGTCCCACGAAAGTTGAGTCGAACATACAGTCCAGGCACAAGAATAATGAGCGTAAGGTCCCATGAAGCCCAGGATAGACAGAGCTCAATAGCTTTTGGGCTCACCTGGGTACTTGTCTTAGGGTTTCATTGCTGTGAAGAGATACCATAATTGCAGCAACTCTTACTTTAAGAAGCATTTAACTGGGGCTGCCTTACAGGTTCAGAGGTTACGTCCATTAGAGCCATAGTAGGAAGCATGGTGACGTGCATCTGTCTGAATTAGCAGGCAGCAGGAAGAGAGCGTGAGACACTGGTCTGGCTTGAGCTTCTGACCCTCAGCCCAGGGACACACGTCCTCCAGTAAGGCCACACCTACTCCAACAAAATCACACCTCCTAATCCTTTCAAATGATGCCACTCCCTTTGAGCCTCTGGGATCCATTTTCGTTTAGACTACCAGGCCATACCACTCAACTGGCATCTGCATTCTGACATTTGGCCAGCTGACCTGTGGGCATCTCTCGGGTGTTCATGAAACTATTTGCTGCATTAGCCAAACAATACAACATGGCTCTCAGCAGCAGTCAGGTTATCAGTTGAGGAGTATCTGGGGCCAGCAAGAGGGCTCAGCAGCTAAAGGTGCTTCCTGCTAAACCTGAGGACCTGAGTTTGGTCCCCAGGACCTACAGGGAGGAGTAGAGAACCAAGTCCTCCAAGTTGTCTGTTGACCTCCATACCTAAAAGGCTATTTGACAACTTCCGGTCAACCCTCAGGGCCCACATAATGGTCATAGGGGTCCAACTCTCCTAAGTTCTCCTTGGACCCCCACATGCACACTGTAGCACATAGGTACACACCCATGCACAAACACAAAACAAGTGTAATTGTAAAGTATTTTTATAAACATTTTTAATACAGAGAAATTTAATCTGTTCTCAAAGCCGCCAAGTGAAGGATGTTGGGAGGGAGAGCCCTAGAAGAGCCATGTCTGGCTCCTGTCTGGTTAGCCTGGCACGCAGAGCCCCATCTGCTCCCCACGGCTCTGAGTGTGGCTGGAAACACTGGTTTGTAGCCAGGCGGCCACAGGTGCCTTGTAGTGATGCTCAGTTCTCATTAAGACAGGACCTTAGAGCCGGGCGGTGGTGGTGCACGCCTTTAATCCCAGCACTTGGGAGGCAGGGGCAGGTGGATCTGAGTTCAAGACCAGCCTGGTCTACAGAGTGAGGTCCAGGACAGCCAGGGCTACAGAAAGAAACCCTGTCTTAAAACAAAGCAGACAAAAAGAAAAAAAGACAAGACCTTAGTTCTTTGTTCTCATTCTCTCCTCCCTACAGGGAAACTGGAATGGCCTACATCAAAGGCAAATCAGCCATGTACACGTAGCTTCTGAACAGCTTTTTTAAAACTGTTAAATTAAAATAGCAATAATTATTGTTATTAGCTGTATAAGCATTTGGTGGGTGGGGGGAGGGTTTGGTCTTACTCGGTAGCCCAAGTTAGTGTGAAACTTGTAGAAATCCTCCTGCCTCAGCTTCTCAAGTTCTGGGGTCATAAGCATGAGTCTCTAGTGCTGTGTGACTTCACAGAGTTAAAGCTATATGAACACTTACAGGACCTATGTAGCTGACGCCAAGGGAAAGCCTGAGCCAGCCCAGCCCCCACTCCAGCTCCTGGGTCAAGCTTTTAGGCTCCACCTGCTCTGCCTGCTTCTCTTAACCTCCAGGCACCTTGTCCCTCAGGCAAACCCTCACAGTCTCCAAGCCTAGCTGTGAGGACTTGATATCCCATCTCCTCACACATTGCCATCTTGACTGCACTCACTGTTTCCATGGCTAGTGTGCTCCAAAGTGGTCTTGGTTCAGTAACGCAGTTAGCTCACGGGGTTATTCCAGGAGCCCCCACTCCTAGCATAGGAAATTCGTGTTAGGGCTCAGTGATCTGTCCCCTGTGGAGGGTTCTTGTGACAAATGGAAAAGCTACACACTGAAGGCAGAGGGGAAACACAACCTTGAATCCAAATTAGCTGGGTGCTAATTAGGAAGCACCCAGGACAGGGAAGGGAACAGAAGGGATGGAGGATCAGGACCTGGCCCTTGATCTAATCTCCTGTGTGGAGGGAATAGCCAAGGGATTTGCACCCAAGTTGCCAGTGACCCTGGGCCAGCCAGGGCTAAGCCAAGCAAGAAATCACGCCAAGCTCCAGTCATGCATATCTCCATAAGCTATACACTTCTGTGTGTGGGTGTACACCTATATGAAGGTCAGAGGTCAATGTGAATGATCGGCCTCTAGCGCTGTCCACCATGATTTCTGAGACAGGCTCTCTCATTGAATCTTAAACTCCCCAGTTTGATCAGACCGGCTGGCCAGCACTCTCTGGGTATCGGCCTGTTCCCACTTCCTCCATACAGAGAGCACGACATACTCTGCCATGCTAAGCTAAACAAGGGTGCCGAGGATCTGAACTCAGATCTCCAAGCTTGCACGAGTCCTTTCTTGACTGAGCGTTCTCCCAGCCCCCTTACTCACATGGTTTCTTTGTTGTATATGTAACTCAGGATGGCCTCCATCTCACGGTCCTCCTGGCTCTAAGGGGTGGTGGGTGTACTCCACAAGGCCTGGATCGTCTTTCCTTCTGGCCTACTCTGTGGTTCCTTGGGGTGTCTCCATGTCCTCAAGGTTGTGGCTATGTCATGAACTCTTTTGGGCAGAAGGGAGTCCACCTGAGTTCAGGTGCAGGGCTATTTCTCAAAGTCACCTTGCAGACTGTGATGTCCCCAGGAAGTAAAACCTTTCCTCAGAACCGTTTGGAAGTGTCACTGGCCTGGATGAAAAAATTGGGGCAGGGGTGGGGGGGGTCAATCCACACAAAGTAAAGCTATTCATTTACCCCAGAGAGGGATGAAGTGCGGGGACGGAAGTGTGACAGACTGCATCACGCACTTGAAACTGCTGTGCTGAGTCGGAGAAGCCAGATACAATGGCCACGTACTGTGGAGCCCTCTGTGTACAAAATGCTGAGGACAGCCCATTTCACAGAGCCTGAAAGTAGATGTTGACAGTAAGAGCTGCCCCAGGCTTCGTGGAGAGTGAAGCCTAACTGATGGGGGTGGGGAGATTCTTTAGCGATAAGAAGAACAGCTCAGAATCTTCTATGGTTGTGACACAGCATGACATGGTGGTCTGCCAAATGTCATGGAAATGCAACTGCATGTGTATAATTATTATGCAAATACAGCTGCACATGAATAATTGTCAGTGTTTTGTTTATTAGGCAGGGGACTCACATAACCCAAGCCAAACTTGAACTCACTATAGAACCAATACTGGGCCTGATAATGAGGTCCTCTGGCCTCTACCCACTAAAGGGGAAATCATTTTAAATGTAAATAAATTATATCGAATAAAAAAAAACGGAAAAAAAAAAAACCTATGGGAAAAAAAAAAAAAAAACTAGAGTCAGTGCCGCCATGCCTGGCTTATGGGATGCTGGGGCTAGAATCCAGGGCTTGTACATATCAGGTAAGCACTCTATCTCTATTGACTGAGCCGGTCTCTATTTGGTCCCTAAATGTTTACATTTATTAATTTTAATGTCAGATTTTTAAAAGCTGGGAGGCTCCAGATTTAGAAGAGGATGTCTGTCCCCTTGGGCAGAAAGATCTCCCTACTTTAGCTTATAAAACTCTGAAGTCATGCTAGTTAGTGAGAACTATACCCAGGCTCCCACCATAGGTCTAAAGGAAAGAGGGGGGGAAGAGAGACAAGTAGGCAGGCAGGCAAACAGGGGAGAGTGTTCCCAGCACAGGGGGTGGGGGGCACTATGCTCAGCCTCAGCTTGTATGCCCTTGAGCAAATTGCTAATAGCCCCTAAGCCTGGCCTCCTCTGTTAGAAGCGGGGAGGGACATGGGTTCTGAGTCCCTCAAAGGCAACCATAAGGAACAAATGGAACAGAGCTGTGGAAAGCATCCCAATGTCATCTGCAATTACTTAGGACAGTGGATTCATTGGCTAGAACACAGGAGAAGTCTTCTGAACTATTACAAAGAAAACCTACCCAAGGCAGAGCCCAACACTGTTAAAGTGATGGGATCCAGCTCTCAGCCCTCTGGGAGAAACTGACAAGGCAGGCTAGGGGACACTAAAGCATTCACATGTTCAGAAGGGCTGCAGTGGAGCTGATTCTGTACCAGGCTTGCGCATAAGCCCTGCCAAAACAGAACAACATGGGCAAATGGGAGTTTATACTCTACCTCCACTTGGCAAATAGTCAACAGAGGGTCATTCCACAATGATGAGATGAGACAGGGCCCCACAGTGGGCAGCTTGGAGCATTTATGATATGAAATAGCTTTGACACATCTGTCACAAAAAGGTGTCCCAGGCTACCTGCCCAGCTAGCCAAAATGTGGCTTTTCTGAGACCAGCACTATCTCCTTGGAATAGCATTGAAAGAGCAAGATCCCATAGCCTTGATGTGAGCCCAAGTGCAGACAGCTGGTCAACCCAAGAAAGAAGAAAGGTGCTGAGATAGAACAGGGACCCTGGGAACAGAGCAAAAAAAAAAAAAAAAAAAAAAAAAAAAAAAAAAAAAAAAAGCCCATTCTAGGCCAGTTGGGCTCAGGGAGGCTGAATGTCTGGGTCCTGAGGAAAGCCAGGGTACTTAACCTAGTAAGGCAATAGAGAAGATAGTATCAGAAGCCTGCTCCCAGAGGATGCCATGGTGACAGAAGATGAGACGTTAGGTCACTAGTTCCAATGGCTGCCTGGATTCAAGTGAGATCAGATTAACCAGACAGCTAGGTTCAGTCAATATCTCCTGGAACCAAGAGTCAGCCATTTTCTCAGGATCCTGGGGTGCATAGGGAAAGCAGTTAAGGAACCCCAGGCTGGGGTGGCAACCTACCCAGAGAAGAGACAGCAGGAAGGCTAGAGCTCTTGACTGGTAGGCAGCTGCTCTATAGGCTGAGAGGGTACAAGGAAGAGGAGGAGGGGAAGAGCAGGAGACAGCAAAAGAAGCTGAGCTGAGCGCAGAGGAGCAGCCATACTGTTCACAGGCCGGGCAGCCTATGCCAGTCCAGGCTATCCTGGTACTGCCCACAGCCACCGGAGCCTGCCACAACCCATCAATACCCCTTTTGTGGCTCAGGTACAATCTCAAGCCTTCCTCTGTAGGCCCTGTTGTGTCCAGAGGCCTGGCAGCATCTGGTGCCCCAGGGTGGAGTGAAAAACTGAGAGGCAGCTTCTCCTACTGGCACCAGAAGCCACAAACAAGCAGCTGATCAGTATCCTTTTGTTCAGGGGAACAATGGGCCCCCAAAGAGCCCAACCCCCAGAGAGAGGAAGTTGTGGGGCAATGACCACTCCCACTGACCCCCACCTCCTAGTTGGCATGGAAATGAAAGGTGAGAGAAACCCCAGTGTCCTACATCTGAGCCTGGTGACCATGTTCCTACCTGAAAGGTACCCATGGCCTCTTAACCACACTTGCAGGAATTTGCCTTAACCAGACCTACCTGGCATCCCAGGCTGCCAACACACCAGGATGCTCCTGATCTCCATGGAGACCTGCTTGATGTGGGTATCATGTACAAGCAAGCCTCTGTCACCACTCCCCATGACCCCAGGGCTGCCATGATCTCTCTTCCACCACGCTTCATCTTCACCAGCTGCCCATCTGGACCCTCCAACACTGCACATCTGGACCAGTCTACTGGAGATGCCACAACAAACAACCACAGCGTGTGACTTAAGCAGCAGACACTTACTGTCTCTATTCTGAGACTGGGCATCCAAGATCAAGATGTCCAGCAGGCTTGGTTTCTCCTTGATTTGCCAATGGTCATCCTCAGCCCTATCTTCCTATGGCCTGGCAGGGACAACCAGCCACTCACGGTGCCTCTGCTTTTTGTCATGACACCAGTCCTATTGGATGAAGATAGAACTCTGAGGTCTCATCTAAAATTAATGACTTTTCCAAAGTCCCAATTTACAAACACAAGCCTACTAGTGATTAGGGCTCAAGCCTACAGATTTGGAGGGATACAATTCAGTCCTAAAGAATATCGAAATGACGTCAGCAGTGGCTCCTGTCCTTCCTCAGTCTTATGAGCATATGCTCCTGGTCTCCCTAGAGTCCTGCTTGGTGTGGCTGCAACCTCCAAGCTGGCCTCTGTATAACTAAACATAGATTTCACAGTTTGCATCTTCTACAGGGTTTCCTCATACCATAGAGTCCTCATGGCCACTTCAGCCTTAGCATTTTTATTTTTCTTTTAGTGTGTGTGTGTGTATATGTGTGTGTGTGTGTGTGTGTGCACATGTGCACTCGTGTGTGTGTGTGTGCGCGCGCGCATGCACACACACACACACGCACGCACACACACAGACTTGTGTGGAAGTCAAAAGCAATTTCAGATGTCATTCCTCAGGCAGCTTTTCATTATTTTTTTGAGACAGGGTCTCTCATTGGCCTAGAACCGTGCCAAGTAGGCTGGACTAACTGGCGATGAGCTCCGAGCATCTGCCTGCCCCACCTCCTATTGCATTGCCACAAGGCTTACAAGTATGCATCACTGTGCCTGGTTTCTACACAGATTCTAGGGATGAACGCAGGTCTTCACACATACAAGGCAAGGCTAACCCACTGCAGCATCTCCCCTAGCCCGTGTGCTATTACTCTTCAACCTTACCATAACATATGGCTAATATAAGCTTATTTGTTTGCTGTCTCAGATTGTTGGCTGAAATGCAGATTTCCTGGAGGCAGAGGTCCTTCGTCTCTCTTTTGGCATGGAACTACCCATCCCTGGAACTGGGTCTGATACTCAGTAGCTGCTCAGTGAACATCTGTGGAAGAGATGACAGAATCACTTCCTGCTCGCCACACTGTGTGTTGGTCCCTTTCTAGACCTAAAACTGAACCCTGCCTGCACTGTTTCCCAGATCTAGAATATACACCTAACCCTGCTTCATCAGGACAGATATGTCTTCTCTAGCATTCGACTCCAAGGAATTCCTCTGCAGGTGCTTGGTCTATATCCTTGGGTGGGCTGAGCATTAGACTGCAGGCCACCAGACTCATCGCATTACATTGAAATCGCCTTGTACCCGTGTCTGTAGTGATCAAACTAGGCTGGGAACTCTTCAAGGGCATGATGTCTCATCTTCTACACCCAGCACAGAGTCTAAGTCCCAACTCATGTAAGTCAAAACTAAATATACATCTCACAACCAGTCTACTCTAAACCTTCATCTGCTTAACAATGGAACATTTACAACAGTTTCTTGAGAAATCTGGAAGGAAGCAAATTATACGATTAATTTTACTAACCCACAACAAATCTACACTCCCACCCCTACACTCCCTTAGTGTAGATTTGTTTTTTTGTTTTTCGAGACAGGGTTTCTCTGTGTAGCCCTGGCTGTCCTGGAACTGTCTTAGTTTCATTTGTATTACTGCAATAAAAGACTCTTGCAAAAGCAAGTTGAAGGATTGGGTATTTGGCTTACATTTCCAGGTTCCAGACCATGAAGAAAATGCAATGATCCAGGCTGATAGAGGTGGGAACGGGGTTGAGGGAGGGACTGCTCTCGTACGTGGAGAACCTGGGAGAGGACAGGACTGAGACCTGGATGAGAAGGAATGAACTAAACAAAGAATTGGGAAGGCAACAGCAGAGCAAAGTCCCGGAGCTGAGCCTGGTTGTGCAGCTGCCACACCCAGAGAGCAGCGGGCATAGAAACAAGGGTACTGACCTGTGGAATTCAGAGCTGGGTTCCATCCCTAGGACAGAGGAAAGCTACTACAGCATTTTAGGAAGGTTGCTCGGTCTAGGGCAGAGTCTGAAAGTCGTGGTGGCTTCCAGAGGCATGGAGAAGCCGGGGCGGCTGAGGAGGCCACTACAGAGAAGAAACAATGGGCCCGTCATGGTGGCACACGCCTGTAATCCCAGCACTTGGGAGGCAGAGGCAGGCAGATTTCTGAGTTCGGGGCTAGCCTGGTCTACAGAGTGAGTTCCAGGACAGCCAGGGCTACACAGAGAAACCCTGTCTCGAAAAACAAAAAAACAAAAAAAACAAACAAACAAACAAAAAAAAACAAAAAGCAAAAAAAAAAAAAAAAAGAAAAAAAGAAAAGAAAAGAAAAAAGAAAAGAAAAAGAGAAAAAGAAAGAAACAATGGAATCTTCAGCCAGGATGGATGCACCACTGGGCAAAGTGGTTGGGTTGGGGGGGAGGGGGTGTTGAAAGTGTGGCAGGCCTGGAGAGGCTGAGGAGGAGGAGGAGGAGGCAGACTAATCCATCAAGGTGACTCTACTGGTAGTCAAATAACGGGATGGGTAGCTGATGACTGTGACATGGGGCAAGTCAGGAAGAAACTCTGTTCCTGAGGGCACAGGATCCAAAGCCAAACTTCTGCTGCCTGACACTAAGTCCCCAGGTCCTGTCCAACCCAGACCTCAACCTGCTCCACTCCCTGAGGCAAGCTGGGCCCAGCCAGGTGAGTGTGTCATCAGAACTCCATCTGAGTAAGCGGTGATTCATCTGCCCTTCTGTCCGCCTCATGCTTCAACTCTAGCAGAGCCCTCCTCCCTTAGGCCAGCCTCTGTATTTCACGCCTGTCCACAGCCATCCGTCCGTTCTTGGTCTTCTTTCTGGCAGTGCCAGTCCTTTTCGGGCAAGAGCGGGTGCTCTTCAGTGGGCATGTGTATTGGTCACATTTTGTTGTTGCTGTGACAAAATGCCTGATACGAGTAATCTTAAGAAGAGAGGTTTACTTCAGCTCACAGTCCCAGGGCTCAGTTCATTTTGGTAGAAGGAGCAAGAGACCGCTCATCACCTTGTGCCCACCATCAGGAAGTGGAGAGGTGAATGTGGTGCTCACCAGGCTTTTTCCCTTATTCAGCAAAGGACCTCAGCCCAGGGAATGATACTGCCCTTGTTTAGGGTGAGTCTCTCCACCTTGGTTAATGCAGCCTGCAGAATCTGCATAATAGAGACCTGTCTCCCAGTTGACTTTAGACCTTATCAAGTTGATGGCCAAGACAAATTATCACATGTTCTGCATCACCACCCTAGGTTAGCACAAAGCCCACGCTGGGTCTAGCCTGTGGCCATCCTAGATGCTGCTCACACTCAGTCACCCTGTGTGTCCATGGGCCTGCTGTTTTGAAATCTTTTACTTGACAGCTCCCAACTTCAATGGATAGTTTTAAAATGCCGGCTGTTAGGAAATGTGGCATTTAAAGGTGTCTGTGAAGGGGCCTGGCGTGGATGAGGCCTTTCCACCCATCCCCTAGCACTGCTTCAGAATTATTAAGACCTGAAATTCTCCTAAGGTAGGACATTCTGCATCCAAACACAAAAGCAGAGTACAGCTTGTACAGAGTACAGGTTATCTCTTCTTCACTAACCTTTAAACCACGGACAGAACCAAATGGGAGTTGTCCTGTGAAAAGCACATCACCCCATCCACCTCTTCCTGATAGGGAGGAGAGGGCTGGATGCGTCCCTAGGTCACCAGATCCTGGTTCTGGCTTCTCTTCTCACTCACAGCACCCAAGGCCCAGTGATTCTCCCTGCACAGCAGTCTTTAATCACAAGTGCATCTCGTTCTCCATAAACACTGCCTCGAGATTCTGGTTCTTCGCATGGGCGTTTTCAGTTGCCCGCCAAAGCTGCCTGCGTGCACACACCCAACATGGAAGCCGAGCTGGTTCCCTGGAGTCAGGATCAGAATGCTATCAGTGTGATTGACTGGGGACCTGGACTTGCCTGGAGTGACCCGGATGGCAGAGAAGGGACTCATCATTGTAGAAGTTACTTTCCTGTTGCTGTAATGAAACGTGTGACCAAGGACACTTAAGGAAGGAAGAGTCTGATTTGCCTTACAATTCTAAAGAGGTAAGAAGAGTCCATCAGAGAAAAGAAGCACAGCAACAAATGACAGGCACAGCAGCAGCAGCAGCTGGGAACTCACATCTTCAAATGCAGCACAAAGGGGGAAGGGAACTGGAGATAGGGTGAGGCTGTATAATCTCAAAGCCCACCCCAGTGACATACATCTGCCAACATCTTCCCAACGCTCCCCAAACAGTACCACTAACTGGGAGACAAGTGTTCAAATACCCAGGCTAATGGGAGTTATTCCTCATTCAAACCGCCGGCGTCATGGACTCAGTACTCATTTTAAGCCCTGACTATAGGGGCAGGAATGGAAGTGGAGTAGCTGTGGATACTTGAGATTCATCTTCCTCTTTGGATCAGAAAACCTCATTGCTTCCTGCTTCCCGGACCCACTGGGGCAGAGGCACTGCCAGCCTCTCTGATGGATGAGGGCATAAGGCCTGATGTCAGGGATGTGACAAACGCTAAGACCTAGCACCTTGGCTCTAGTGCCAGTGTTCCTGGAATAGGGACGCATACTGCAAGGGAAGCCAGCAAAGGACTGGATCCTAGCTAAGCCCCAGGAGCAATGATTGACTTGGGCAAGTCCACTACCCCTTCTGAGCCTCAAACCCATCATTTGTCAAATAGGAACAATGCTTTGAAGGTTGGGTCCTAACTGATTCTGAGGGTTGGAGAACCATGCCCATGCCAGTACATAGAATTTGCTCTATACATGAAGTCTGTTAACACTGTGGAGCAAGACACACACAGTAGTAACCAGTGCGATCCTCCTTGGCCACACAAAGCAGTGGCCACGGCTAGCTCTCCATGGCTGACTCACATTGCTATAGACAGCACAGGCCTAGGAGGATTCCCAGACAGCTGTCTTGGCTCTGCTTTTAGTTTTATGTTCTATCACTCACCTCTCATATCAACCCACTGCAGCTATGAACTGACCTGCACCCCCCCCCATATGTGTCTACCATACAGTGCAGCCTGGAAGGAGTCTCGAATGCAGAGGTGAGGGGGTGGGGACATTGATGGATGTCAAAAGGACCAAGGAAGGTGTCATGAGCCAGATAGATTTTTGCAGTCTATTGATTTTGGAAGGCTGTTTGCACAAGTCATCTAAGGGTTCTTCCAGGAGGTCAGCCCACAGTGCGGCGCCTGGAAAAATAAAGCAGAACACTTGTTAATTCCTTCTGTGGCTCTGGGACCACAGGGCTGTGCCAGGCCCTCCTCATCGACTGCAGGGCTCGTTCCACACCTTAGTTCCCCTGGGGAACCTAAGCAGGGCAGCGATTCCTTGCTTCTGTTTCAAAAATGGTGAACACATGAACAGACCAAGAAGACTTGTGTTAGAAGTAACACCTGATTCCATTTTTCCCACCTGCATCTCCCTTCTGCTTAAATGTGTGCTTTTAATATTTATACGATGGCTTGCACAATGGGCCTAATATAATCTTTTATTATTTTATTTTTTAAGGCAGGCTATCACCCTATAATCCAGACTGCCAGGCTAGCCTAGAACTCACTATATCGTCTAGGCTGGCCTTAAACTCCTGGTGATTCTTCAGCCTCAGTTCCTAGGTGCTAGAATTTTAGACATATACTATCAAAGCTTGCCGAGTTTGATAAAATGTCATGGACAGTCTTGCCCTCTTACAGATGTCAGTCACCATACCCAGACCAGTGTCTTATGTTTAGACCAGTGACCTGCTGGGGAGACCCTGCTGGACTCACTTCCTGTCTTGACTGAAATTCCTATAGTCTTCTACATGGACAGGGCAGACTGGAACAGAAGGCAGGTAGAGTCTTCGATCCAGCCTAGGTTTCCCCTGTAAACAGTAATGTCAGCTTGGAAGATGCATCTTTGCATTTTGCAGTGAATCAAGAAAGCAGATCTAGGGTTGAACCTCAACCTGACCTACTCACTAATCCGTTCTAAGCAGTCAGACCTCTCCAACTTGGTGCCCTGATGTAGGAATGTTCCCACTCTGCGGGACTGCTGCAAGCCTGCTGTGTTGACGTAAAGAGGAGGGAACACTACCTCCAAGACCACGACACAGGCTTTGCTTCTTACTCCGAAGAGAAAATTGGCAAATGACTCCCACGCTATGTGCTGTCATGGGGCCCATGAGTCATGGATGGCTTTGATACTTGCAAAAAGGCTCAAAAAACTCAATAGTATTTCTTGAGACCTGAAAATTAGGTAAAGTTGAAAGGCCAGTGTGTTGTGGATAGCCCTGGCCTTGTATTTGGATGATAATTTCACTCCTCAGAGGGGCTGCAGATGAGGAGTTGCCTTGTGAACTTTCTCTCCACCATAATTTTTCAAATAAAGGCTTGAGCCAATGATTGGGGTGAAGAAGGGGGAGGAGCTGAGAGTTTGGGGGAGGAGAAAAGGATCACCTGAGAAGGGGGAGGAGCTACGGAGGATCAATGGGGAAGGGGGAGGAGCTACAGGAGTTTTTGGCTGGAGAGGCTGCAGAGAGAGAAGCTGAGAGGCCTGGAGAAACCTCAAGTTATATGGGATAATATAGATGGGAATAGAGTAGTGTAGTGCATTCTGGGCTTATAGTTTATATTGTTACTGATTGAGTTGAGATTTCTTTTGCCAGATAATTGGGTTGGAAACATATAGCAACACCAGTGCCCTACAACATAGGCTGTAGGTGAGCTCCTTCATCCCCTCAGTGCCTCTGGAGCTGAGCAGAGCACTCCACACAGACTACAAAGCCTGTGGTGCCTGTGGTGTTTATTCTCTGGCTCCTTACCAGGCCTCAGCTTAGATGTCTGTTCTGTACTAATTAAGAGAACTCTTTAGATTCTTGGATATAGGGGCTTTCTATCCTTCGTGACACATCAAAGAAATGAAAACTGCAAATGAATTCAACCGGCCAGGCTGTTCCCAAGTCTTTATCCTCTTCACAAACCCTTAACAGAGCTGGCCCTTGGCTATTGTTCTGAAGAGGGCCACTTCCTAAGAGCCTTGTTCTGAGAGACAACTTTTCTCAGAAGAGCATTCTGCTCTCACCTCTGGCATTTTGAGTCAAATCACTCCCCGTAGAAGTGCTGAAGTCACATGGAAGCAGTCACGTCTGAATCAGCTATATGACTGGCAGCTGGGGCCAAACATGCATACGTTGCAGAAATGTACATGTTGAAATCTATGAAATATACCAATTAGTTCATTTACCAGGCATGGAGGAGTTCTCCATGGACACCCTAAAGGTCCCCTCCTCCACCCCATCCCTGTCTCCCTGTGCTCATGCTTCTGTTCACAAGGAAATGCTGATGAGATTGCATGGTGCAAAGCCATAGAATCTCACTGACTTAAGGAAGTTTGAGTGAGCTAGCAGGATTATTACCACACAAGCAGAAATTCACATCAGGAGGCAGCTCTTGGGTCTAAGCCCCGAGGCCCAAGGCTGGAGTCACTTGGTGATGCCACCACAGCCTGCCGGATTCAGGTCAGAGAGAAACAAAGCGATTTTGAGAAGGGTCATGACAGGCTGTGGACAGGAAGGAGGGAGGAGTGGAAGTATTGTGTATGAGTGAGGCTCAGCCTCCTGCTGAGGGTGCTGACTGAGGCGGCTCGAGAAAGCTTGCAAAGTCACTTCGGACCCCCTCGCTGTGGTCAAGACAAGCAGCTCAGTGTTTTACACATGCTTAGTGGAGTCAAATGTCAACCACAGAGAAGGCTGGTTACCTCCTGTGGGTAGAAAATCACAAAGACAAGACGGCTTGGCTGTAAAAGTGATCAGTTGTTAGACTATGGAGATATGTTGGTCACCAGAGCACAAGCATGATGGCCTGACACAAGAACTCACATTAAAAAAAAAAAAAAAAAAAAAAAGCTCGCCTTGGTACTGTGTGTTTTCAGTCCCAGTGCTGAGAGGCAGAGACAAGGGCCTTGGGGCTCACAGGCAGCTTGGCCTACTGGCTGAGTTCCCGACCAATGAGAGACCCTGTCTCAAAGAACAAGGTAGACTGCCTGTACCTAAGGAACTATGGACAGGGTTGACCTCTGGCCTGACACACACATGTGCACATACGTGTACTGGCATGCACTTGTGTAGCCCACACAAAACCGATAAATTATCCTTAAACCTGACTATGAACATCTGTGCAGTGGCCATGAGGGATCAAAGAAACCCCCGCCTTTGAGCAGCAGTTACCCAAATAAGACAGCAAAGTCCTCCTCTAACTGTGGCACGGGGTGAGAAGATCCTCGGTGCTGAGGGCACTCCACTCCTCCCTCCCTCTCCACATAACACTTCTCTTGATTGTCCTGGCTCACTCTCTGTATTAGTCTGGGCTTTCTGGAAAAAATAGTCACACAGTTAAAGAGGTTGGCTAGCCTAGAGTGCAGGGTGGTCTGGCAGCTGGAGATCCAAAGAAGTCTGTTTTTGAAGTTCAAGTCTCAGGGATGTCTACTGGAAGACCGTTCTCTGTTTGGAGGATGTTGCTTTCTTGCTCCATTCTGGCCCTTGACCGATTGCACAGGACCCACCCATGCTATGGAGGGCACCCTGCTTTTTTCAAAGAATAGTGATTTTTTAAAATGCTAGTCTCATCCAAAAAAAACCACCCTCCCAGAAACATCCTGCGTAATGTTTGGCCCCATCTCAGAGTGCCATTCCTAGCCAAGTTGACACACACAAGTTAGCCAACATAGTCAGCATTTTGTGAGGACCTATCGAGGGGTGGTTCTTATGGTAATTGCTAGCCTAGTATATGTTAGTTGGAAATAATGGCTGAGAGTTAACATGTACAAAGATGGCAGCCCTGAGGGTCAGACATCTGCCACTGTGTTTCGGAGCAGGGAACGGCTCCAGGAGAACAAAGAGCTCTGAGAAATCTTCACTTAGCAGAGAGGCTGGACCTGGGTTTTTTAGAAGCTTTGTTCTCATGGGAACAATGCCTCAGTGTTGTACGGTATCCAAACATGCTGCAGGTTCTGCATGGCAGGACACAGGGATACAGGCCAGAGACGGCCACTTATGGAAGGCCTTGGTGTGCCATGCAAAAAGTTCTCAGTTTTTACAACTGAGTGCTGTCCAAAGCTCTTAGATGCCCTGTTTGATTATCCTGTACCCCACTGGTCTCACATTAGGGGGTAGCCAGTTTACAGAGCAGCCCCTCGGAGGGCGTTCTCATTTCTTCTGCAAAAGGTTCTCATGTCAAAACCAAGTTTATGAGAGTTAAGAAATGAATGTCTCCTCCTGCAGAGGACTGGCCCTAGGAGGGAGAGGCCCCCTCAGGCAGGAAGATGCTGAGAGGCCAAGGAGGCAGCCAGCCTGCTTGGTGGTAGAGAACAGTCCAGAATTTTCCAAGGAGAGAGCCAAGGGTGGAAACGGCCTTCAGACACTTCTTCCGACCCTCTGGGCAGGCAGGGCACATGGTGCCAGACCCAACACTGACAAAGTGACCCAGTGGAGCATTGGACTCAGCAGCCGGCCCTGGGAACCTGGCCACAGGTCAACAACACCAGGGGATAGAAATACCCAGAAGGGACCAGTGGGGACCGGGGGTTGGATATGGGAAGCTGCTTCCAATGATCCCACTGGGAAGCAGCTTTGCATGGGGACAGGGCTCCAGCATTTGCCTGTGGGCCACTTTGAGAGCATTGCCAAGTGTCAAGCACACAGGCTCTGCTCCTTTTCCAGCTGTTCCACAGAAAACTTGTCGTCAAGGAATACCGAAGCAGGAACATTGGTAATTCTATTGGGAATGCACCATCATGATAGGTAATTTGAAATACTCTCCTTCTATTATCCTGACAGTGACAGGGGAGCTCAGGTTCTCCTGTGTAGAGGAAAGGCAGATGACATCAGGAGAGGGAGTCAATTCACTCACAGCATCTTGATTCCGGGAAGCCAAACTCTTCAGACTCCTTCTAAAACTAGTGTCTCTTGCTGGCTCCTCAGCTCTGGTGGTTCCATCAGTGGATTATCAAGCATCTATACGTATGTTTGTCTGCATTTTCCTGAGCCTTAGGGACACACCAGTGAACAGAATCCATAAACATCCCTGCCTATGCAAACCTTGCATTTGAGCTGGAGCTGGGGTTGGGGAGATAGGAAATACACACACTGTGACATAGGTAAATTATACCGAAGGGGACCAGAGTGTAGCCAGACGGAGCAGAGGAACACCAGCAGTTCTCAACCTGTGAATCTTGACCATTTTGGAGGTTGATCATCAGATAGCTTGCATATCAAATATTCACATTACAATTCATAACAGTAGCAAAATTACAGTTATAATGTAGCAACAAAAACTGGGAACAGGGGAGAAGGCACAGTGTATATTGTAAAGGTAGATACTCTGAAATCCTGCAAAATCCACCACCTTGGGGACTCGCTTTGCTAACAAGAGAGCACGGGGCTTCCCTGTAGATGAAGGTATTTCCACCCAGCTTACCTACCTGCCTGTGTGCATCCTGCCAGTCTGCTCTGCATCTGGCCTTCCCTTTGTGTACATTACTTTCTCCCCCAGCTCCTCCCTGCCCCCACCAGCTTCCTCTCACTTGAGTTGCTCCTAAGAAACTTCTTGCTGGCCTAATCCCATCTGCTTCCTGATACTGGAGACTTCATGAGAAGGAAGAAGGATAATTTGGTGGTGAAGCCCCTACGTAGAGCAGAGACTTATTCAAGTAAGTGCCAAGCAGTCCTTCTGCTTGGGTTGGACGTGCTGGCTGGACACTCTGCTGTCCGACATATCTTCTCTGTCACTTCTGAAGTGTCTGATCAACTTAACTCCTTGGTGCCAATTCTGCTGCCATATCTCATTGTCTTGTTGATCCAACGGATGGAGGCCCAGAAGCTGTTCTCACTCCCATCCACAGGCCCTCCTGAGAGGCATAGCAGGCCTGAGCTTCTCTGCTTCTCCTTTTCCTGACTGAAAGTCACCCTAACTTGGAGATATACATACCCTAGAGGTCACATGGACATAAGTGTGACATAGATATCATGGCCCCTGATAAAACCACTGGGAAGTCCCTTTAGACCAGCAGTTCTCAACCTGTGGATTGTTTATCAGATATGTTGCATATCAGACATTTATGTTACAATTCATAACAGTAGCAAAGTGACAGTAAAGAAGTAGCAACAAAGTATTTTTATGGTTCAGGGATCACCACAACATGAGGAAGTGCATTAAAGGGTCACAGCATGCGGAAGGTCGAGAGCTGTGTTCTAGACTGTTACTTTTGGATCACCACCCTTGGTTACCGGTGACCAGATAAGGACCTAGCTGCCCATCCCATCTCTGTCTTTGCACCCTCCTATCTATGCAGACCCAGTGACTGGCATCCTCTAAGCATGCCACCCAAGTTCTGGCTTTTGATTCCAACTAGTTTCTTAGAAACACTTTCATAGAGTCCAAGGCTCTAGAAGACATACTGAAGCTTCCAGGCCTATCTTCCATTTCTGGAATATTATTTCCTGCCTGTGAAGGGCTACGAGGGGTCAGGAGGTCAGTCACCACGGCCACTCTAGAATGATGAGTAATCGTTCCGAGTACTTGAATCTGGCTAATGATAAGAGAGCAGCAAAGCTCAGATATGAGACGTGCAAACTCTGCCTCCGCTGCCGAGCCCTGCAGGCCTGGAGCACATTACACTTCTCTGGGCTATAGCACTCCCATCTGCTCGATGTGGAGAATCATGGAACCAATGCTCCCCACCCTGTCACCCAGGCTGAGTTCATAATTCGAAGCTCTTAACACAGTTAACAGGCACAGGCAAGCACTCTGTGTTGACTAGCCACTTAGTAAACATCTTACCTACCTGTCACTAATTATTGAACTGCAAGCTGACTCCAGTGTCACTCCAGCAAATACTTATGAAGAGATACACTACCCAGGGCCTTGGGAAGCTTGTTTTCAGCTTTGGATTCTAAAAGAACCTTAAACTCACACCTGAAATCAGAAGCTGCAAGAATAAACCAGGACCAGTGCATGCCAGCCCGGCATTCATCAGTTTGGACGGCTGGCTGTACTGACGTCTCTTTCCAGTCCTTTCCTCTGCTCCCTCGCCCCTTCTCTTTTGCTTGATTTCATTGAGATGAGGGTCTCACAGAGCCCAGCTCTACCTTGGACCACACAGCCAATGCTGGTCTTGAGCCCCTTTCCTTTCTCCTCTGGGGATTACAGGTACCACCACCCCAGCACCTACTGGGTCTCTCAGCATCATGATCCATCCCTTTTATTTTTTAATGTGCAAACATGAGTTTCCCAACCTCAGAGAGATTCTCCTTGGTAACCACAAGCTGAAGAACTTAATACAGACCTGTTTTTATCTCATCTATAGTTCCTGTTCAACTCTGGTCCACAACCCAATTTTTTCTCATATTACTGTCCTCTAATTCAGTTCAGATTAGGCACTACACCTACTTGTTCTAATGTACTTAGGAACTCATGATTCCACCATCAATGAGGCCCCGTCCCTAATATTTGTCGGAAGAGAAAGAGGTACTAGAGAGGTTCATGTACCATATCTCTAAATGCATGAAGATTAGCTTTAAAAAACCAACTGTTTTCTACTCTTACCTTGACAAACATGCTTTCATAATAGCCTGGAAGCCCGTGTTTAAATGTTGCCTTCTTGAACTCTGTGTTAGAGTCAGTGCTGTAGGAACAGCGGACTGACCTCTAGCCTCTTCCTTCAGCTCTGGCTCCCTCTCTTCTCATCAGCTCTGGCCACTGGACAGGGCCTTACCTGCTATGAAAACTCCAGTCTGCATTCCCAAGGGCCATCCACTGACCACCAACAGCATGGGCCTCAGTATAGGCTCTAAAGTACCTATACTAGTGACGTGATCTATCCTCAGGAGCACCAGCACATGGAAGGAACTGCAAAGGCCTTAGAAATGAGTACTTGGGTCCTCTGGGACTGAATATATTGGTTGCTATGTCTTTGTAGCATCATCCAGAAGGAAAAGAAGGCTCCAGGTGGACGTGGCCTTTAGTCTCCCATACCACACCCCAAGAAGGAGAGTGCAACTGTTGAGAACCAGAGAAGGATGGTTATACTTGGGTCAGAACAAGGGTCTCCGTGCCTGGGCCTTAGGATTTCCTATTTTTAAGTGCCTCAGGCTAATGAAGAATGCAGAATCACCTACCCTACATGAGACCAGTGCTTAGGGACTGAGTGAGCCCATAGTGTCACCAAGTTTTCAGAAGAGTCACCCCTTCCTCTGGCCTTAGAGTCCTTTGCTTTCCCCTAAGGACACGATTACTTTACTAGGAATATTTGTGTGTCGTCATTACATATTACATGCCTTGGTATCAGGATCCATGCCTGCTGCCCTGTGTTTCTTACCCCTTAGTGCATAATCTTTCAGAGTAGATCATCTGAAAAAGAGTAGTGTGGAAGTACACGAAGGCCTGGGCCACGCCCTAGAGATGGATGGATGAGACAAAGAAGGCTGGATGAATAGATGGCTGCTAAGCTAGATGGATCAGTACACTGGATGGGGTAGGTGATGACTGATACCAATGGCAAGTTGACAGGGTCGACTGTCACCTAGGAGACAACTTTCTAGACTTTCTGTGAGAGAATGTCTACATTCTAGATTGGGTTAACTAAAATGGAAAGGCCCAGTGGTGAAGTGGGTTCTCCTCGACAGGCTAGATAGGAGAAAGTGAACTGGACGTTATCAGTCATCTTCTTCTGCTTCCAGACTTTAGACATCATGAGACCAGCTGTCTCATGCTCCAACTGCCATGCCCTCCCACTGTGGCTGACTGTATCCCCTCAAACTGAAGCAGAAGAAGCCCTTCTTCCCTTAAGATGTTTTTATCATAGGACTGAGAAAAGTAGTCAGTAGAGTAGATAAGTGTATATGTTTGAGGGATGGTTAGGTGGTGGCTAGATAAAAGACTGGACAGGCAGATGGTGGGCGGATGTCCATTCTTATCCCTCCTGGACAGCAGGACCAGGTAAAGGCAACGACAGGTGCTGACAGCTTCAGGGGAAACCTTGAAGTAACTCTGAGATGCTCCACCAGAGAATCTGAGCAGCGGAACTGGCAAGAGAATCTAACGTTTTTGTCTCCAAGAGCCACCGCTCTGTCATGAAACGCATCAGCTTCTAACCTGCGGCAGTAAAGCTCCGTCCTTGGCATAGCAGACAGTCTGCCCACCGTTGCTACCTGACACCTGTACACCGGGTCCCAGGCCTTCAGCTTGACAGGGGAAGGGACTCATGCCTGTCGCGTGTGTGTCCTGATCCTGTTCCCACTGAATGACTGAGATGCAGTGTCAGCCAGGTGGCAGGACTCTGATGCTCTGAAATTGGGTCACCAACAAGTTATCTCTCCAAGTTTCCCAGAGAAATGTCTTACCTCATACCTAAGAATTACAGCACACACACACACACACACACACACACACGGAAGAAGAAGGAGAAAGAGGAAGAAGAGAAGGAGTAAGAAGAAGAAATAAGGAAGGAAGGAAGGAAAGAAAGAAAGGGAAAACATTCTCATTAGCTATCCCTGCTGTCCCAACTTTCAGTAAAAACTTAGGGCATAAAAGCCAGCCTTCCACATGTGCCCAAACGATTCACAGATTCCAAACAGCAAGAAAGGCTAGGAAGTGGCCACATGCAATAAATTAAAAAAAAAAAAAAAAACAGAAATGAAGACAAAGACAGAAAAAAGACAAAGAAGATTAATTGCCCATGGAAATAAAAGATGGTCAGGGTGCCTCGATCCTATGCACCAGTGGGAAAGGGTTTTCAGAAATGCCACATTAGTGTCTCAGAGACCTGGGACGAGGCTCCCACTGTGACATCAAAGTGCTGGATCATGTGGCCAGTAACTGGGATGCGGGGAGGGTCTAATAATAGCCCTGTTCTTGCTGCCTTCGCATATTTGAGCACCAAGTCCTGCCCTGAGGAAGCTGGCACACAGCCAGGGCCTCTCACGGTAGCCCTATTGTGCTTACAAGGCTTTTTAGTGCTGGGGAGGACCATGGGCCTGGGACAAGGGGGTGGTCAGGATGCTGGCCTGGAGACAGAGTGAGAGAAAGCTAAAAGCAATGAACTCCCTCCCATCCTTCTCCCAGCCCTCTCACATCTCTGCGCCAGGTCCCGCCTGCTCTTCGGCTGGGTCTGGCAGCCAGCTCTCCACAGAGCAAACAGGACAGGAAACAGCAGCAGGTCTGCAGCTGGGTGCAGAACTGGGCCCCAGGAGGCTGGAGTAGGAGGAAATTTGTTTTGGATGTAGGACCCAGATTGGGGGCTGGGGAAGATAAGAAGATGCTCTGATCTAACTGGAAAGGAGTTGTCCTGAGCTGAAAGTGTGGGATTTCCCTCAGCTCCGTGGCCAAAGCTGCCTCCGCTTCCTGAGCGAGCTGGCCACAGGACATGACACCAGTGCACCCTCCAGGCCAGCAGTTCAGGAATGCTAGGACTCGATCAGTAGACCTGTGATCTGTCACTGCCTGTCCAGTTTGGCAGCAAGAAGCCACTTGTGGCTACTGAGCCCTTAAAAATGAGGCTTGTCCAACTTGAGCTGGACCATGACTATAAAACACACGATGGGGTCTCAAAGAGCTAAGGTGGAAAAAAAAAGAGCACCATGTCTCATGGTTGACTATCACAAGGACTACATACTGAGGTGGCAACATGTGCATGTGTGGATTAAATTTAAGATCTAAAAAAGAAATCTCATCCCACTATTTCTTTGTATTTTCTTCCATGCGGCGATTAAAAACTAAAAACCACACATGTGGAGCACACTATGTCCCTGCTGGCAGCACTGGCCTATAACCTAATTTAGCATCTTTGCCTCCAAGTTGCCATGATACTATCCGACTCAGTAAGAGACCAAGCTGCAAGACATCGTTAAAATGACAAAGTGCTCTCTCAAAACATTACTGCAAATCAGTCTCCTGTTGAACTCTCTTGTGTGTGCCCTTATATGTGTGTTCGTGTGCGTATGTGCATGTGTACAAATGCATATAAGGATCAGGGGTAGAGATATAGGGTGTCTTCCTCAGTCACTCTCGTGTGTGTGTGTGTGTGTGTGTGTGTGTGTGTGTTCCCGGGAGGAGGTGAAGTGAGTGTGGAGGGGTAATGTTGGTAAAGCTGTTAGGCATTTCCTTTGAGTGCTCAAAAGCCAGGATTCAGGACTGGGCTCCTGGTGAGAGAGGGCTTGTAGTCTTAAGTCTACCAGCAACCTGGGCTTCATAAAGAGACAGCTTTAGAGAACTGGAAAATTGAGAAGTTGGAGCTTGGAGCCTGCCCTCTGTGGGTACAGCAGTTACCAGCTAAGCCAACTCTGGCCCGACTCTCCAAGTGTATGGTGACAAGCATCCATGCAATAAACAGAAGTCTCAGCCATTCTGTGCCACCATGCCTGTGCCTGGAGCCTGCGTGACACCCCAGGTCTGCCCAAAGATCATAGTCCTTTCCCTCCTAGAAGCAGGCTCCCTAAGGTGCCGGTGCTCCTACTGTGAACCCACGAAGCTTGGCCAAGGGTCCTCGGTGTGTCTGCCTCTGCTGGCTGTGGTATCTTTGCCGTGGTGCTCTGCTTGCTAACCGTGACCCCGTGGGAGCAGGTGCTCCGGTCCCCAAGGCCTTGCTGCTACTCCCACAGGTGGCAAGTGTGGATCCTCCTTCCCCGGCTTGTGCATCTGTGCCTACTGACATACAATGACATATCATCCTGCATGAGACAGCCCTTCCCAGGCTTTGTCCGTAACTTTTGTGACATTCACAGCTTAAAGCAGTTGAAGGAAGCTCTCTGCTTCAGTTTGTCAGTACGTTCTACAGTGGTCATAAGAAGCCATCTTAGAGTCCCTGGATGCTGTAGTCAGCCCGGTGCAGACAACTAGTGGTTTCTAGGGCCACCCGGGTATCCATCAGTCTGAAACCTCTGGTCTAACCTTAATAAGGAAGCCCTCAATTTCAAGGTCACTGTGATTCTGAATGGCAGCATGTTCCTGTAATCCATTCGCTGGCCTCAAGGACGTATCTACTAACTCTGGCTGTGTAGAAAGCACCCCTCCCTTTCCAAGTGGGTTTCTCTCCCAAAGGTGTTGTCATTAGCAGGATGACAGTTCTGATGGCAACACTTGGATTTCCCCTCCCTTAGTTTATCTCTCTTCCCTGCCCATAGGATTTGTTTCCTCCAGGACTCAGGGCCTAACCAGAAGCCTGTTCCAGAAATGAAGTCCTGGGACACCAGTGGGATGTGACCTGAAGACCAGGGTCCTGGAAGTTGGGGGATTAAAACTGTCTGTCACTCTAACCTCAGTGACCGGTTCCTGGCCTTCCTCCTCCTCCCCACAGGGAATGGAAAGGGCTCAAGGAGTTTGCCTCAGGCCACAGTTAGAGAAGTAGAATTAAGAAGGGGGCTGAGCCTCAAAACAAATTCAGTGATGTTTTATAGACTTTTCTTCTCACTTGGCTTTATTTTGTTTTTTATCTTAATTGTCCTTGCTTGTATATCTTGTTTTTCTCTTTTTGTGATAAATTTTTGTTTTCTGTGTGTGTGTTTCTTTTGTTGTTTGCTCATTTTTATTTTTGTCTGTTAAAGAGAGAAAGAGGAGAGAGGAGAGACATGGAGTTGGGAGGGTGGGGAAGTGGGGAGGAACTAGGGGAGGGGAAAATCAAGATCAGAGTATGTTGAATGGAAAAAATATTTTTTCAATTAAAAAAAAAGAATGGGAGGGAAATAAATGGCACCACAATAAATTTTGTCTTATTAACAAACAGAAGAGAAGAGACATGGATCATCTAACTATAGACCATGTGAATCATATTTTCCCCCTTGTCAACCTAATGTGGATGGAGCCAGCCAAATATCCCAGAGTGTGAGATTCAACTGGTGATCAATTAGCCAGGCCTGGTGGTAAAAGCCTATAATCCAGGTACTCAGGGAAGTCATGGGGGCAGGAACTAGGGGGAGCAGGTCACATTGTATCCACAGTCAGGAAGCAAAGAAAGGTAAATGTTTGTGCTTAGTTCACTGTCACCTTTTGTGGTCTAGGATCGCAGTCTAGGGAATGGTGGCACCCACAGTAGGCAGGTCTATCCATCTCCAATAGCCTAGTACAGGTAATCCTCTACAGGAATGTTCAAAGGCTCATAGTGCAGGTGATTTGAGATCTCATCAAGTTGACAATTTAGATAAACTATCACATCCAGATATCCATGTTATCCGTGCAGCAACAGGGTGAAGGGAAGAGAGATGAGTCTGAACCCTCAGAAAGGTCTTCTGAAGTACTTAGTGTACCACTGTCGTCATGAAGTGACCCTTCAAAGAACATCTCTGGCAAAGGTGACAGTGACTAGGGAGAACTCCGATATCTGTTTCTGGCTGGGCTTTTCCAAATTAACCGTATTCTAGAGCCATGGCTACTTATATGTTCATTGGCCTGGAAAGCACTTGTTTGCCCATGGGAGAGTTTGCACAGCATCCTGATGGCTGCTGGGTAACTCTAGACTACTTGCTGGATCTCTCTATGTCTTGATTTCCTTATTTGTAAAGCAGGACCAACCACTGTACTGACCTCACGGGATGTCATGCCAGCCTGCCTGCCTAGTTTAGTCCAGTTTCTACTGTCCCCAAATACTCAAGGCTGATCATGGCTAAAGAAGAGTATGGAAGATGCTCAGTGGAAGAGCTCTTGCCCAGAATGCACAAGGCTCTGGGTTTGAACTCCAGCATCATTGACAGTTTGGGGCACTCAAGAGTAAGGTGCTGGTGCTCAGGTCTGGTGAGGACTCACCCCTTTAGCTGCAACCCATGGTGCATTGTGTTACAGTGAGAGGGCATGTAAGAGGGGGCCGTCACATGACAAAAAAGCAGATAGAGAGTGTGGGAAGGAACCAGCCATGTTCCTTTATAACCACTCACTCTCTTGGGACCTCTCTATGGCCCCATAATCTCTTCTGAGGGCAGGGACTCCCCATGACCTAATCACCTTTTGCTAGACCTCACTTCTTGAGGTCTCCATCACTTCAACACTACTATGTAACTTCCCATATATGGAAGACAAACCACATTTAAACAGTAGAACCTGAAAAAAGTTCCCTGTTCTTTTTGTGAATCTGATATGAGGCCATAGAGAGGTGCCCAGCTGATGGACAGAAAAGCTCCTCCTTATGGGTGAGTGACTGCTAGCTGTACCTTCTGGCCAAGGGCCTGCTTCCCCAGTCCTGACAGACTGCCTCTTCGTTCTTCAAACCCTGCTGCAGGCCTTCCTTAACACAACCTTCGACATCTACGGTGGTCAGTGGTGAGAAATGCAGATGGTCAATGTGTTTCCAGAACCTTCTTTAACAAGAGCCAAGCTCAGCCAGCAAGTGGGTGGAAGTAGCCAACCAGTGACTTACATGAAAAGATGTTCCACCTTCCTCGAGAAGGAAGACGGCCACACTCAATAATCCTTAGATAATCTATCTTACCTCTCAATTAAGGAAGCCTGGTAACAACAACCTAAGAACTAACCATGTAGGTTATTGCTGCAGGAGGAGTCTGGTAAAGTCCCGTGATCCACGGGGGGGGGGGGGGGGGGGGGCAGCGGGATGGAGAGTGGGGGGGTAGGTGGGGGGGGTACTAAAGACAAAGAGGAAACTTGTACCAGAGGCATTTTCTCATAAATCACATGTAACAGTCATGACAATAGAGTGCTAACCAAGTGTGTGGGGGGAGCGGTTTGGGCATAGCTCCACAGTATGGGCTCGCCCAGCGTGTGCAAGGTCTTGGAATTCATCCCCAGTGCTGAAAAAGAGGTTGGGGGTGGGCGGGTTATGGGGACTTGAGAGTATGAATGGAATCTCTTTGAAGTACCCCCACCAAATCAGAGCTGTAGTCTCCACCTCTGGGGAGGAAGCTCCACCCAGGGTGTGTGCACACTCTGGGTACCTCTTGGATTTCTCCTCTGAAAACTGTGTCCCATTGCACCGAGTGGCAGGATCCGAGCAGCTGAGAGCATTTATCTGCAGCACTGGAGTAACAGAACAAGCAGAGGCAACGTTCGACCTACGAAATTCTATGGCTTTTTTGGCCAATAAATCAATATGACCCAAAGCCTATTAACACACATCGAAATCAGCTTAAAGTTTGGCAGGGGAGTTCTGGAAGCTCTTCCCTCAGGGCCACATGGAAAGTTCCAGTTAAACTCTCACCCAGTCGTTTTGAGGCCAGCTTCTAAACGAAGCTGGGTGGAGGCATCAAATAAGATCGCGTTCGGTTTCCAAATCGAAGCAGCTCTGCTGGAGCTGGGGCGCTGCCTGGGGATCAGCCACCAACCAGGCTGATCCCAACACTCACCAGGGTGAGTCTCTAAAACTGTGATGTGACCGTGACGTTGATCTCTAGCTTGGTTTCCCATATCAGAAGCGACCCTACACCTATCCTCTGAACCCAGCCCTTGTCGCAGGAACTGCCCTAACTTGTAGATAAGTCAGACAGCCTCCCAGCCAGGAGTCTAGTGCCCTGCCTGATCCAGCGCTGGACACCAACCTCCAGAATGGTCCTGTTAAGGGGGTCAGCAGGTAAAGGTACTAGCCTAGCCTGATAACCAGAGTGCGGTCCCCCTCGGTAGAAGCAAGCCAACTCTCTATCTCCCTCAAGTCACCCTAGGACTACCCAGCTGTAAATAAATGTAATCAATTTTTCAGGAATGAGGAAGCCTGTATCCCATGTCCAACTAGGCTGCTCTGGTTAAAAGCCCAGTTGGTCACAAAGCAAAACCAAGAAGATTTGAAAGCGGGAAAGGAGCTTGGTGAGAGGAAGGTAAGAGAGCGCAGCGGGGGACAAGTGTGACCAGAATGCATTATAAACATGGATGAAATTGTCAAAGAATATTTTTTTTTAAGGAGGAAAAGTTTAGGCAGAAGAATTTCAACAGTGTTTGTGTGAGTGCGAAAGCGGTCTGGAATGGCCAGAGCGCCAAGGGAGGCTCCCGCGCGCACGCGCAGATTGCAGTTAGATATGGAAGCAGGCAGGAAACGCCTTGACAATCCTGCATTTGCCAAGTGTGGTTTGCTCCCTTGGAAAGACTCCAGCTGGAAGGTCTGTGGAGGTTTCTGATTGGTTAAAACCAAGTATCCGCTCGTTTCTATTGGGCCTCAGTTTACTTCCTCCAAGCCCAGGCACTGGAACCAATGCAGCTAGTGGCCTCCCAAATAAACTTAAAAGAAAAGAAGGCTCGCAAGAGTGGATTCCTCAAAGTACGCAAAGAAGGAGTCAGGGCGTGTGACGCAACCTGCCGCCCTCCCAGGTACAGGTTACCTTCAGTGGTGCATAGAAGAGACGCTTATCAAACAATCTTTGTAATTGGCATCACATGGTCCTTATCAAGGTTTCCTCCTAAAGGGTGTGGCCTCCCCCTGGCTCTAGGACTCAGACCTAGGACTGAGAACAGGTAGGAAAGAAGTTAAAACAAAAAAAATGGCCTCAAAGGAATTTGTTTTTTGTTGAAGATGGCGTCTCACTAGATAGCCTCAAACTCACAGAGATCCTCCTGCCTCCTCACTGCATTAAAGTCATATCCAATGACCTCCAGGTCTGAAGTCCGGCTGAAAAGTAGATGAGATGTAACCGGCCAGCTGCGGGAGGGGCGCGGCAGGCAGGGCTCGAGAGAGGTGGAAGATGGGAAATGGAGTTCCCCAAATCCCAGCCCCTTGGATCCCTGTGGTAAGGCTCCGCCATGTTAGCAGAGACAGGGGAAGACACCCAGAGAGCATCAGAACAGTGGAAGTTAGTCAGCTGCCTTCACAAGCATGAGCGAGCCCTGCTTACCCCTTCCCCAACCTTCCCCTGCCTCCTGTGCTGACTGCCCCCAAATAAAAAGCAGGAGGAGGATACAGAAAAGCCTATGCCCAGATCCACAATCCTTGGGCTGGCCACAGTGGGGTTCAGCATCGGTACCCCCAAATGGTGGAAAAACAGTTTCTTGCAGAAGAACAAGAGAATCAAGCTACATGATGTACTCAAAGCCCAGTGCATTAGCAAGGCTTAACAAAGATTTTATTACTATAAATACCTAGTGTTTGCCTAGTGATCAAGAGGGATAACTCTGGAGTCAGACAGCGAGAGGTCAAATAACCCTGTGCCTCAGTCTTTGTATCTGTGAAATGGGGCTGTGAGGATTACATGAATTACAGTTTGTAAACCATTAAGGCAGTGTGGACACTGGTGCTAAATACTGGCTACAGCCACCAGACAGCACACAGTCAAGGGCTTTGCAATAGGCCCCCCATATGGATACAAGGTTACCTCTCAGCAGCTCAGCATAGAATACAAGTGGTCTTTTTGAATCTGTGTTTTACCAGTCTAATGGAGAGCCACTAGAGAAAAACACAACTTTTTTTTTCTTCACACTCCTAGGAAAACAGCAATTACTGGGTCTTCCAAGAGCCTCCCTCACTCCAATCCAGTGTCACCATGTAGGTGGGGTTCACAGTAATCTGTATCCATCAGCACTGGGTAGGAAAGCGGAGTGAGCCTTGCCGGGGAAAGCCTCTGGTCTCAGCACCTTCCAGCACGACTCCAGCCTGGGCCCAAATAGCATCCTTTTTTGAAAGAAATAAAAACATCAACCAACCTGTATCCCCAGCACTGCTTTGCTGGAACACTATGTAAAGGACTCACAAAAGCCAGCGCACTGGGGCAGGGGTGAAGCAAGGCGCTGTATTATCCACTGATCAAAGGGCGTGTGCTGCAGAGGAAGGTGGGAGGTGCAAGGTGCCCAGGGGAGAGAGGAAAGAGAAGCTGGCAAGCTGGCATCAGGGCTGGCAGGCCCTGCGACAGTTACCAATCCCGTGAGGAACAGGAGGGCGACACAGGGCAAAGACGTTGGATTTGGTTTTCGAAGCCATGGCAAACTTTAGGCACTGAAACCAAACGTGTGTGCCTGGAGACCCAGGTCCTGCTCCGGGGATAGAAAGCAGTGCCTCCCTAATCCCTGGCTGCAGGCTATGGAATTCCTGGGCTCATCCTCTCTCCAGCCCAACCCAGAAACACTGTGACAAATCACTCTAAACCCCCAAGGTCTTGCTGTGAATGTAATCCACATGCAATGTCTGGGCTGCAGCTGCCCGGCAGACAGGGCTGCCTAGTGGCACTGAGGGCTAGGGATTTCATGATCAGTGTCCTCCTGTTCCAACAGTTGATGGCCTCTCCTGCCATAGGATTGGGAAGAGAATTAAGTCATGAGCCAAGATGTTGAGTGCCGAGATCACAGACTGTCTGTAGCCTGTCCATGCGAAAGAAGGCTTTCCCCTGCTTCTCTGAGCCTGTGGAAGACGATGGCCCTGCATAGCCACAGCATACAACAGGAGGGCAGAGTCTCCTGCTCCCAGAGTTCCATTTGCATGTGCCCTAGAGGACCTGGATCTCCAAAAGCTGGCTGGTGGGCGGGGAGAAGGGAGGGCATGAGAAAAGGCGAGGGTTCTGTCTCACTCTCCCACGCTGCTCTTCCGCTGCCCGTCCCCAGACCTGGCTGAGCCCATCCTGCCCCTAAATTTCCACTCTGGATATCTCTATTTCTCCCTCCTTGGTGCTGAGGGATCTGGATGAGACAGGGATTTGTCAGAGCTTTGAATGTCCCAGCTCTGGAGCAGAAAGAGCCCCTCGTGTAAGAAATGGGGTTGGTTCAGCCTCTGCAATTGTGGCTATGGCCTGAGAGGGTCGTAAGCTCCCTCTATGGAAGTCAGTCGTTGTCACAAGCTCCTCAGCACAGGGCAACAGAACTGGGTGACTAAAGATGCATCCGTGGGTCCCCGGCTTCTTAAACAACAGTTTTTCAAAACCCTCTTTGTTTTAAAAACAATTATAACTTCAAAGGCCGTTACAAAACCAATGCAGAGAGGCCCAGGGACTCTTTTTCTCAATGCTAAATTTATTTTTAAAGACAGGCTCCATCTCATGGAACCCAGGCTAGCCTTAAACTCACCCTCTCACTGTCTATATTGCCAAGGATGGTCTTCCTGCCTCCATCAATGTTCAAAGTGCTGGGAATCCAGCTGTGACCCAGCATGCCTGGCTCCCAGAGTTAACATCTTACTGACTGTTCACTGAAATACATCAACATTGGGACACTCCACAGGCTTTACCCTGGTGCCAACGGTGGCATTTTAGCTGCCCTCCTGACACAGCTTTCAAATACCGTCCCACCAGACTATCAGCGCCATTCTTGAGAGTGCTTGATCACCCACGTTTATCAATGGTTGAGGTGATCACCTCTTTACTCTCTGTTCCTGGCCATACCCTGTTCCTCCTCCCTCAACTCAGAGGCAAGCTGAGAAGACAAATACAGGACCTGTATGTATCCATGCAGCCAGGCCCTGGGCAACGGAAGGTGGAATGCTGAACCTCTTCCTCAGGAAGCTTCATCAGTCTGCACCATCCGGTTTAGAGTGATGTGCACCCCAGTTTTATCATCTGCAAAATGGGACGATACCAAAGTCCCATTTCCTCCTTGTTAAGAGAACTCAGTGAGTTAATAACTTTAAAAAACCTGACACATCCCCACTGTATTTGACAGTCTACTGTATTTGATAAATTAATAATAAGAACAAAACACTTATAGGAGATACTTCAAGTGAGCAGAGCTCAAGCTAAGTCTTTTCCAAATAGCCTGGAGTGAACATGCTTTGGGGAAGCATGGGGGTCTTTGATCCAACACTTAATTTATTCAAGGAAGCCTTTAGCATGTGAAATTGATTTAATATGCAAATAGCTGAGACTGATTGAAGACTGTAACCACATGCTTTAAATAGCCGTTGTTTTTTAGAACAGCCACCAGCCCCTCCATGGCATTGCTGGTGAGGCAGGTTCCCTCGTGTGTGTGTGTGTGTGTGTGTGTGTGTGTGTGTGTGTGTGTGTGTGTTCCCCCTCCTTCATTGGTGAATAGCATCTCACGTGCCAGGTCTATTCACAGGCATAGCCCAAGACCATGGTTGGATTTAGATATCTATTATAAAAAGCCCACAATTTAACAATGGTTCAACTTCCAATGTTTTGACTTTACAATCAAACAAAAAATATACAGATAGAACCATTCTGGTTTTCATTTTCAGTCTGGGATTCAGAAATTCAATCTTACCCTTTAGAGTTGGTCTCATGTGAGAGGATCTGCCAAGCTGCAGACTAATATAGGTGCTCTCTGTATATTCACAGCAGTGTAGGCTGGGCTTTGGTGTTCAATGCATTAAAAGAATTTTTAAAAACAGAGTTGTGCTCTGTAGCCCAGGTTGGCCTTGAGCCCCAGATCCTCCTCTCAAGTGCTGCCACACCTGCCTGATATTAAATGCATTTTTGCTCTGCACTTGTTCTGACATCAGTGGAGTCACCAGGATGCAGTGCTGTTGTCTTATGTTGAGGAGTATTTGACCTCCTTCATTGTTGAGGGCTCCACAGGGCCTGCAAAAGACATAGGCAAGATCTTGTTGGAGAAGAGTGTGTGTGTGTGTGTGTGTGTGTGTGTGTGTGTGTGTGTTCCAGGCATATGCACCACTCCTGGCCTTTTGCATCATGTTGAAGCTCTACCCTCAGGTCCTCAGGTTTGCATAACAAGTGCTTCACTGGCTGAGCCATTTTTTCAGTCTGAAAGCTGCAGTTGTCACCAGCTTGTCGAGGAGTCTGGTTCATGTGTGGCTCTCAGGTATGGGTTATGGGTTAGGGACAGATTGGAGGGGGCGAGGGTGGAAGGAATCACTTTCAGATGGTCGAGACTTTAGAAAGCCTTGAAGCAGAGTAAAAGTGGGAACGGATACAGAAGTGTAAGGAGAGAAAACTCCCAAAGTTGAAGCAACTATTTAGATATAAAGAGGAATCCAGCACCTAGGAGGCAGAGACAGGGGAATGGACCTTTGTGAGTTCAGAGCCAGCTTTGACTATACAGAGAATTCCAGGCCATCCAAGGCTACATACTGAGACTGATTAAAATATCAATAACAAAAAATAAATGACATATTGCTACCTGTACCAACATGGCTGAACCGGAAACCATTACATCAAGGGAAAGAAGCCATTGCAGAAAGCCATGTGTTGCCTAATGCTATTTATATAAAATATCCAGTTGGGGGGGGGGGGGAGGCATAGAGACAAAATGCTCATTAGTGGTTACCAGGGGGCTTTGGAGAGAAAGACTAGGGATAACTAACTTGTTAGCCAGAGTACTAGAGATAAGTATCTGGTTAGCCAGAGGACTAGGAATAACTAACTGATTGGCTAGAGGACTATGGATAACTGACCAATGGCTGGGGGGACTAGGGATAACAAACTGGCTAGCCAGAGGATTAGGGATAGCTAACTGGTTAGGTAGAGAGCTAAAAATAACTAACTGGTTAGCCAGGGTACTTGGGATAACCAACTGGTTAGCCCGAGGGCTAGAAACGCTAACTGGTTGGCTGGAGGACTAGGGATAACTAAGTGGTTAGCCTGCTCTAAGTCATGGATATGTTCCGAGTCTGGATGGTTGCACAACCTGTGAATGTGCCAAACACCACTAGGTCATCCATCTTAAAATGGCTGGAGCTGTCATGGTAGAATGCTGTGGAGGTTTAAATGAAAGTGGCCCCCATAGGCCAATAGGTGTGGCCTCGTTGGAGTAGGTATGGCCACATTGAAGAAAGCGTGTCACTCAGGGTGGGCTTTGGGGTTCAGAAGCCCAAGCCAGGCCCAGTGTCACTCTCTTCCTGCTGCCTGATGATCTGGAGGTGGGACTCCTGGCTTCTTCTCCAGCACTATGTCTGCTTGCCTGTCACCACGCTTCCTGCCGTGACAATAAAGGACTGAACCTCTGAATTGTAAGCCAGCCCCCATTAAACGGTGTCCTTTATAAGAGTTGTTGTGGTTATGGTGTCTCTTCACAGCAATAGGAACCCTAACTAAGACAAATGTGTAGTAAGTATGTTTTCTCAAAACAAAAGAATAGTAGCCCAACGTTCTTACAAACTGTCCCAATTTTTACAATGTGCCCCTGAAAAATACAGTTGGCAACCCCACCCAAATGTGCTGCAGTAAGATTCAAATACATTGCTTTGCTCAGAACCGCTGTGGGGGAATTTTGCCTCCCATAAGCCAGAGGTCTCGAGATTCCTAAGGAGTAAGTTACACACGCCACACCACAGGATGCTCTCAGAGGATATGCAGCCTCTCTGCTCCAGCTGCCAGGAGGGAGGCCCAGCACCCACTCCGCTTCCCTCTCTTGTTGTTCCTGGCATTAGAGAGCAGGAGGTGGGAAAGAATAACTCAGTCCTTGTGGCCTTCCTGGAGACAGATGCTCTGGTTTGTAGCAGAGAGAACAGTGCCAAGCTGGGAGCCTTCAGGATGTGTCCCCCGAGCTGGAGCCTCGGCCTGGAGAGTAGAGAAGACAGCACAGCAGAACCTGTCCCCAAACAAGACGCAAGCTCAGGAAACCATGCAGAGGCCTGCCTCTCCCAACTCTCTCTCTCTCTCTCTCTCTCTCTCTCTCTCTCTCTCTCTCTCTCTCTCTCTCTCTCTCTCTCTCTCTCTCTCGGCCTCAGCTTCCCTGGCAGAGCTCAGCTGCTGCCCTCAGATCTGCCAAGACAAACAGCTCCGGGCTTTCAAAGCAGCTCTCTGGACAGAGCTTTGGAGGCTGGGCACGGTTCCTGGGCCCACCTGAGGGTGTAAGGACCCTTTCCACTGCAGAGAGAAGTAACGTTCTGATTGCTGTTTCCAAAGCCCAGCGTCTTCAGGAAGGAATTCTGTCTGGTGGAAATATTAGTTTATTTGCTGGTCCCCAGGGACAAGAATATAAGGAAGCAAGAGGGGGCGGAGCTTGTGTGTGTGTGTATGTGTGTGTGTGTATGTGTGTGTGTGTATGTGTGTGTGTGTGTGTGTGTGTTTCTTTCTCCATTAAAGGTAGCAAGCAGTCAGCAGAAATCCATTCCTGAATGTGGAAGGAATTGCCACTTCAGACTTCCTATGCTGCCTGGTAGCTGGCAGCAGGGAGCTGAGGGGAGCACTCTCTGTAGCAGTGGGGATGAGCACAGAGCTGAGGGGAGCACTCTGTATCAGTGGGGATGACGCACTGCTTTAGCAATGGGAGGATGTGGGAAGAGCCCTGCAGAGCCCATCCTTCCTGGGCCACCTGCATCTTTACTCTCACTTGGTCTTCAGACCTTTACTGGGTTCAAAACAGACCCAGGAAGCTCCCATGCCATTAGGGACTCCAGGGTGTCTGCTTGCAGGAACTCGGGTCCCTGTAAGCAGAGACTAATGAGGTGTTTCTGTGAGGAGGGGCCCTAGCACCTCACGTCAGGCAATCCTGTCAGGAGCACGTGTGCAGACCTGAACTTCTCATCAACCTGGGCATGTTTGCTGCATTCCTATTCTTTTGAAATATGTGGATGAACATATTTTTCAGGTATTTGACCTGGAAAAAAAAGTGAGCTATGTGTGATTTTTTTAAAAGGGTTATACTATTGAACCTTTTTATTCTTTTTATTATTAAATCAGTGCCAGTCTAGGCAAATACATTTTTTTCAAATATGATATGTGTGGTTTTCCTTACATAGTCAGAAAATCTCTAAATAGCTATTAATAAATTTTAATAGATAAATAAATGCCGTTGATGGTATAGGGAAGAATTGTGCTGTGTCCTAACCTATTAACTGACACAGAGGACCTGTTCTAGACTTTAAAGTTAGAGGTTTTGTATCTAAGATTTTTGAAAGCAATGTGAAAGACTAATGAACCACAGAGAGGGAGAGGGAGAGGGAGAGGGAGAGGGAGAGGGAGAGGGAGAGGGAGAGGGAGAGAGAGAGAGAGAGAGAGAGAGAGAGAATATAAATAGGTTGTGTGCTTGCTTCTTTGTATATGTTTGTGTGTGCACATGTGCACAGAGGCCAGGAGGTCGCCATTGGATGTCTTCCTCTTCTTCCTTTCCACCTCATCTTTTGAACCTCAACCACACCGATTTGGTCGGATGGCCAGCAAGCGGCAGGGGCGCACTTAGGTCCCCCTCCCTGGCGCGGGGATTTCAGGAGAATGTCCTTGAACTCAGGCCCCCCTTGTTGAGGGCCGAGCACCTTCACAGCTGTGCCATCACCACTGTGCTTGCTTTTTCTTGGTCTCTGAGTGTCCCTCCAGTCTTCTGTTTCAAAGACTTGGGGTGTCTCACCTTGGGGATCTCCAGCCATCCACAGGATCTTGTTTTAGTTCATCTGTTAAGAAAGCCTGTGGGGTGGGTGCTGTTTTGGGGGAATTTGTGGAACCTTTAGGAGGAAGCACGACATTGGGGCTTGGCTTTGAGTGTTTATAGGCACCCCACTCTCTCTTCTCTCTCAGCTCCCCACTTTCGGCTTCTGTCACCGTGCCTGAGGCTTACCACCATACTTCCCTACCATGATGAACTCTGGCCCCTTTAAACATTAAGCCAAGATAAAAATCTTCTTTGTTTTGTTTGTTTTCATTTGTTGTTTGCTTGTTTGTTTCGAGACAGAGTTTCTTCGTATAGCCTTGCCTCTCCTAGAACTCACTCTGAAGATCAGGTTGGCCTCAAACTCACCATGATCTGCCTGCCTCTGTCTCCTGAGTGCTGGGATTAAAGCTGTATACCACCACTGTCCAGTCCAAAATAAACCCTTTCATAAAAAGTAAGGGAAGAAAGAAAGCCTGTAGGCTCTATCTAACCCTCCAGAGGCTGCTGAGAGGGTGACCTGAATGCATGTGGGAGCCAGAGAAAGCCAGATAGAGGGCAGGGGGACTCAGACTTCTAGAAACCTTCTCACTATACCAGAGGCTCCACCCAGCAAGCACTTCAAGCAGAAGTGAGTTTTTAAGAGAAAAACCCCTCTCACTTATGACATGGGTAAATAAGACTCACAGGACTGGGTTCCTGGCGCATCTGCTTTCTCATACAAATTATTCAGCCAGCAAAGCATTGTGTAGAGGAGGCGGGAGGCCTTTGAAGTCCGTTGTTTCTTTGGATGGCTTCAGTTTTCCTGGGCAGCTGATTTTCATGTATCCATCTTCTGATTCTAACCGGCTTTCCACTGAGCCAAACGGGGGCTCTACCTCATTATTCATTAACCAGGAGGAATGCATTGGGGCTTTCTGGCTTGCAAGAACTCTGCCGTTGTAGGGCAGCTGATTTATGGCCCTGGGTTTACAGCTTCAACGTGGTCCAGCTTGTCCAAAGAAGGGGAGGTCCGCCCTTATGTTCTGATTAACAAAGGCATGGCAGCCCTGCAGCCCGAGGGCTGCTTTGTTCTGGGAGAACTGTGACCAGCAAACCTGGGCTCTGCAGGTGCAGGCACCCAGAGACACTGTTGCTTCTTTGAGGGCCCAGGTATGGGCTGAGGAGTTCTTGGTGGCAGATGCACAACTCTGGGTATCCGCACCTCCACAGGACTTAGAGAGACGCCACTGCTGCCATGAGAGTCCTACTTGAAGACCACTGAGCAACCACAGATATTCAGTTAACACTAGGATGACTAAGCCAGTGGATTCTCATTCGTCCATTTGTTATGACAAGGTCTTCCTCCTTAGCTCAGGCTGCTATCAAACTCTAGATCCTCCCAGCTCAGCCGTCCAAACACTGAGGCAACCGGCAAGCACCACTGTGCCCACTAAAAACTGAAAACGGTTGTGTTCTTTTCATTTCCCCCAGAGGAACAAAAAGGTTTGTTTCTCACCAACAGGAGCAAGCCGCTTTGTACCGGCTCACAAACCTACCCTCCTCACGGTGCCGCATCCCTCTCACGGTGCTGTATCCCTAACATCTCACCTAGTAAACGTCTTAAGTGGTGTTTGCTGATTTCTGAGGATGCCAAGCCTTCTCAAGAGCCTCCCTGGTTCCTTCTGGGTCAAAGTAAACAGTTCATCTAGAACCAGTCTTGAGGGGGCAGCCATCCTGGCTTCCTAGAGGAGGCTGGGCTGTGTGGAGGGGTCCCCTCAGACCGACCTGGCTCCTTCCTTCCTCTGCTGTACTTTTCAAAACTAAAGGGGCTTTTGGACCTTTCAGAGGCCGTGTCAAGAGCCTCATCGCTGCTTTCTTTAACCCAGGTTGCTGGAGAGATGAAGGCTCTTTTCTTTTTTTTTCCATTTCAATTTTTTATTAGCATAATTATATGTAATAATGTATTCTGATCATACTACTGTGGCTCCAAGTCTCCCTTCTACTTTCAAGGCTTTTGTGTGTGATGTTACTGGGTTGTCTTTTTGATTTTTTTTAATCTAATAAATGTATTCAGGGTTGCTTCCATAAGCATGGGAGAGGAAATTTTTACAGGAGTACTAGCAACCTACATTCTCAGAAAAATCTCTCCTTTTCCCCAGTAACTATTAACTGTCCTGGGTCCTCAGTGGGGGCGGAGCCTCGTGAGCTCCTCCCCCCTGCATGATGGACTATGGCTAAGCCCTATCTGCTACAGTTTTCCAGAGTGGCTGTGAGCGTTGTGCATTCAACAGCCACTTCAGACCTGGAAGACAGAGTTCCCAGCTTCACGTCTGGAGAACTGTGTTTGTGTGTGTGTGTGTGTGTGTGTGTGTGCGCGCCGCTGTAACAGGAGACTCGAGAGTGGTCATTTATCCGGAGCATGGCTGTATTGGCAGACATTCAACTGGAAGCCACAGTGTGAGTGACGAAGAAGCAGCGTCCGTCTGTCCTGTAGTTTCTTTTTTTTTCTTTTTTTTTAAAGATTTTATTTATTATTATTTTATTTAAGTACACTGTAGCTGTCTTTAGACACATTATGGATGGTTGTGAGCCACCATGTGGTTGCTGGGAATTGAATTCAGGACCTTCCAAAGAGCAGTCAGTGCTCTTACCTGCTGAGCCGTCCTGTAGTTTCTTGAATCTTTCCAGAGGCCAAACCTAGAACAGCAGCAGTGAAAGCGAGGCAGACTAGAGGAGCTGGGCCTGTCTTTTCTGGGAGCCTACTCCTGCAATCCCGGCAATGACGCAGTCCCTCTGCCTCTTCTTAGGTGTCGGTTCCCTTCCCAGTACCACCGCACTGGGAATCGAGGTTGCAACCCGTGAATTTGGAGACACACAGTCATGTAACAAGTTAAGTCTTTGTGTTTATAAAGAGTGTTTGCCATTTTCTAGCGTTGTTTACTGGCATTATTCAAAACGAAATGGCTTCTTTTGCTTTTCATTTTTTTTTTAAAAAAAATTTTAGTTAATTTAAATATTTAGTTAATTATTTAATTAACATTTAATTTTAAAAAATAAGAGTAAGTATAGCATACGCCTTTAATCCCAGCATCCTGTGTGTTCTAAGAATGGACAACACTTCACTCGCTTCCCTCGTGTGAAATTCTCTTTCTAGCTCCTTTATGATCACACCAAGTCCTCTCTTTAAGCAGAAAGCTCCGCCCCCACCTCTCCAAAAGCACCTAGCAACCAAATCAAATGTATGGGTGGCATCCCAGACCACTTCATTGCATTCAGAGCCCTGACAATGGACAGACAGTCCCGCCAGCCGTGGCTCTGTGCATAGGGCACTTCCCAGAGTAGTGCTGGGCTTAATTGGGTTCAGATGAGTGGACTCAGCAGCCTCGAGAACCTGGGGACCAGAAAGGGCACACAGCACTTTAAGCATGCCTACATGATGAACACACACACACACACACACACACACACATCTGCGTGCGCAACTATACATCTGTACCATCACCCCCACTTTCAGTTAAAAGACCTGAGCAGTAGGGGGAAATTCTCTGCATCTCTTTAGTTTGTATCTACTCTGTGTGAAAACTGTTGCTTTGCTTTGCTCTGCTCCAAGGCTCCTCTTTCATATTGTGTAACCACACTGCCACCCTTGACCCGCTAAGGACTCAGGAAGATGCAGATGGCTATAGAAAGTGCTGTATCCGTTCTATAAACAAACCTCTGAAAGAATGACCTCAAGACGGGAGTGGTGGTGCACGCCTTTAAGCCCAGTATTTGGGAGACAGAGGCAGGCAAATTTCTGAGTTTGAGGCCAGCCTGGTCTACAGAACAAGTTCCAGGACAGCCAGGGCTACACAGAGAAACCCTGTCTCAGAAAACAAAAAAACCACCCCCCCACTCCCCCTACCCCCCCCACCCCCCCACCCCCCACCCCCGCCAAGAAAAGAAAAAAGAGAATGAACCTGAGCTAAGCATGGTGACTTGAGTTTGATCCCAGGGACTCAGGTGGTAGAAAGAGAGAACTGACTCCTTCAAACTGTGTTCTGTCAGACATGAGCCATGGCATGCGAGACACACACACACACACACACACACACACACATTAAAAAACGCAACTTAAAAATAGAATGAATATGATATCTGAGATTAGCATAGTGGAATATATATGCCTAGACTCCTCCTCAAACGTGGAGGACAGAAGTAGGAGAATCATTAGAACAAAACAAAGCAGGAACCTGGATGGGTCTGAAACAGCTCAGTGAAATATTCCTGTAGAATACCTAGGAACAAGCAGCGCACAGGGCCAGCGAGCCAGAGGAAACGCCTGTGGTTCTAGCCACACATTCCACCGCTGTTTCCCTACAGCTCCAGGCCAGGCAGCGTTGGTTACTCAAAGGTCTAGCAATAACAACTTTCTTTCTAATCTGTGCACTCTTTTCGAGCTCAAAGGAGTGAGTTCCTTGATGTTTTTGAGTCCCAACTTCTCTGCAAAGTAGACTTTTTAGATGTTCCCCCTCTACACACAACTTGAGAAGGCCTGGATTACAATGCAAATATAAACACTCCCTTTGAAATCAAAGCCAAGCTTAGGAATCTGTGAGAATAATTTATTTGTTCCCAAGCCTGCCCCACTCCAACCCTCCTTCCTTCTGTCCTTCCGATCAGAAAGTGCCAGAATGACCTTGCGGATTAGGGTGCACTTCCTGTTCCCTCTTCTTCTCTGTTCCGTCCTCTGGGCCTGGGGAATTGCCAGTCGTCTTCACTAATCACCTCCTGATTTCTTTCTTTCTTTCTTTTTCTTTCTTTCTTTCTTTCTTTCTTTCTTTCTTTCTTTCTTTCTTTCTTTCTTTCTTTCTTTTTCCTTTCCTTTCTTTTCTTTTCCTTCTTTCTTCTTCTCTCTCTCTCTCTCTCTCTCTCTCTCTCTCTCTCTCTCTCTCTCTCTCTCTCTTGGTTTTTCAAGACAGGGTTTCTCTGTGTAACCCTGGCTGTCCTAGAACTCACTCTGTAGACCAGTCTGACCTCAAACTCAGAAATCCTCCTGCCTCTGCCTCCCAAATGCTGGAATTAAAGGCGTGCACCACCGCCACCAGTGCCTGGCTATACCTTCTGATTTCTAATTGATGACCATACTAACCCTCCCTCCATCAGGGCACAACACGATCACAAGACATCATAATAGAAATTAAAGATGGAGATGAGCAGGAGCTGGGGGCATGGCTCAGTTTGTAAGGACAGAAGTACCTGATGCATGAGCAAAGGGACCTGAGTTTAAATCCCCAGGTTAAAAAAAAAAAAAAAGCTGCATTTATCACAGCCCGATAACACTAAAAGTGGAGCAGTGGCACACACGGCTCAGTCGGTGCCACCAGCAGCTTTCTAGTTGAACTTAAGATCCATGAAACAAGAAGGAGGCCATGCCTGGGGCACGGAAACTACCAAGCGCTTGGTGCTACTGAAGCCATGGCTTTTGGAAAAGAGTCTACAGCCACAAGTTTACGAAATGGTCCCTAGCAACAATCTATAAACATCTGTCCTGATATTCACAGATAAGTGTAGTCTTCATCCCTCATCAAGGGAATTTCTCTTTGCAGCAGACTGAGACCACTATAGCCATGCAATATGCAGAGCTATGGAGCCCAGTCCAGAAACACTCCCACACTTAAGGCTTGGGAACATTGCAGAAAAGACCTTATCTCAAGGGAATAAAGTGGAGATTGATAGAGCAGGACACGTCTCACACACACACACACACACACACAGGCACCCCGTAGACAAAGAAATGGTGAACTATTTACAGAGGTTGCTCAGTTGCCCACCCCACATCAAGGCACGTATGTACACTAAGTCCATTTAGTATGTGTGTACAGAATCAGCTCTGCTTCCTTGGAAGATGCTGGACTCTCATTTTAAATGTCTTATTCCATGCCCATCTCAGAAGGGACATAGGAAGTACAAGAACACTGATTGTGAGGGGGAAACCATTAGGAAAATGATATCAATTACCGCACACCCAGATCACAGCTCTGCAAAAGCAGCCAGGGACAGGAATTAAGACGATGCGCTTCTTAAGTCTCTTAAGTACAAGTCTTTGAAACCCACTATCTTCTAAAAACATCATAATGATCTTACCATCATGACTTCAAACAGTCTTAATGAAACCCACAGAGAAAGGCATGTACAACTTCTTGAGGCAAGGGAAGAGATTCATCTAGAAAATTAATAGAAAGTAGGCAAGTCCCTACAAGCAGCCATCCTGTTGCTACAATAAATTACGACACTGTCGAAGGCTTTTATAAAATTAGATACCTCAGTAGCAAGAAAGAAATGAAGCCCTGTCTCACTTATCAGAAAGATCAGTGGTAACTGAAATAATTCTATACTGAGAGAGGATTAGATTCTAACCTTTCCAAAAAAATGTCATTTTAAATGAAAAAGCCCATTGGAGCCTCTGCTTCATGCTGGAGCCTGTGCCTGCCCGGGAGATGTGTGCTGAGGATAGGCACCTTGCCTGCCTGTTCCTGCGAATGCTAAGGAGGTGATGTCTTCCTTGCCCACCTGCTTGTCTCCTGTGCAGGATGGATGACAGGTAATCACCAGCAGTTCAGAACAGGGAGCAGCCTAGCTGGTTGGAGCTAGTTTAAAATGACACAAGTAGCCTCCTTATCACATATCTTGGTGGTTTTTGTGCCTCCATGAGGAGAAATAGCTGGTATAATTTAAATACTCAGCTCCTTCCTTGAGTGTATCACCCACCTCCATCTAATTAAATTCCAGAGAAGATTTCTGTCCTGAAGCCCCTCCCCCACGCCACTGAGCCTCAGGTCCACTGGCTCCCTGGAATTTGGCTTAGGTGCCAGGCTTGCCTGGACTAGAACAAACTGAGCCCTCTTAGATTCCTTGATGACTGATACTCTTTCTTCTCCCCTCAAAGGAGGGCTTACTTAATCAGTCTTCCTCGTCTGTTCTATTTGCTGACAGGATGTACTTGACAATAGGGCCTACAGCACAGCCTAGGGCAGGTAGGAACCATTCCTGCATTAATGACTTTTATGCCTTCTCTGGAGAAACATCCAGAAAGTCTTCTTCTGCCTCTTGACACAGCTCTCTGGCTGCAAAATGACAGAAGAAGGGACCCAAGTGCAGGAATGGCAGGCAGGGAGATGGACCATCAGATCGGCTAGAAGAGAGCCCAGAGGCTGGCAGGGCAGCGTTTCCATTTGTGAATGCAGAATCGGGGCAGAGAGAGCTTGTAGTGGGTGGCCAGGTCAGAGAGGGTTTACAATGGCCCATCCAATCGTACCACTCCCTTGCTGGCATCCCTGTGCTTCCCCAGCCCTGACAAT